>NW_023416324.1:196164977-196572477 GCF_014108235.1 Myotis myotis
TTGTGAGGCATGGCCATTGGTGGATAGTGAAGCTTAGCGGTGGGCATCTTGCACAGCCCATCCTTTGAAACTCAGTCCTTTTGAGACTTAGTGTTTTTCTTGTTCTGCATATCATTTTTCATTTACTTTTTTTGTAACCAAAATGATGTTCTTTTTACCATCTCATTCTACTTTGGATTTCTTGAGGGCAACTGCTACTTTTATTTTATATCTATTACAACAGTTCATAGTACATTTAGTTCAGTAAAAATTTCAGTGGATTACTGATTTAATAGATTCTTTCAGTGGAATTATTTTTTAGTTATAGTTTTGCTTTCATACTAAATATTGCCACTGACATTGAAACTCCTACAGGTATGCAAGAAGGTTAAAGCTCGAAGTTCAAGGGAGATGCTGCGTGTAGACAGGTATTAGTAGTAGAGGGGAGATGACTCAGAGTTGACAGTCTGGATTTCTGTCCCAGCTTTGTTGCCCTTAAATGTATAACCTAGGGCAGGGGTCCTCAAACTTTTTAAACAGGGGGCCAGTTCACTGTCCCTCAGACCGTTGGAGGACCGGACTATAGTTTTTAAAAAAAACTATGAACAAATTCCTATGCACACTGCACATATCTTATTTTGAAGCAAAAAAACAAAACGGGAACAAATACAATATTTGTATTTGCATGTGGCCCGCGGGCCATAGTTTGAGGACCCCTGACCTAGGGCATAACCGTTTTAGACTTCACATTCCTGAGCTGTGAAATGGGGCTACTAATGGTATTTCATAGGATGGTGAGTATTAAACACTATGCTATATGTGACATAAGCATAGTATCTGGCACATAAGTGTTTATGTGCAGTGTTGGAGAGGTTGTGTGTGAGGGAGCCCTTAGAAATTATTTTTTAAGTTGGTATGACTTAAAAAATGTTGCAAATATGTGTTTGTGTTAAGAAATTAAATAGGTAGTATTTTTGTTTTTTAATTTTTTACACACTGATGTAAAAAAAATAGTAGCAAAACAATTGAATTTGTGGATTATCCTAGTTGGCTGAGTGCTGGGCCACTTGAGTGACCTCTATATTTTACAGTATTCAGTGCTGAGTGGGGTTTATTTTCTAAGATCCTTAAGAAGGAGGATAGGGCTTTTTGAATTCTAATAAACCTACAGTGTGGTTGTTGGATATAGAATTTTAGATCTAGAAGAGAAATTTTTCTGGTTCAGTCTCTTCAGGAAGATTTGTTATGTGAACAGATATTTGACTATTTGTCCTAAAGATGCTTAGAGATAACCAACTCTTGAAAATAGTTTATTCCTGTGTCCTGACAGTTGGTGTGTATGCGTGTATAGGTAGGTATTTTTTCCCCTCTGTTAAGCTAACAATGATTTCTGCTGGTACATTTCTTTCCAATTGGTCTTTCTTAGAAAAGAGTGGTCTTATGTGAAGTTCAGAAACACTGAGTGGTTGGTCTGCTAGAAAGAGTCAGAGATACCTTCTGAGCAGAACTTTTACCCAATGAGTCAGGTGAAGTATTTTTTGGAGGAAAAAGTACACTATAGTGTCTGTCTAAACTATCTGTTAAGATAGCTGTCTGCCCTCTTAGCTGTCTTTTTTTTTAGGTTTCAGAACTTAAATTTCCTTTTATCTATTTTTCTTAAGCAAATTGATTTCCCTCCTCCCCAGTTATCTATTTGTAGAAAAATACATTAGTTGATACTGACCAAAGTTTTTTCTTTTTAAAAAATATGTTTTTATTGATTTTAGAGAGAGAGAGAGAGAGAGAAACATTGATGAGAGAGAAACATCAACATTGATCAGCTGCCTCCTGCACGTCCCCCTAGCTCCCAAACACCCCCCCCCCCCTCCGTCCCCTATTAGGGATTGAGCCCGAAACCAGGAGTGCCCTGATCTGGAATCAAATCTGCGACCTTCCCTGTGCATGGGTTGACTCATAACCACTGAGCAACACTGGTCGGGCAAGGTTTTCTTTTTAACAATGTAAACTCTAACTTGATTCTTGGGTGAGATATAGAGATGGAGGCATAGGTGAAACCAAATAGAATTTGTGCTTGATTTGTATTCCAGAAGCTCTTGTGGTTAAAGAAAGGTTGAAAACTATTGCCTTGAATGATCTTCAGCTTTTCTTTCTGGAAGCCATCCTGATTTTTCCAGTTTTCCTTGGTACACTAGCCAGAACTAAATAGCATAGTCACCGAGGAAACATTAATTGAACATAGAGTGAACAGATTTCTATCTCTGTTCCACATCCTGTTGCTTTAAACACATCTCTGTATCGTGTCAAATGTTTTCATAGTGGTTCTGTGTAGGTAGTTGTTACATGTTGCTTGTGATCAGTTCTTACTTTTCCCTCTATATTTATGGCTAATAAGTTTCTCCTATTTTGTGAAAAATATATGTTGAATCTAACTGTCATAATCTTTGGGAGACTTTGTATTTCATCCAAGTTTACATTTTATTCTTTTTTTCACTAACAACCCCATCTGATAAAATTCACCATGTCTATTTTTTGATGAGTATACGTTTAATTTTTTTCTTTATCTGACTTGTCACTGAAGATTCTGATCTGGTAGCGTGACTATCACTTCCAGCCTTTTCTGGCTGATTCCATATGATCTTTTTGTGCAAACCTCTTACCAGTGGTTCATTTAACTAAAAGTGGTGTGGTCAGTCCCTGACCATGTGGTATTATTTCTTTTTATTGAAATTGTCCTTTGGAGTAGAGTTAAAAGCATTACTTTAAGATATTATAGTTGTTAATTCCCTTTTGTTTTGTTTTTAAGCCTAGTTTTCTCTCCTGTTACTTACTGGAATTAAAGCCATGTGTCATTTGCTAATATCTTGTCAGATTTATTTATTGAACTGTTAAATTATAGGCTAAAACAAAATGGATTTATAATGACTTATAACTAAATTGTGTTAGTAGCATTTGACTTCTGTTTCCATAGTAAATACATAAACTGGGAAATTCTCTCTTTTAAGCAGAAATCAAACTCATAACTAATAAACCACATCTTGGAAGTTTCTTGAACTCCTCCCTCTCTTTTAACTAATACTACAGTGTGATAACCCTGGAACTTTCTGTAAAGTTTATTTTCTGGAAATGTAAAGTATTACACAGTTGCCAATACAAAATCTGAGTACAGAGTGTTTCTGAGAAAGTAATGTCCACTCCTGGAGCATGTGGAAACTTTTTTCTTTTCCTTCCAGAGTAGCACAGAAGAGGGAAGATGCTGTTTCCAAAGAAGTGACTCGAAAACTTTCTGAAGCTGATAATAGAAAGATGTCTCGGAAGGAAAAAGATGAAAGGTTTGACTCCTTGTTTAATGATTTTGTGGTAATCAAAGGAGGGGATACTTTGTAGAAGTTTTTGATTTCTGCTTAGAGAATGTGGGTGTCGGAATTGTCTGAGGCAAACATTGGTATTGTAGAAAAGATAGTAATGGGAATAACTGACTTTGAGTTTTTATTCCTGCCTTTGAGCTGTACACAGGTCATCTATTTCTCTAAAGAGCCCTAAGGAGGTAGGTACTATTGTTATCTTCATTGTACACCTCAGGAAACAGGTGGAGAAAGCTTCAGTAACTTGATCAAGGCCTCACATTAGTGGAAGGTAAAGCCATGGTAAGACTACAGGCATCTGGCTTGTACTCATAACTGCTCTGCTGCAGAGCTTTGTCTGGTGCCACTGGATAGCTGTGTGACCTTGGACTTATCACCTAACCCCGCCCCCCCCCCCACACACCCAGCTCTGAAAAGTTTACATTGTGTTATGTGTTAGCATTTTTAGGTGGTGGTATTTCTGTTACTGAGCTTCCGGTCTGAGTTATCTGCTTTGGGAAAAAGAAAAAAACTGTCTCCTGTTGCACAGTCCTGTGCCACATTTGTTAGTCCTGGCCCCCATCCCCATTTTTCCTGTCATCTGCTCTGAAAGGGGTTAATAGACAGTCTAACATCTGAGCAGCAGAGGTCTCTGAACGATTGAGTAGACTTGTGCTTCAGAGCTGCCAGATGGTTGAATAGAGTCATGGATTGAGATTGTTTTCATGGACCTTAAATTTTAGTATCTCAAAGTGGTTTGTGAAATGGCATTTTTATCCCACTTTGCTCCAGGAAGACTTTGTGGGGACTTGCAATATGCAAGTGTGTGTAAAACAAAGCAGTGCAATTTTAAAAGATCAGAAACCATTTAAAAGTAAGAAAAAGTGGATGAACAGGGACCTCATAGTTAGTTACAGCAGTTGAGCACTAAACTTAGCTCTGAGCGTCCAAGTGTCGGGAAGCATCTGAGGTCATGCTGCTTTCATTGTCCGATGAGAAGCAGTGTGCCAGTCCTCCTGAAAAGAAACTTTCCTGGCACTGAATCTGGAAGGACTTTATCAAGTGGATCCTTATTTAAGGGACACTGAGTAACTTAATGAACAGTGTTTTCTACAGTGGTTTTGGAAAGGCACCAAATAGTGAAGTGGTTATCTCCTATGGATCCTTTATAAAACTGAAGGCACAGTACTAAAGTCATGACAATGAGGGCCTTTTTTTAAATTTTTTTTCAGAGAATAGCTTTAATGAGTTCTAGCTGCATAGCCTTTTTTTTTTTTTAATGTTTTTATTGATTTTTAAAGAGAGCAAGGGAGAGGGATAGAGTTAGAAACATCAATGAGAGAAAAACATCATCAGTAGGCTGTCTCCTGCACACCCCCTGCTGGGGATCGAGCCTGAAACCCAGTGCTCTGACTGGGAATTGAACCGGTGATCTCTTGGTTCATGGGTTAAACTCAACCACTAGCCATACTGGCCAGGCTAGCTGCATAGCTTTCTGAATGCAAATTTTTGCAAAGGGATGGAGGTTAGAGAATTTAGAACACTTTTTAAAAACCCTTTTATTGAATTATGATATTTATTATACTAATAGCTATTAAACTGAGTGCTTATCATAGTTAACCAGTTTCAAAATGCTTGTTATAGCTCTTGTAGGTTTCAGGTGATTAGTTATACCAGATAGTAAGTGAGTCTCATATGCCCACAGCAGACTTGCCTGATTTGGTCTGCACTTGTTCTTGATCTTGGGATGTGTCTTGGAATTTTTCTCAGCAAGTGGTATTCAATTAATCACTACTAATGAGTCAGAGTTGGAATTGGAAATGAAACCTCAGTGCCATTGGCTGGACCAGATATTTCAAAGGAGAATGAAGTTTCTTTGAGACATAAAATGCAGAGTGTCAGAAGAGTGTAAAATTTCTGTTGTTATCAGTAAAAATTTGTGCTGTTATTTGTTTTGTATTCCTCTCACAAAAGCCACACTGGATAGTTGTACCCAGGTCTATATTCATGATTCACTCTGATAACTGGGACCATTTATAATCTAATATTTTTCTTCAAAGGAGGGATTTGATTTAAGAGAAGGCTTATCAGCATCTCTTTGCAGTGATGCATATCTGTCAAAGCTCCATCTATAGTCATTTAGAGTATATGGCACTTTGAAACTGCACTGCCATCCATTCAAGGATGAAATTAGCAGAGGTGATCAGATTTATTAATATTTGCCCCAGGGTGTGAGTGTTATTTCTCCCTGACTTACCAATGATCTGTCATTTACCATGATCTGATTGTAATCGTTGTTGAGTTTGGTGTCAACTTTTCTCTTGTTGTAGGAAGTGCTCCTTGGAAAAAAGACTCCTTGGAAAGTGCGCTCTCAAACTAGATTTCCTAACAGGGAAGCTTTGGCGGAACCATTGCTAGTGAGGCCACTTGGGAGTCCTAAATTTTTTCAAAATGAACCAGGATATGTGTAGACTAGAAAATGTTCTAAAAGCTGTCACGCAGTCCTGACTATATACATGGATGTCATGCACACTGATTTTGGGAGCTGGGGTAACCGGAAGGATTGAGCTATTTCTTTCATCAAGGCTGTTTTGACGATGTTTCTGATTCAGGGCATGGCAGGGAGTTAGGGAGAAGTGCTGTGATGGAGGGGGGATAATTAATCCATACTAAAGGCATGCTAGTAGCCTTTTTAAGGACACTGTCTTTATTGGGTCTTGTGCCAGAGTCTTAACACCAGAGGCAGTTGTTCTGTGCATTAAACCATGTTGGGTCTATGCATCTTTCTGAGCTGGTGTTTTCTTTGATCAATTAGTGCTAGAATGGTATAATGTATCTCCTCCCATTCCAAGTCATATATTTTTTACATTTACATTTAAACTTCTTTGAAATCAGGAGCTGTTTCATAGTAGATAGCTGCATTGAATATAATATCCTTCACTTCTTCCAAACTTATAGTAAATTGGAGATCTATTACGTTAATGATATCCATAGAATTAAGAAAACATGGCATATATGTTAGGGGTTGCAAATTTCTTATGATGGAGATAAGGTGCTAATACTCTTCATTTAGCTCCCTTATGCTTGTTGAATTTACATTAGAAGATTTAGTGAACAAAACATGGCAGCTTCCAGTGACATTAGCCATAGTATTGTCCATAGGATCCATGGAGGGTATCTGACTGGGAATTACATCGTGACCTCCTGGTTCATACATAGATAAAAGCTCAACCACTGAGCCATACCAACTGGGTGGAAAAACTTACTTTACAATGAACTAGAGCCATGTGGTATTTAAAATTTTTAAAACATATTTATAAACTCAGTTCACTTGTTTCTTTGTCTACAGAATCTTGTGGAAGAAGAATGAAGTTGCTGATTATGAAGCTACAACATTTTCCATCTTCTATAACAACACCCTATTCCTGGTCTTGGTCATCGTTGCATCCTTCTTTATATTGAAGAACTTCAACCCCACAGTGTATCCTTTTAAAGATTGATTACGTTTTTTAGAAATCTAGAAATAGTAGTTTCTTTTGGTTTCATATAGGGAGTCAGTTTATTAAATAGCACTGTGACCTTAGGCACGTTTCTGAACATTTAAAATAAGGGCTTTTGGTTTGATGTAAAATTCTTTCAAGTTTATGACTTCATGGCAAGTAACTATAAATAGACTCACATATATGATTATGTATACCCGCCTACTTAAAAAAAGAGTTCCAAGGAGGAAAGGCAAACTTGCTTTCTTTGATAGCTCTTGATGTAAGCCATGTGTCTAATGATATTTTGGACTTTGGGATTGGGTGGATAGCCAGTTTAAATAGGCACATTTCATAATATTTTAACAGTGTTTCAAGCTGCTCTTAAATTGAGCTTTCTTAATTTATTAAAGGTGCTAAGATAATTTATTAAAGCTTTTATCCAGGAATGTGCAGCCAAATTTTTAACAGTTGGAGATTTTGATGTAATAAAATGTGACACTCTTCAACTTGTATCTTCTGGAGGAGTGGTTTGTCCCAAACAGACCAGTCCTGAGGCCAAGAGTAGCTGCAAACTTTCAGAACCTCCTTACTTTTATAGGCCCACTGTGGCCAGTACACTGATGGAGAGGGGAGAAAGGACAAGACATCTCTTCTTCCTCCCCATGGTCTTTGATCAGCTCTTCTGAAGGTTAAATGGAATTTGAGTGTTTTCTTTGTGGTCATGTATTCTAGGTTTCTGTCTCAAGTGTTTTTAAATTTCCTGTGAATATTCTTTATAGTCTTGTGTCTTGTAAATTGCGTTTACAGACAATGGGACCACATAGCATTGTCATTAGGCAGAGTGTCAGGAGGGAAGCAGTATATTCCAGAGAGATGGACTTGTTTTGTTTTGTTGAAAATTAATTTTGGGTTCTTAATTTTTCCTTAACATTAAATTTTTACAGGAACTATATTCTGTCCATAAGTGCTTCATCAGGTCTCATCGCCCTCCTGTCTACTGGCTCCAAATAGACCGTGTCAGCTTTACCCTTGGCTTTGTATTTATGGGTGGTCTGTGGTGTATGGAAAAGAAGCCGGGTGGTCGGGGTGGGAGACACACAAGATGTTTTTATAGTCTGGAGCTTGAGGGTTTGAAAGACCCAACAAAATGTAATTCAATATTTGTTTATTGGCTCTTTTTTGACAAACTGTTGAAAGTACATGAATTGGAAAGGAAACTCAGAGTACCAGGGCATTTATTAAAAAGGCAAATGTGTCTGGCAATGTGCTACAATCACAAGAGGAGAAAATAACTTGTTTCCTTGATCTGTCAGAGGTCACAGTAACCTGGACTGAACTGTTAGTATTTGTTAGAGTAGCAAGAAGTTAATAGCTGGTTCTGTGTGTTCCAAGCACAATATTACAGCTTTTTTTGAACCATTAATATCAGAATGAATCCTCTTTCCTCCCTTTTCCCCTGCCTGGGGGGTGGGATTGAATGCATGTTTACAAATCTCTGAATATGTGATTTGAAATAACTCAATAAAAGTTGAAAACATGGTTTCTCCAATTTGGGGAAAAGAAACTTGTGGAAAATTTCTTCCTTTTTTTTAAAAAAAAAAAAAAATGGAAGAAAGGCAGCCAAGGTAATAACCTAAAAATAGTACCCAGGAGGGAGGGAGGGTGGAGACGGTTGAGGGTATGGGAAGGGTACATGGTGATGGGAAAACATAAAGAAAAAAATAAGAATAGTGCTCTGGCAATTGAGAGTTGTCCTGTGGGATTAAAGCACACTGCTCAGCTGTACAGCTTTGGCCTTGGGTAGCCGGAGATGCCAATTTCACCCTCCATGTTAGTTTGACTTGTTGAAAGACTGGCATCATGGTTTTCTTAGAGTGGGGTCTCTGTCCCTGGAGGAGTGTTGGGTGAGAGAGAGAACCTCTCTCCTGAATATAGATGTAAAAGACCAAAGTAATTTTTGTGATCTTAGCTCCAGAATTCTAAGAGCATTCCAAGGATTAAAGTGATGTTAGTGTTTGTCATTATTTTCCCATTCATACGTTCATAAATTTGACCTTTAGACCACAGGTTCCCATTGATTGGGAATAAAATATTGCTTTTTTCAGTCCTTGGGGGTCCAGCTGAGAGCAATCTCTTGCATTTTTTAACCAGTGTGTGTACAGATATTACTAGTATAATTTTATGTGTGTGCCATGATTTTAAAAAGTTTGGGAAGCTCTTGAACCTATATCACTGAAAGGTTGTGGAATCCCAGGAGATAGTAGTGGTTTCATATTCCTATTAGCTTTGACCACATCCAGTAATCATCATCATAATAAAAGGCTAATATGCAAATAGTCATCACGCCATGACACCATAACGACAGAACAGTAGGAGGCTGCGTGTGAGGCAGGCGTGGGTGGGCAGGGACTTTCAGCGTCGCTGGGCAGGGACTTGCGCCAGCCCAGGACGTGGGGCTGCCTCTCAGCCCGGCGCCTGGCCGGGGACAAGAAGCTGCCTCCTTGCCAAGCGCCAGACCAGGGGACGTGAATATCAATATTAAAATATTTCCTCTAATTCCCTTTTAATGTGCATGAATTTCGTGCACTGGGCCACTAGTTTCTTATAACAGTACCTCAAAGGAAATATATTCCTAATCCTAACTTTAATCTTTAGTTTCCACTTGTAAATTAAGATGAATGTTGTAAATAGTACTTGCTGTTTTATTTATAACTGTACAGAAAGGTATTTATTGGGAGTTCATTTTTTACTTCCACGCTGTTAGATGTTTCTGTAGGCCACATCCAAGGACTTGGAAGGAACACAGGGAGGAGTACACTTGCACAGTGACCCAGACCATCATTACCGTCTGAGGATTACAGTTCGTCATTGCTTCTGGAAGTTTGCAGTTCTTTTCTTTGGTGCGTTATTCATGTGTCATCACTGGATAATACATAGTAAATGGGGATGCCAGAAGAGATTCACTGCAAAGTGGTTAGCTTTATTTTTATGTTTTAACCTGGTTTTGTTTGTTTTTTTTGTTTTTTTTTCCTGTTGATAAGTAACCAGTAAGTAATTTGACAAGTGGCATGGAGTTTATGTACCAAATACATTTACTTAACTTGACAAAATGCCTCTTTGACAAACCATCAGCATCTACTATTTGTTACCAGAGCTGGGCCAAGTATCTTTTTAAATTGCAGGTAAAAAATCACCACTAGATGGCAGTGCCTGTATAGATGGGGGAAGAATTGCCACTATTGGACTAAGGCAATGTAGTTGAAATGGGGTGGTGAAATAGGGGCATCAGCTTAGTATTCTTTAAAGAGTTGCTCTTGAATTAATAAACTGAATAATTTGTAGAAATGTAAGTAAGCAAAATTTGATTTTGGTTCGAACTTTTTCCTACAGCACCTTGTTTTTCATCCTTATGATTTTGAGCTTCCTATACTAGATAAATTTCTGTGCATGAGTTTATAGATGTACTCACAGTTCCACAGTTTCATGCAGGTTATCAATACTCTGCTCTTGCAAATTCCCCAGTCCTGTCTCCATCATCTGAAATGGCGGCCACGTGACACATAGAATTACAATGAGCTAATAAATCTGGGTTAGTTAGTAAAAACTTGCTGTAGAATTTTTATCTCAAAAGACCCTCAGATCCAGTAAAATAAAGGGTTCTGTTGTAATTGGGATATAAAGTGATTAAACCCCTTTTTTTCACACCCCTTGTGATAACTAGAGGCTTAAACTGTTGGGACATTTTACATTTCCCTGTTTTTAGTTTCTTCATTTACAACTTAATAAAAATCTTGACTTGAAATTATTCTTAGCCAGTAAAAATGTACTGGTTGTTCTATTGGATAAATTATTCTAATTTGGAAAGAATAATTTGAAACAAGTTTTAAAGTTAACTGAAATGTGGAGGTTGGATTCTTACCAAATTCTTGTAAAAGGTCTCGCTAACAAAGTATCATTAAACTTTGCTTTTTAAAATTTATACTTTCCCTAGACTCTTGATAAGAACCATGTGGCTGAGTACATTATCTTTAGTATGTTATCTTACATTACCCACCATTTAAATTTCCTACACATGTAAATGCATTTTTGTGGTCACTGTTCCGATCTCTGTGTGGCAGTGACTGGCACAGTGCAGTTACATTACAGAGCAGAATGTCAGGCCTCTTTGCCAGCATGTGCCTGCTGTGCTATCCTGCCCGCCTTGTTTCTGTGCTTTCAGTATCTGTGCCAGTTATGCTGCTTCTGGAGACACAATGGAAGGATATACATAGGCATGTACATATATTGAGAGAACCAATTTGTTGATACATGTTTTGGGCTGGAAGGGGTTAGCTTTTGCCTGCTTGGACTCCCAAGTAGGGAAATTAATTGAAGATTAGGAGTGGTTTTTAAGTGGTTGGTTTAAATTTTCATGGAGGTGGTTAGAGACTACTTACTTGCCTTCATGAGTTTTAATTGTATCACTTCTTTGACCTTTCCATCTTAACTGATTCTGAATTTCCATCTTAACTGATTCTGAATTTGGCTTCATACCCGTTTTTTTTTTGTTTTTTTTTTTACCTTAAAAATTCACACACAGTTCCTTCTTTACAAAGCTTTAAAGCTAAAAAAGAAAATTGTACCTAAAACAGCACTGAACAAAATAACTTGCCTGGTTCTGCCATCAACCAGCAGTGTGAGTTTGGGCAAATCCCTCCATCTTTCCAGTTTTGGTTTCCTCATTTGCCAAAGAGGGATGGTCTTGAAGATGGCCTGCTAGCTATCTGAACACCCTTGGCACACTGTTAAGATGAAGTGACAGTTCTTAAAGTGAGAAGTCAGGCACAGGGTTTCTAGTTTTCATTTCCCTTGGCTGAGATTTTAGTATGTGGATGGCTGCTACCCAGGTTACTCTTAGGAATGGTATGTTCTCTCCCAAGGAATTCTTTCCAAAATAGAAAATAAAATGAGAGTGCATGGAAATTTTTCTTTTTTTTTTTGGAAATTTTTCTTAAGGATATAATTATGAAATATATTTATTTTAAAAAAATATATACATTTTATTGATTTTTTACAGAGAGGAAGGGAGAAGGATAGAGAGTCAGAAGCATCGATGAGAGAGAAACATCAATCAGCTGCCTCCTGCACACCGCCCACTGGGGATGTGCCTGCAACCAAGGTACATGCCCTTGACTGGAATTGAACCTGGGACCTTTCAGTCCACAGGCCAACATTCTATCCACTGAGCCAAACTGGTTAGGGCTGAAATATATTTCTTATCTAGTATATTTACCATGGCAGATGACCTGTATATAAAAAAAGTTAGCTGTTCCTACAAGCAGTAATGTTTATATTTGTTGTTGGTTTTTAAAATTAATCTTTATTGTTGCAAGTATTACAGATGTCCCCCTTTTCCCGTTGACCCCATCTACCCCGTATCTGCAACCCCCTCCTGGCCTTCACCACACTATTGTCTGTTCATGGGTTATGCATGTGTGCATAGAAGTTTCCTGGTTAATCTCTTCCCACCCTTCCCCCAGCCCCACCTTCTCTTTTGAGATTTGACAGTCTGTTCCATGCTTCTGTGTCTCTGGATCTGTTTTGCTCATCAGTTTATTTTGTTCATTAGATTCCACATATGAGTGAGATCATGTGATACTTGTCTTTCTCTGACAGGCTTATTTCGTTTAATTTGCAGGCTCTTTTAAATGAGTTTGAGAAGCTTTAACCTTTAGTGTGGAGTATTTCTAAAACCAAATGAGAAATGATATCTTTAGTAGCTAATCATTTGCTCCATTAATAAGGAAAGTATGAATTTCAGTTCAAATCTTGATCACTGCTATTTCTGTTAGGTATCATTCAGGGTAGCTTACCTGCCAACATCATTTTTTTAAATGAGTCTTACTGCCTGTTTTTTGGATCTGGATATATATACACTAGAGACCCGGTGTACAAAATTCATGCACGGGGAGGGGGGGTTCCCCTCAGCCCAGCCTACAACCTCGCCAATCCAGGACATCCCTCTCACAATCCGGGACTGTTGGCTCCTAATCGCTCACCTGCCTGCCTGCCTGATCGCCCCTAACTGCCCCCCCCCTGCCGGCCTGGTTACCCTCAACTGCCCCCCCTGCCGGCCTGGTTGCCCCTCACGGCCTCCCTGCCAGCGTGGTTGCCCCACGCAGCCTGCTTATTCAGTTGTTTGGTCGTCCCTCACTAACCCCCCTGCTGGCCTGGTCATAGGCAGCCATCTTGTGAGGGTGTGAGGGTTAATTTGCATATTACCTCTTTATTATGTAGGATATATATATAATATATAAATGTGTGTGTGTGTGTGTGTGTGTGTATATATATATATATATATATATATATATATAGCCTTATAGTGAAAGAAAGGTCAGATAAAAACTAATTGTGCGATTAAATGCACAAAATGCTTTTATTACTCTACTCAAATTAAGTTGAATTGCAGTTTGAATTAGACAACTTCAGCTCATTTATACATACAGTAAGTATTCACTGGATTAATTGAATGCACAATGAACAATAAAAAATGATCCTTTTCCATATTTCTCATATTCTGGGGCAAAAACCCAAACTATTTCCTTAATTGAATACAGGTAGTAGTAATCAAAAAGGAAATTTCTTGGTATTTCACATTAACATTTTGGGATTTAGAACTTAACCATGAACTTACTTGGAAATGATGGCATAAAATAGCATTTGAAGCTGATAGTATATTTGTCCTGTAAGTCTCAATGATTTCTATATATTGGGACCAGCTGGCCAGAAAATTAAATTAGAATTTTGTACAGGCTCAGGTGTTCAAACAGAGTTATAGGACCCTGGCCCCCAACACATACCCCAAAAAAGGGGGGGGGGGAATGGCTTCTTTCTTACAGGTACACACAATACATTCTCAAAACTGTTCTCAAGTGGAGTGCTCATAAGGGTAGGTAGCCAACAGTGGCAGGGCTAGATAGGCTTCAGCTTCCAGGTATATTAGAGCGAGGCCCCTTTAATTCATGCAGTGAGCTTTCATGCATATAGTTGAGTGCACATTATGTGATTATAGAATCAGGAAATTCTTTAACATTTGTTTTTCATTGGGCAAGTTAATTCACCCAGCATATGCTGAGTAGTAACATTTTTCACAAAGCCCATGGCTTACTTTCATGTTACTAACTCCTCAAAAACACCAAGCATTGTATTGTAAAATCCCAGTGCTAATTATACAGCAAACATTTGCTTTTGTGGGTATTTTACAGGTTTACTTACAAAAACCAAGCATGTGTATATTTATTTTTAAAGCTCAAATATTTAAACTTGCAGAAGTTGTGCCTACGAGCAGTCAAAAATATAAAGCAGATTTTCATAAAACGTAGTAAAAAATGAACACTTTGTTGCAGGTGCATTACATTTTATCCGACGCTAAGCTTCCATAGTAGTGTAACCCTCACTTGCATACATTTACCATAGTGTCTCTAAT
Organism: Myotis myotis; assembly: GCF_014108235.1. Taxonomy (NCBI): domain Eukaryota; kingdom Metazoa; phylum Chordata; class Mammalia; order Chiroptera; family Vespertilionidae; genus Myotis; species Myotis myotis. The sequence continues at coordinate 196,179,245 of NW_023416324.1, forward strand.
TAGAGACTGGTGTTCATCCTTTTACTATCTCTATGTGTAAATGAATAGAACATTATTAGAATTATAAGACACTTTGGATAAATTGCTACACAGGGTCATTTTTGGGGCCAAACAACACTGAATATTTAAAAGGTAATGAAAGCAAATACCTAGGAATTACATTTTGTTGAAATGATAAGGGAAACAGCTTGCTAACACTTGGAATGTGAAAATAGAAAAACAAATGTAAAATTGTTTTTGCTTATTTTCCAAAGCAGGACTTCTGAATTTACATAGCCTCTTCTTTCTGACACAATCCACATGGCATCTGTGGATTTTGTTCATTTGAAAAAAACAGATCTGTCTGTATAGCCTTCTTTAAGTTCTATGCCTGAAGGTAATACACCTTTCCCCGCCATATGCTTTCCATTGCATTAGCATGAGGTGTACAGAGCAATGCAAGGATAGGTGACTCCAGTCCAAGATAAGAAAATAGAATGGATTTTCTTAGTTGTGAGTTTTCAGATGTGCTCATAATTCAGGTGCACAGTGGTAGCGACAGCAGACACCTCAGAATCCGGGGACACTAGAGGTTGATGCAGCGGCTGCTAAGTGATTTAAAAGACTGGCTAGGAACACCTTTCTGTACCGGCATAGACCGATATTTGAACCATGCAGCTCCTGTGGCTCATGCATTCATTGCCTTATGATCTGTAGTCCTTTTTGCTGTAGGGCTTGTTGCGTAATATGTTATCAATCTCATTTACCACGTGTGATGTCATCTTTGGGAGAACCTGAGAGCATGAGAAGTACAAAGGATGTAGTTAGTACTGGATATTTGTTCTCTCTGCTCACTACTGGGCAAAGTTGTCTAGGCGAGTACGTTTAAAAACCACCACTGGAAAATACTCCTCCCCAGACCCTAAGCTCCTTGAGGTCAGGGACCTTGTTTTGTTCACTGCATCTCCAGTGCCTCTAAGAGTGCTTGGCCCATAGTGCTCATAATTATTAGTCGGCTGGATAAATGAAGACATAAGATGTAAATGAAGGCTGGTAGAAATGTATAATTCCCACAGCAGTTCTGCCCAGTAGAAATATAATGCGAGCCACATAATGTGATTGTAGGTTTTCTCGTGGCCACATTAATAAAAGTGAAAAGATGTGAAATTAATACCTGACTTTACTCCATTATAGCCAAAACATTTCAGTATGTAGTCAGTATAGAAAATTCTTAAGATGATTTGCATATTTTTAAAGTACTATGTTTTTCTGATCTCTAGTACATGTTATACTTACTCTGCATTTGGACTAGTCACCTTGCATACGCCAAAGAACCACATGTGGCTAGAGGCTATGGTACTGGGCAGCACAGGTCTAGAGACTAGGAGAGATTCTTTACCACTGGTGGTCAGCACCCTGGTGAAGGATGGCCAGGGGTTAGCAGGCATCCTGGGTGGATGGCATAGCATGAAAAAGTGAAAAGTCTGAGAAATGGAGTGATACAAGCGTAAAGTGAGTGGTGGAGGTATGGGGATGGAGGAACAGGAGAAAGAGACATTGGGGTAAAGAGGGCAGAAGGCCTTGCATATCTTTTTTTTGGGGGGGGGCGTTTATTCAGTAGACATTGGGGAACCTCTCAGGACTTTTTAGCTGGAAGTGAACCTAAGAGACACCTAGTGGTAGTTTGAAGGATGAGTTGGAGGAGATTGAAAGGGGACATAGATGTTAGAAACTCACTGTCCTGGGCAGTGACACTTAAGAGCCTTAACTGGGACAGGGGCAGTGGAGGAGAAAAGGGGTGTGGATCTGGGGCATTTTGGAGGATGGTGGTGGTTTCCGGACTGCATGACTAGAAACATATGATGTGGATTACTGAGACAGGCGTTCACCGGAGGAGAAGTTTGGAGTAGGATGTATTGAGTTCAGGGTGCCAGTGGGAGACGCATGTGGAAATGATTTGTAGGCAGCGGAAGGGCAGCTGTGGAGCTTGCTTGCTGGTAGCAGGACTGGAGTTGAGGGTTTGTGAGTCATCTCCATGGATATGCTAATTAAAGCCCCGGGAAGGATGACATCATCCAGGGCCAGCATTCATTGTGAGAAGTGGGCCAAGGGCACACACTACACCACAAGACCAGGGACAAAGGCAGACTTTTTCACAGGAATAGCCTGACCCTGTGTGGAGACTGATGAAATATAATTGTGACAACCAGTTCTGAGGTTTCAGCCTCGCCCTTCCTCGGCTGCAAGCCTGTTGGCCAGGGTGACCTTGTCTTCACTCAAGAGCCTCCTCGGAACCCGTAGGGTCTGGCCGAAGAGCAGAGCTACTCAGCTTGGGAAACTGGTTCTCGTTAATGTTTTTCTCTCAGAGCTAAAGGAAGAGTTTGATTTCCCACCAGTTCTGGCATCTCAGAGGATCTAAACCAGTGGTTCTCAATCTTCCTAATGCCTCGACCCTTTAATACAGTTCCTCATGTTGTGGTGACCCCCAACCATAAAATTATTTTCGTTGCTACTTCATAACTGTAATTTTGCTACTGTTATGAATCGTAATGTAAATATCTGATATGCAGGATGTATTTTCATTGTTACAAATTGAACATAATTAAAGCATAGTGATTAATCACAAAAACAATATGTAATTATATATGTGTTTTTCCGATGGTCTTAGGCGACCCCTGTGAAAGGGTCGTTCGACCCCCAAAAGGGTCGCGACCCATAGGTTGAGAACCGCTGATAAGCTAATGTGTTCTTTAAAGTGAGATTGCAACAATGAGACCCAAATCTAGAAGCTGCGTTTGTTGGAAGTTTTGTGCTAAAAATATAGTGGGTTAGCCATGTGAGAAAAAAAATTCTTCGTTCATTACACCAAAATAAATTTCAGATATTTAAAACCCCGAAACCATAAAAGTACTTGAATAAAACATGAAAAAATATATATGTTGTGTTGCAAGCTCTAAATGTTCAAGAGGAACCATACATCCAGAGTTTTATGTGACACTGCCCAGTTTTTAAAAATGTTGACAGCTATTTTAAAGCATTTCCAGCTACAATTAAATGAACATCCCACAGCCTACCAATTTTGCAACCTTGGTGTTATACTGACTGGGACAATTGGTGGGTGAGGGGCGGTCTGGTTACTGTTGCTGGGCCGGGTGGGGGTATCAGGGAATTCCTCCCAGGGTTGGCTCACTGAGTGGGACCTGGGGGATCTGGGCAGGTGGGTGGTGGACACTGGCAGGCAGAGGACCAGTGTTGCTTCTGGGGGTCCCAGTGGCTCATGGCGGCTGGAGATTGAGGCTTCGGGGAAGACGAGCCCTGGGTGTGAGGGGGCGCTGCTGCGGGGCCTGGACTGCTCAGATTAGGCGACGGGCTCAAGGGCTCTAAGGCTGGTGCGGTGGAGCGGGGAGAGGCAACTCCCCCCTTTCTAAGTATAGTTGGGGGGATGGGGGCCTGTGCACATGATGGCGGCCACCTGCGATTTCTCCAGTCTGGTTTCTCCTGTCTCCCATCTGTTGAGGCTCTGATTTATATGTGCCTCTAGTTTATGCACAATTTACACTCATCTTATCCCTTGGAGCAGCTGCCTTGCTGGGCCTACTAGAAATTTCTTTGCCCGACAGCTGCTTGCACTGCAGCTTTCTGTCCGGCACCCAATCATTCCACTGCTGGGAACCCCCAGCCACCCAGCTTACTTCCCACCCCGTGGAGGGGCCCACTCACTGCTCACCTGGGGCAAATTCTCAGCTGCTGGGCTGGCGGGAGTAGTCAGGGGGGACGGTGGACCCGAGGGGGCAGCCCCCTGCTTGGATAGCCTCCCTGCCTCGTACCCTTTGAGCATGGGCGATCCATCTTGCTACCGGCCAGAGCTTTGCTGGGGAGGAGGTGCTTTGGGAAGATGGCTGCCTGTTTTCCTCTGAAATGCACCCTCAGCTACCTGGAGTTCTCCCACAGCCCAGGCGTGACGTCTCTACCATCCCAGGCATGCTGCTCCCCTAGGTGGCAGTGTTCACAGTGTAGTAGCATTACAGGAATCCTCGGGGCCTCTCTCTTCTTGCCAGGCTGTCAGCAAGTCCTGTCTCTGTTTCCAAATCCTACAGCATCCATGCACTTTACCTCCATGGCCACCATCCTAGCTACCCCATCACCTGTCACCTGGACAACTGCCCTTTCTTCCTGTTACTTCCTACACAGCAGCAGTGCAGTCTTTAAACATTCAAATAACAGCATGTCCCTCCTCCTCTTAAAACCCTCCAAAGGATCCATTCCATGTAGAACAAAACTCCAGTGTCCTGTGATCTGACCTCTGCCTGACTCGCCACTTCAGTGCACCCGCTGTCCTTTTTGCTCACTGCATGTTGGCCACATGGCAGTTCCTGGGAAAAGCCACGTTCCTTCCCCTCGGGGCCTTTACACTGCTCCTCCCTGTGTCTGGAGGCTCCTCCCGGTGTCTGGAATGTTCCTCCCTGTCTGGAATGCTCCTTCCGGGGTTTTCACATGCTGCGTCTTCATCTTCCAGGCTTCAGAACGCAGGAACCCAGAGGCCTTGGCAAGGACAGTAATTAAAGTAGGTCCACCCACTTCTCAAGTAGTCTCTCTTCCAACACCATCCTCACTCACTGGCCCTCCTCACAGTGAGCAATTATACTTTGTTATGTGCCTCTCCCACAGAAGGTAAGCTCCCTAAGAGCTGGACAGTATCAGTGCCTGCCTGGCCATGCAGGCTCCCAGAGGTGTGCTGAATGAATAAGGGATAGATTGCCTCGTTCACGCTCAGCCAGCCCCTGGGCCCCGGAGGACAGGGTCCTGTTCTTCGCTCAGGACTCTGCCCGGCGTGGTGCTCGATACATATTAGTGGAATTGAAATCACTGGACAGAATTCCAGTTCTCTGTGTACAGACTGTTCTCTATTTCCTCATTGCTGTGGAGCCTTTATCTTTGCCCCGAGCACAGGAGTAAAGAAGAGACGGTGGGACGGCTTTCACAAGGGGGGAACCTTCCCCATGCAACAATGGAGAACCCCCAGAATCCGGGAGGAGTTGTGGGGCTCAGAGGGTTCTGGGAAGCAGAGGCGGGATGATGACAAGGCTGCACAGCCCCAGGAAAGGTGCCGGTGGGGAAGGAAGCCCACACCTTTATCCCCAGCATATTCTGGGCTTTTCAAAGGGATTTTTTTTAAAAAAACATTTTAAGTTTAATCAGGTTGGTCCCACCTCCACCTGTTTCTTTTGGGAGAGCTAACAGGGAGATACGTGCTTGCTTCAGGGACTGGGGGATGGGGAAGAAACTGATAGTTCTGTTCCCCAGTGAGCAAGAGGAAAAGACACCTGTTTGGCAGGTGGTGGCCATGGCAAGTCATGGGCAGGCTCCTTCCTGAGGCCTCAGCAAGGCTGAGAGGGGAGGACACCCGGGATGAGATGTGGCCTTTGGGGGAGGAGGATGGTCCCACCAGCCACTAAGCCCCACCCTTCTCCTCAGAGAGAACACCCAGGAACACCTCTCCCACCCCCTCCTACTGCCCCAGCAGGCTCCCCAGAGTACACCCTCAGGCTCCATCCAATGCCTCGGGTCTCAGGCAATCCACCTGGGAGGGAGGGGGGATGGGAACCCCTGAATTTGCTGCCAGGGAGGTGTGATCCTGGAAGTCCAGACTAGAATTCTGATCGTGTTTCTTTTGAAAGGTGGTGAACATTCGCTCAACAGGTGTTTCTTAAGTGTTGCTAGGAACCGGAAATCCATGAGAAGCAAGAAAGACGCAGACAGATCCCTGACCTCAGGAGTTACAGTCCAGTAGGGAGGACTAGCAATTACACTACATCATCACAAGGGCTGAGATGGGAGCGGGAACACAGGACGCTGTGAGGGCTTGGCACACTAGGTTGGCAGTAAATGTGCAGGAAGAACAAATGAGGACATGTCCTGGGGCTATTACATTTCAAGCAGGTTATTAGGCTGCTTTTATGGCCAGGCCTGGGAACCCAGGTGTGACATGGCTTGGATCTTGGAATGCCTTGTCTCACAGAAACCAACCGTCCTGAGAAATGAGGTCTGAGAACATTGTTAACAGAAGAGGATACTCCTGGATTCATGTCTATAACAGTTCTCTTACCTCTTGTACCTTTGTCCCCCCACACCCCCAATCTAAGAATAAGTAGCCTGTTAGGGACTTCCATGTAACTGGGAAGCTGTGACGTGAAGGACAGAGGTGGGGAGAGATGGGACACTGCCTGGGGACATCTTCACCGACACCATGAGATCCCCGGAGTTTGTCGGAAAGGGCTGTGGCACTTGCCTGAATGGCACCGAGGTTCTCAATGAGCTGTTCGGGAGTGGATGATCCCAGGAGCACGGAACTCACACCCTCGTTCCTCAGGCACCAGGCTGGGAAGAGAGAACAGGGTCAGGACATCGAAGCCCTTCTGATGACCTTGCACACACCCCCTGCAGCCACCATGGCTGCACCAAAACTGACTCACTTGTGGGGAGGATGGACAGCAGCACCCCGGCCATGGAGAGGATTTGGTACATGAGCTTTGCCCTAACAACTGGGGTGCCCAATCCAGCAACTCACCCAGGTACACACTCTTGTTCCTGAAAACACCTGGCCCTGCTCACTGGCCAACGTCTGGATTCCTGTTTCCACGTTGGCCCACAACCTCCTGCCTGTCCACCCGTTCAGGCTCTCTATTCCCTCTGTGACTGGAGTCCTTGTAGACTTTGAGTGTCTGGTTCCACCTACTGTCAACCCTCCCTGCAACCTTTCTTCCTAACACGGTGTTCATCCTATGTTCATTTTCTCACCAACCCCCAAATCCCTCGCTCCTCTCCTTCCTCTGCGCCTCTGGCTACCTTGACCCTTAAACCTTCTCAACCCCTGTCTGTTGCTCTCAGCAGATGACCTGGCCTCTGGCTTAATGGAAAAAATTAACCCCATCAGGTGGGATATTCCTTAATTCCCCACTCTGCCCTGGACACAGTACACGTCCGATTCCTCCAGTTCAGAGGATGCCATGTTCTGTTCTTACTAACTTTGAAGCCAAACTCTGCCCTGGATCCGGCTCTTTTTGCCCTTTCTTGAACTTGATTCATTCTCATTCTTCCATTCTTTTCTTTTCCTTTTTTCTCTCTCTGTCTCTTTCTCTCTCTCTTCTCCTGAATTGCTTATTTCATACTATCATCTTTTTTCTCAGCAAAATGTGCTCAAATTTCTCCCATTCTAAAATAAACTTCCTCCAACCCCTCATACCTGCCTAGCTACTGCCCCATTCTTCTCTCCTTAAATTTCTGAAAGACAATATTTAAAATATATATTTTATTTATCAATTTCAGAGAGGAAGGGAGAGGGAGAGAGAGCGAAACATCAATGATGAGAGAGAATCATTGATCGGCTGCCTGCTGCACGCCCCACACTGGGGATTGAGCCCACAACCCAGGCATGTGCCCTGACCAGGAATTGAACTATGACCTCCTGGTTCATAGATCAACACTCAAACACTGAGCCATGCCAGCTGTGCTGAAAGGGCATTTTAAAATCCCTGATCCCCCTTCCTTGTCTCTGGTCTCCTTCTTGCCATGTCAGAAGCCAAGGTCCCCAGGAGTCTCCGTGTGGTTAAAGTAGACTTCTGAGTTTGTAGCTTCCTGGAACTAGATGATTGTATAGGCCAGTGGCCGGCAAACTGTGGCTCGTGAGCCACATGCGGCTCTTTGGCCCCTTGAGTGTGGCTCTTCCACAAAATACCACGTGCGGCGTGCACGTACAGTGCGATTGAAACTTCGTGGCCCACGCGCAGAAGTTGGTATTTTGTGGAAGAGCCACACTCAAGGGGCCAAAGAGCCACACGTGGCTCGCGAGCCGCAGTTTGCCGACCACTGGTATAGGCCCACAGATGCAGTGTCTGCTGGATGTCCCTGCTAGGTGTCTCATAGGCACTGCAAACTGCTTGCTACTTGCCAAGCCCGTCTCTCCTGTGTTCCTAATTTCATTGGGTGGCATCATCAGCAACTTAGCTCCCAATCTAGGAACCTGGGACTTATACTTAGGGACTATCCTTTTCTGATCTCACATTCCCCTTTAATTGCCAAGTCTAGTTGCTATTTAAATATTTCTCTAATCCAATGGTTCTCAAAGTTCAGCATGTAGCAGAACCACTTAGGGCTTTTGAAACATCAATTATTGGGTATTTCTAACTCAGAAGGTCTGGGTGGCGTGAGAATCTGCATTTTTCTTTTTCTTTCTTTTTTCGAGAATCTGCATTTCTGACAAGCTCCCACGCAATGCTGATGCTATTGATCCAGAGACCATGTTATCTTCAGTCTGCAGGCCGACGCTCTATCCACTGAGCCAAACCGGTTAGGGCTATCTTTATTTTAAACTTTATTGGGGTGATTTCTACACTCCAAAAATTTTACCTATTTTGTGCAAAATTAAACAATTTTTAGTAAATGTATCAAGTGTGCAACCATCACCATTTTAGGTCCAATTTTAGAACATTTCCATGACCCCAATAAGCTCCTGCATGCCCATTTACGAAATTAATCCCATTCCTACGGCCAACCCTAGGAAACCACTAATCCACTTTGCACCCTACAGAGTTATTGTTTCTGGACATTTCATCTAAACAGAATTACACAACATGGGCTTGTGTCTGATTCTCTCGCTGAGCAGGTTTGGGAGGGTCATCCGTGTCACAGCATGCACTCAGTGTATCCTTTCTTTTTCTCACCGAACAGCTTCGCATTGTGTGGCTGCAGGGACCACAGCGGAGAATCGCTGCTCTGGTCCAGCTGTCTGCTGTCCTCAGGCCCTCACCGTCTTCTGCAAGGGCCTTCTGCTCCTCTTGCTTGGATTGCCCCCCGTCTCCCACCTCCCCCAACCCCCATTCCCATCCCTTCCCCCACTCATCTGGCAGAGTTTCTCCAGATACAGATCTGACCATGTCACGTGCCTGGCTAAGCATTCTTCTACATGTGCCTGACGTGATCCTTGTCCTACACGATGAGTTCTCATTTCTCACCTGGCAAACCTTGCTCTCTAGTCCAGCTCTCCAGCTCATGTCCCCTCATTCCCTGCCTTGAACTTTGTGCTTCAGGAGCACAGAGCTGTTTGTAAATCCTCTCCATCCCCTGTTTCCAACTGCTCCTTGGCCTGGAATGTCCCTTTGACTCCTCCCTTCCTTTGCCTCACGAATGTCTACTCATCACTTGAGATTCCCCACGGGAACTACCTTCTCTCAGAGTCCTTCCCTGAGTCCAAGGTTGCGTTGGGAGCCTCTACGTTACTTAAACCCCTGGGCCCTTCCCAGTTATTTTACAACACTGTATTACAGAGAGCTGTTTGTTTTCTGACTTGCCCATCAGGCTGTGAAATGTGTTTTATTTACAGTTGGATGCTCAGCATTCAGCCCAGGACCTTCACATAGTAGGTGCTTCGTAAATTTGTTGAATAAACAGACATGAATGATTGAGGGATGGAAGAAGGTCCAAGCACCTCTTCTGCCCCTTTTGCTCAAGGCCTGCTGCCAACTAATACTCTTAAGCTGTTGCCATGCTCAGGCCTTTTAAGGCAATCGCTAAATCTTACCACATGGACAAAATAATGATCTATAAAGACAACAAGCCAAGTGATTCAGGGCTTTTTTTTTTTTTTTTTTTGGCAGTATTATTTCCTGCTTTGCACTTATAACTCTTTTTGGAAGGTCTGAGGGCAAAGCAGGGCCCAGGGAAAAATCATTGCACATAAACTACTTGGTGTCAGCAAAAGCCAACTCTCCACTCTGAGAACTGCCTAGCCGCAGAGGTAACACATGCAGATGATGCTAATGATTAGCATCTAAGCAAATGTCCCCAACCAGGCAGCCCTCCTGCCTCTTTACGGGCAAGGTGTGAGTGCAGCTCTTGTGCAGGCAAATGACATGGCAGTGCCCACGGTTGGGTTCAAGTAGTTTGTTTCCTGCTCGAGGATTTCCCCTCCCTACACCCTTCTAGCAGATGAAAGGTAATATGCGTGGAAATAATTCCTCTCTTGGTTTGAGAGTTCTGTGGTTAAAAACAAAACTACTGCTTATAAAGAATGGAAAAAAAAAAAAAGGACAGGCAAGATAGATAACGGGGGGCACAGAGACGCTCTAGAGGATTTTTGGTGTGCATCTAACATCCAGTGGAAGTCTAAGTCTTATAAAGATCTCTTTAAAAAGACAATGTTCCATCTCTTTCAGAGCTAAATTTAATACTCATTTCCACGTTATTACTACCTAAAAACCATATTTATGACTGTTTCAAGAATGGGTGTTTCTCTTTGTGCCTGTTCCTCTGCCCATATGCCACGGCTGAGGGTAGACAGAGTTTCAGGTCCAGGGTGTCTAATTCTTTGCAAAAAAAATTATCATCATCATTACTACTTCTACAAAGAGCACTTGCTTTTTGCTTTGCATATGTAATTATCCTTTACTCAAGTAGTTTGCAAGATATGTAAATTATACCCATTTTACAGATGAGAAAATTGATAGGTCAAATAACTTGCTGATGATCAATTAGCTAATACTTTTTACTATGTCCACTAAAGCTGCCGGGGTGCTAACTAATCCCATGAAATATATTCTTTGTTTTGTTGTTGTCATTTGAAAAGATTAAAGCAACAGTCTTACATACACTTAGGTAAATGGTATTCCTTTCCCCGTCCCCCCTGCCAGACCACCTTCCATTTTCATCTTTCTATGACTGTTAACTGCAACTGCCATTTTCCTGCCTTCCAACCTCAAAGGGTCAACCTTCTAACAAACATTCTATCACATTATTTTATTTGCCTAGAATTTATCTCGAGCTTTTTATCTCATTAGGTCATTGTATCTGATTTGTCCCAATTCCTGCTATTTCTTATTCCTTTGGAGTTTTTTCTAGATTATACACCTATTTTATTCTTTTCCCACAGTGTTAGATAGGACATGGGTCTCAAAGGTCTGGGCCATTCTTACTAAACATTATTCTTGCAGACCAGTTGTAAACGGGATGAGTTTGACAGGACCCCAACCCAGTAAGTGTAGCCAACTGCAATTAACATGATTGACCAAATGGTGTGTACCTCGTATAAGCAATGGCTAAGCCTCCCTTCCGGGAGACAGAGCTTTGGATATGAATCCCGTCTCCTTTACTGGCTGCAAGTAAATACAACTATCTTGTGACAACCATGTCTCATTCTCGAAGAGGGCACCACAAGTGGTGAACTCTTTGAATTTGGTAATAACAGCTACCACATGAATTCTTTTATCTTCAGTTTCTTCATTTGTAAAGTGGCGATAATAGCAAATACTCCATTAACGCCTGCGAGATAGGGCTTGTAATAGCATGTACTTCATAGGATTGTTTCGACCATTCAGGGGACAAGATAGTGGCAGCAAGTGCTTATCACAGAGCCTGGCAAATATCCCCAGCGAGAGAACTGGAAGTCTAAATGCTTTTCTGTCCAACACCCAGCCACATGGGCCTGTGGAACACATGAGATGTGGTTAGCCTGAGTTGAGATGTCCTGTCGGTGTAAAATACATTTTGTATTTTTGAAGACTTAGTATGAAAAATGTGTAAAAGATCTCAATAACTTTTATATTTATTACATGTCGACATGGTCATATGTTGTCTATATTGGGTTAAAGAAAATATTTTAGTATAATTAATTTGCTTGTTTCCATTTTCCTTTTTGAACACGGCCACTAGAACACTGGAAATTTAAGTGTGTGGTTCACATTGAAATTCTATTGGACGTGGCTGGTGGGTGTGGTTTTCAGTTGTTACCAGTGACCATGACCTTTCACCCTCCTCACAGTTTAGAAGAGCGGTTTTCCTGGACCCTCGGAAGGTTCAGGGCGAAGCTGCTGCCCTAGGCTGGGCCTTCCCTGTGGCAGTGGCCGTGGGCTCTGTGGCAGCCCTTTCCCAGCCTCTCACCCGTCTCGCCTAAGCTTTGACAGGGATTGCAAAGGGAGCCAGAAGAAATGGGTGTCCCTGCACAGCTCAGAGGGCTCTCACCCCCGACACTGAGGATGTATACGTTTTCACTCACCTGTTCTCATTTGAATTGGATTATAAGGGAGAGGAAAAGGAAGGAAGAACAGTTTTTTAGCACGTCGAAAATTCTGGGGTACTCTGAAAGCCTCATTTTAGATAGTGCTAACCAGGAATTTATGCTCCTGGCATCAGTCTGCCCTACAATAGATATTTTATCACGATAGGGATGTGGATCAAGCAGAGAAAACGGTATTTTCTGGGCTCTGGCAGGGCCCCCTCCCAGTAATTGTCTTACCGACAGCGAGCTGAGGGAGAGTGCAGCCCAGCCGCTCAGCAATCGGAGAGAGGTCTTTTAACTTGTTCTGCTGTTTTCTCCCTTCTTCACTCACAATTCTTTCCTTCAACCACTGGTAGCACTAGGAATAAAAAGAACATTTAAAAGGTAATGTCCGGCCAGGGTTTGATGTCAAAGATGGCCAATTCAATGAAATATAAGAACCTCATCGTGAATTCCTGCATTTCCTTCACTCTGAACTTTATGTTTTGTGGTGACAGGATGCTTATGAGTTCTTGCAAAGAAATGTTCTTCATGGTCTCACTCCTTACTTATTGGTTTAAAACAGATTACTTTAAAAAATATGTTTTCATGGATTTTAGAGAGAGAGGAAGGGAGTGGATAGAGAGATAGAAGCATCAATGAGAGAGAAACATCCATTGGCTGCCTCCTGTGCACCCTTTACTGGGAATTGAGCAGAAACCTGGGCATGTGTCCAAGAGGGAATCAACTGGGGACCTCTTGGTTCATGGGTCAACGATCAACCACTGAGCCATACCGGCTGGCCAAAACAGATTACTTTTGACTAAGTCACCACTGAAATCCATCAACATGCACAAAAGTTGTTAAAATCCTGACCTAATCAATGACATTCAATTTGCTAAGTGGGAGAAATGATGTTTCTTATTGAGGTAGCCCCGTTTTAGAATGCAGCAAAAGAAAAAAAAAAAGCATTTACATTTCACCAATGTCTATTATGCTTCCTTTTTGTCAAGAAAGCTGGGCGCCAAGCCTTCTGCTCAAAGAAAGCCATTAGCTTACATTCTTGTTATAACTATCTTTCTTCCTCTTGCTTTCTATTTATTCCCAGTTTTGTGTTCATATAATGGGGCTCTATTGTTCGTTTGCTCGCTCCTTCCCAGAAGTAGACATGGTATAACTGACAGGAACCAAGCACATTTAGAAAATTGTCAAGTGGATAAATACTTCCCAGATGTGTAGTACCTTTTCTGTAATGAAACTTAAATAGGTAAGGAAACTCATAATGGGAAACTGTCCTGTAAAACCTATGAGATGTGACTGACTCTGAGCCTAATTTCCTATATAAGGAGAAAAATCCTTCAGAACGTCTCAATGGCCTACTTCCCAGGGGGTTCTGCTTACTGTGACATAGGGAACAATAGACTCTCCCGTACAAAGCTGCTGCATTGCAACACCCAAAGGGAAAGAATATTTGTAAGAGTCTGTTAGTCTGTTTTAGTGAAAATAATAAAAACCATCGCACTGTGTGGCCATGTGGACTTCCTCCATCGCGTGTTATCTGTGACACAGTTGCCACCGCAGACCTTTGCCTTCCCAAAGGCAGCAGCAGAAGCTCTGCAATTGTCACCGACACTCCACCCACGTGATTTCCATGGGCAGCTGGCGTTTGTTTTTAAGTACTTTGTTTCATCGTTCTGAGACAGTATTCCCAAAGAAAAGAGTAACCACATTATGTGTCTAGAATGAAACTTATGATGAGTTTGGGGAGTGATTTGGCAGATGTGAAAGGGAGAAAGGGCAAGCCATCTCCTGTTCTGTTCGCCTCCTACATCTCTAAGGCGTATGGTCTGGCTCCTTGCTGGAGACTTTGCTCAGGGAGATGGCCAAGAGTGTTCGCAGCCTCAGCTCTGGGAAACCTCAGCTTCTTCCAGGAGGAACGGTGGCCTGGCGACCACAGATGGTGCTAGCGGTGGTGACCGGGACAGTTACGACAACGAACAGGCGCCTGGCGCCCAGTAGCCTTCCCTGAGCAGCGGGCTGGGTGCATCAGAGAGCACAGCTCACTTTTGCTGTCCTCACTGGAAAAACATCACCATTCCTCACTTTCACAACATCTCTCAGGGGACCAGTCGATATCTCCAAATAGTATTCAAATTTAGAAAGGTTGAAGACCAATGGCCAAATGTTGTTTTTGAACAATTGAGGTTTCAATATATCCCACACACATAAAGAATGGTTGGTTTATTCATCAATCTATGGAAATCCATTTTTCAGATCACATGTGCAATGCATCCTGACTCCTAGGTTTGGGTTACAAGTTATATACTGCATGAGTATATGGGCATACCCACCATGGTGAGAAGCAGACTTCTAAAAGGAACAAATATCAAATATTCATTTATCGAGTCACTCTCTCTCCACCCTCAACTATACCCTCATTGTTGTCTTAATCATTGGAAAACAAGCAGGTTAAGTTGTTTTTTTTTTGTTGTTGTTGTTTTTAAAGTAGATGCATAGGCACTTAAACTCGGTGTGGGCAGGGCTAGGACGCCACAGGGCCAGGCCCAGGGTCAGTGGGCGCCCCCTGCTGCCCCCGCGCCGCCGTTGCAGTTCGGGGGCCGGGCAAGCGGGAGCAGCCGGCTGGAGAAGAGCCTGGGGCTGCTCACCGCCAAGTTCCTGTGGCGGCTGCAGGAGGCGGCTGCAGATACTGTGGCTGTGAGGCAGAAAAGAAGGATTTATGACATCACCAACGTCTTGGAAGAGATCGGCCTGATTGAGAAAAAGTCCAAAAACAGAGAGGTGTGGGCGCTGGCTGCAACACTAAGGAAGTCCTGGAGAGACGGCGAGACCTCAGCGCCGAGGTCGAGGACCTGGGCCTGAGGAAAGGGACCTGGATCAGCAGAAGTCGTGGCTGCCGCAGAGCATCAGAAATGTGATGGAGGACGCCCTCCGCGGCAGGTTTTCCTACGACCCACGAGGACATCTGCAGTTGCTTCCCCGGTGACACACCGTTGGCCATCCAGGCACCTGCCGGCACGCGGCTGGAGGGCCTCTTCCAGGGATGGGTCAGGATGGACAGAAGAAGGACCAGATCGACCTGGAGAGTCACTCGGGCCCCGTCCACGTGCTGCTTATAAATCAGGAGTCCAGTTCGTCTCAGCCTGTGGTCTTTCCTGTTCCCCCATCAGAGGACCTCACGCACCCACCCCGTCTCAGCCGGTGACTCCTCCCCGGACTCCGCACAAGCCCAGCCCCGCCCCGCCGAGCCCCCCAGGGCAGCCTGCCTCGGAGAGGAAGCCCGCCTGACCTCCAGCACCTCCAGGCCACAAACTCTGGCTTCAGGATCTATTACTGGAGACACCATTGATGAGCTGATGTCTTCTGATGTGTTTCCTCCCCTGCGGCTCTCCCCCACCCCCGCGGAGACTACAACTTTAATTGAGATGACACAGGAGTGTGTGACCTGTTTGATGCCCAGATACTTAAATTATTAGACTCCTTGGAAACCTGGGACAGTTATCTACCTCTGAAACCGTGTAGCCTTGCTAATAACATGAGCATTTACAACGAACTGTTTAGGTCTTCTTCCCTAATACTTGCTCTCTGACTTCACAGAACGTCCACCGTGAAAACAAAGGGCTCCCAAGCCCCTGGAGTGACTGCATTCTGGGACTTCAACTTCCCTTCCAATTCTAACTCCTGTTTTTACTCGTAGGAGAGGAAAGTTAAAAGTAGGTTAAAGGTCATCAAAACCCAAAATGGCCAAGGGCTCATCACTTATTGGTGTTCTGCTTTTACTGCCACGAAGCTGTCGTATTTCTGTGCTCCGATCCTGACAGACAGTCACTGCCACGTATGAAGTGAAGGTATCCGAGGCAATGGTCACTTCCCGTGAAGAGTTTGTGAAGTGCCTTCGTTCTAGCACTTTAAGTTCACCACGGCTGCTGACTCCTGACATTCCACTCTCCTGGATTATAGGAAAGGGCTGTTTATGTAGTTTGTTTTTAAAATGTGCCAATGCCTGTACATGAACAAGATTCTTAAAAATAAAGTTGTATAAAGAAAAAAAAGCAGATGCATAGGATTTATATTGCTTTTCTCATACCAAAGGAAACGAAAGTGTTTTGGAAATAAAGAGCTTTACCTGCTTTATAAGTGGGAAAATCTTAGCATAGGGAGGAGATGACACTTAATTAAATTATTAGTTAATTATGGAAATAAACCAGTGTTTTGGGTAAGAAGATTGGTGGTGGGTGTGGTTGTGCACAATAATAAACTAGCTTGTTGACTGTGGGTAATAATCTACGAATCCAAAGATGAAGTTTCCTCTTCCAATTCTATCGTGTCGTTTTCCCCATTGCTGCAGTGATTTGATTACCTGTTGATATTTTGTTCTAATTAAGAGAAAGGCGGGGATGGCTTCCTGTTCATCCCAATGTCTCCAGTCCTGACACTGGTTGGCACAGAGGAGGGGCTCAGCCAATATGGCAGAGAGAGAGGAATCTGAGACCCAGGGCCCTACAGGTGCAACTAGATCTCTCTAGCTCTTCAGATTGAGCATCCAACCTTCACACAGTAGGACTTCGCTGGCCATTCTGCCTGAGTCCACAGTGCTTGTAGATTCCGCTTCTTTCATACTTTGCCCCTTCACATGTCTGTCTCTTGAACAAGTCCCCAAGTTACTCGGAGGGTTGCAGCTGTCCCATTCATCCCTGCATCCTCAGCACTCGGCACAGAGGTGGGCCAGGAACAGACACTCAGGAGATAGTTGTCAAAGGAGCCACTGAAAGAGCTTTTCTCCACAGATAAGTCACAGTATTCTCTAAAGTTTTCCTAAAGCCCATTACTTGGCTGCCTCCCAATGCTATCACTGTTATCTGTGTGTCTCCACTTTATAGGTAACTAGAGGCCCGATGCATGAAATTCGTGCAAGGGAGTTGGCCCTCGCAGCCCTGGCTTTGTCCGGAAGGTCGTTCGGCTGTCCGGTCTAATTAGCATATTATGCTTTTATTATTATAGGTGGTACTGGAGTGGGAACAATCTCTGAGACTGGCCCCATGGAGCCCCCAATTCCCTGTTAATAATCCCGGGTTGGAATGCAGGCAGCAACCATAGAGCCATGGACAGAACCAGTCACATTTCATCTCTGGACCTTGTCTACAGTAATTTACCATCCAAGATCATCGACTATTTCTATTTAAGCATTAAAGTCTTTGTCTTTAGAACAGCCAAGTCTTTACTAGGGAGGTTGAAATCTCTAGGTAAAATGCTGGAGCTAAAAAATTTCTTTCTGAAATTAGACTATAATGTGCAATACCCTTTGTTTCTTAATGTGAACACTTATAGTACTTGGACTGTCTCCTCCCTCCCCCGCCCCCAGTACCCCACCCCCTCCACCGCCCCAGTCACCTAGCTTTGCATGTTTTCTATTTCCCTTTGACAGAGGGGGACATGTTTTCATGATTTTTCTATAAGGCATTTTGGTAACAACAGGGAAGAGCTGCCTGTAAGTTTTGTTGCACTTTTCACTTCTATTTAAACTTTCTATTTAAGAGCTACACACCTGGTCTCTTGCTCTGACTTTGTTGACCTTCTATTGCATTCACTCAACCAGCATTTATTGAGTACCTACTGTGTGCCAGGCTCTGTGATGAGTTACACAAGTAAATTTCAGTGTCTTTCCCAGAAGTATTTACAAATTATTGGTAAGTTGAGATGGGCTTTGTTGTTGGGGTGTCCCCCTCAATGATTTCCTCAGGGCTATGTTTGTACTGCCTTGAAAATACCCAACAAGGGAGGAGGATGTGAGCTCATCACAGCACCTTCTCTTTTTTGCCACTGTCATTGGTCTAACAGGTTGGCACATGGCCCAAGCTTCACAAGCCCTTTCTTGACTGAAGCTGATAAAAGAAAAGATATCTTTTCTCTCGGGTTACATGGCTTTAAGGATGTAAACCTGCAATCACTAGCTTTCCTGCCCCTGGCCACACGGAGAAGACCCATTTGCAGTAGAAGAAAATGACACTCCTATGCAGAGAGAAACAGAGAAGACAGAGTCCTGACACTGTGCAAGTCTAGGGATGGAGTCACCCCTGAGGCCGTCTCCCCTCATCCTTCCCACGGAGTGTCTATGTGTTGCCCTTCTTTGATTAAATTAGCTTGAATGTTGTCCTCTTGCTTGCAACCAGAGAATTCTAAGACTCTGTAAGAAGTGTTTAGGGGATAATAAACAAGGAGGAAGATGCATATAACTCAGTTTTATAAAGTGAGGACAGGCTTCGCAGAGGTGAAGACAGACAACCAAGCTTTGTCCTTCGAGATGAGGAGAGCTTCCACAGCAGGATAAAAGGAAGGGCATTTCTGGGAGGCAAGAGTCCAGGACATTTGGGTGGAAAATGAACTAATGGGGCTTGGGGAGGGGCAAGAACAGAAAAATGAGCCCAACTTAGATCCCGAGAGGGTTTCCTTCAATGCTTTTCTGTCGGGTTTGGGTTTTGTCCCATAAGCAATGACTGGAAAATCT
Source organism: Myotis myotis (assembly GCF_014108235.1). Classification (NCBI taxonomy): domain Eukaryota; kingdom Metazoa; phylum Chordata; class Mammalia; order Chiroptera; family Vespertilionidae; genus Myotis; species Myotis myotis. Next base: position 196,197,775 of record NW_023416324.1, read on the forward strand.
TTAAAGGATTTTAAGCAGGGTTACCATATGGTCAGATTAATTTTTTAGAAAGATAACTGGTCACAGTGGTGGGTAGTTGAGAAGAGGTGGAAAATCAGAGAATCCAGACAGGTTACTACAGCAAACCAGGTATGAAACAGTCTGAACAAGGGCAGTGCAGGGATGGACCAAAGAAGGTCAAGGTGTGGACTGGAGGAGTGGCTGCCCCTTTGGACAAGAGTGAGGGAGGAGAGGAGGCAGCTTGAGAAAAAGCCTTGGTTTCTGACTAAGGTGACCAGATGGCTGGGTGGAGGCCCTGTTAGTCAAGAAGGAAGGGCAGGTTCTGGGAGTGAGGATAGATTCCACTAGGATTACTGCAGCCTCCAGAAACCCCTTGGGTAGCATTCCTTTCTAAAAGATGGGTATTTTTCATACCGGGTTAATTTATCCCTCAAACACAGTTCAATGTTTACAACAGATACAGAATATTAGCATTTTTATTTTATTGGCATAGCTTACAACAGCCAGTGTGAAACACTGTTATTCTATTTGGGGGTGGTGGTGGTGGTGGGGTGTATGTGAAAGTTGCCAACTCATTTATCAATTTGCCTAGCTCTCTAACTATAATTTTTTTTTTTTACTATTAGTGTTCTTATTCACTCCTAAGATTGTCCTGAAGCTTTCTTTTTCCTTTTCCTTTTCTTTCTTTAGTCACTCTTCTCAAGTGGCTTTCCTAAGTGCGCATGTATCAGTCCGGAAAACACCCAGACTGATGTTTAAGGAGGCGTCAACAGTCCTCAGAACTAAAAACGTCTGCTTTATGATTGGCTGCCTTTCACCTGTTGAGAACCCTTAATGTTTCTTGTTAAGGATGTTTCAAAGTAGATGTTGAGTTGTTTTTATAAAAGGTCAAAAATAGTAATCTTTTCTGAGTTGCTTTTGGGTTTAGCCACCTTCAAATACATTGTATCTCCCCCGCCCCTCCTTTTTTCTTTTCTTTTTTTGTTAGTGTATTTGTGAAAGTTTTTTCAGCTCTCTGTAAGCTTTCCCCAAACAATGATGGAGACTAACCAATCATACAATTCAAATACAGGGTAGCTCCTTCTTCCTTCTTTAAAAACTGGCTTTGGGGGAGATAAAGCGAGGGGTCAGGAGACCTGGATTCTCATAAAAACTTGCTCTATTAGGAGTTTTTGCTCTTGGATTGGTAGCTAACCTCTTTGTGCTCAGTTTCTACATCTGGAAAAGGTCTCATAAGGATAGTCTGAGAACAAATACCTGACATTCATGTGGGAGTATTTTGAGCTTTGCAGAAAGCCTCTGAAAGAATGCAAGGCAACATGCTTAGCTATAACTGACTAAAAGTCATCTGTATCCATTTATCTTTGTGAGGATAAAAGAAGACGAATAAAAAACTCCTAGCCCAGTGTTTGGCACATAGTAGATGCTCAATAAAACTGCAATTTTCAATGCTTCCCTTCCTTTTTCACTCGCTTCTTGCCTTTTCACTAAAATGCTTTTAGTTCTTCTTTGCTGACTTATTCACACTTGGCTCAGAACAATCTTTAATTTACAGAAGCATGACCATATTTTATATTCTAGGATATTTATATTTGTGATAATGCAAAACTAGAAATAGGACAATGTCCCCATGCTTATATAGTATTATTTTAGAAAACAAACAAGCTAATAGGTCAACTGTTACTGGCAGAAAGGAAAGAGACAGACCTTGAGAAGGCGCTGATTAGGGCAGCACAGGGTGGTCCCAGCCACACTGATTAAAGGGGTGGTGGTTTGGGTCTAACTGAAGCTGACCTCCCACTAACTTTGTGCTAACGAAGCAAGAGGCTTTGGCTTGTCTAAATTTTGAAATGCCTATATTCTCTTTCCCCTGATACTATAGAGTAATTTGTGATTCTAATGTTATTACACATTCTGGTTTTTTTTTTTTCTTTCTTTTTTTTTTTTTTAAAAAAATAAACAGGCATGTTGTTATTATTAATAAGGAGAGATGTTTGGAGTCTCCAATAAATCATTGAGATGTTCTGAATGGAGATAATTTTATGTCAATGATCTTGAATATCTTTACGCTTCAGAAAATAATTTAAGCTAAAAGAGTTAGCAACCAGAGTTGACCTCTGAACATCAGCCTTGAGCCCCACTGACAAAGGCTTGGCAATGCTTCTGCTTTCGGAATCCTCCCTCCTGACCCTCCACCCCACATGGTAAAAAAATGCCAACCAACCTCCATCCATACCCAGTTACAACCGGTAACTGGCTGAAATTTTGTTCTGTCAAGAAAATTAAAATTAGATCTTATACAGAAAAGGGATTTTCTTTCATCAGTTTCAAAAGAGGAATGAAATGCCTTTTTAACAAGAATAGATAACGGGAGGGATTTGAGCTCCAGGAGGAGTCCAACCAGGTCATTGGGCATTTCCCCTAACCCCCAGAAGAGGAGAATTTTCTGTGCTGGCCGATTTTGAAGGGCTGACTGATGCTTGGCCAAGGGCAGAGACCTCTGGCAGGCTCTGGGCTCCGGGCTCCGGGGAGCCTGCCGGAGGACACCTCCCCGCCAAGGCCACACTCTGCAGGACCCGGAAGACACAGGCCGCTGCAGATGGGTGCGCATCCACATTTTCCCTCCCTCTCTACACCCCTCTTCCCCATCCCCAGCTCTTCCAGCGGTGGCGGGAAATACCTTCAGAGAAGCCCTGGAGCTTTCAGGTACCCCGTTCCCGTATTTCCCCGAGATGATCCCACAGGCCAGTGGAGACCAGGTCATTGCTCCAACTCCTGCAGAAGAAAAACAACTTGAAAAGCTGCTTGTAGGGAACTGGGATCCAAAGTGTGGGGGTGTTTACGCGGGATTGGTTAGTAGTGGGGAAAAGCCGGACACGTTTAAAGCGTTCACACCAACATACATCTTTCTATTAAAATGTAGGCATTGACAAATGGCACTTCATTTTTTATAGGCCAATTAAACATGCCCGGTCATAGGGAGCGGACCATATAAACAAGCCTGAAACTGTGGTTTATTCATGTCTAAACGTCACACTTCTGTTTACTCAGACACAAACGCTTTACATGCGCGGAAATTCAGTGCTTTGCTTGTCCACTCAGTGTCTAGATAGTGCCTGGTACGTACCAGACGCACAATTCCTAGTGCATGGTAAACACACAATGAGTGACAGCAATAATAACAATTGTTATTGTTGACTTTTTTTTTTTTTTAATCCTTCTTCCCCTACCCAGCATTTTCCTGCTCATGTGAACCTCTGTTTCTTAGGAATAAAGTCATCTCTGGAAACTGTTTATTTAAGTAAATAACCCTGAAAATGTGGCTTATTCATGTTTTTCTGATGTCTACAATTTTTGTGTATATGGTGTGTATATATTTCCCCCCTCTCGCTGACATCATTATATCCACCTACACAAACATGTAGTGTGCCTGGCTTGTGAGCTGTCCTGGAATTCCATGTGTGACTCAGTTCCAGGCACAGAGTGGGAGATAGAGATGTATATGTCCATAATCTTTTGGAAAGGCAGTCATAATCTGCCCAAGGATGCATGCTCTGGCCACAGCAAGCACCCCAAGAAAAATGAGTTTATTCATGGGTTTCTTCCCTGCGTTCTCTATGCATTTTTTGAACACCTACTGAGTATAGTTTATATGCCAGTCACAGTTTGCACCTCTGCTGTGGCTACGCTGCAAACTACACAAAGACACACTTGATTCTTCTACAGTCTCTGGAATGCATAGCCCTTATGATGCTAATGAAGGACATTTAAGAAGCATTTTAATAACTCAACCCCCCAGATCATGGGGCCTACTATTGTTAAAAGTCATCAGTAACTTTGATTGTGGAGATTACCTATTTTATGGTAGAGCTCCGGTAGCTGAACCTCCACTTTCTCTCTCTGGAAAAGATGGTACTCAGCTTGTTCACAGACGGGGGGGATCATATTGAACTGTCTTGCTACAGAGTAGGCTTCCTAGGGAGAAATAAGATTGCAACTGGATTTATGCTGATGAGAAATAAGACTGCCCTGTGATTCTATGCATGAGAAATTTTCATTTTAGTAAAATCAATACAAACCAAGAAGCATGGAGGATGCCATACAATAGGCAAAGTTATGACCATCAGTTTCACTAAGAGCAATACCAAACGCAAGAAATCCTTATTATTCTTCGGGAGGGTTTGGGCTGAGAAAAGCCCAGGGCAAATTAGTCCCAGTGTGAATTATGGACGATAAGAAAATGTAGTTTGACTATTTAGAGTCTAAAGAAATGGAACAGACAGTATCTACAGGTGATCTTTAATTAGCATGTGACAAACAGTACGGTCATTTAATAGAGTTTTTAAAAGAAAACTAGAATATTGTGTTCACATACCTCATTAGCTAAGAAATTCAATTTACTCTCTTGCTGCCAAAGACATGCTAAAACGCGTTTCCTGTTAGAGACTTGCACCCTCCCTGTTGTGTTCTGAGCTGATGAGATCCAGCCCCCACATCCCTCTCTGTAATGAGGGAATTGACCAGAGAATACTAGTGCCAAAGCAATTGTGAGGGAAGATTGCAAGAGGTCTTGCAGTTTACACATGGTATCTGAGAAACAGTACATGCATACCTAAGAGATATTGCAGGCTTAGTTCCAGACCACTGCAATAAAGTGAATATGGCAATAAGGTGGGCCACACGAATTTTTTGGCTTCCCAGTGCATAAAAAAGTTATGGTCATACTATAATGTAGTCCTGCAAGTTTTAACCTTTTTCATCTCATGGCACATATAAACTAATTACTAAAATTTTGCTGCACATCAAAAAATATATTTTTTGTCACTCTGACCAAAAAATAGGTATAATTTTGATTCATTCACACAAGATAGCTATTATTATGTGGGCTATTGTCATTTTTTTTCTTTTTTTACAATCTAAGGGAAAAGAGGTCAGTGCCCCTGACTAAATAGTCAGGTATTATATATTTTAAACATTCTTGTGGCATACTGGTTGACAATCACTTCTGTAGTCTACTAAGTGTGCAATAGCCTTATGTCTAAAATATAAAAAATCAATGTACATATCTTAATTAAAAAATACTTTATTGCAAAAAATGCTGACCATCATCTGAGCCTTCAGCTTGCAAGAGGTAACTTTTTTGCCAGTGGAGGGTAACATCAAAGATCGCTGATCATAGATCACCATAACAAATCCTATATAATAAAAGCCGAATATGCAAATTGACCAACCGGTGGAACGACCAGTGGAATGACCGGTTGCAATGATGCACACTGACCACCAGGGAGCAGATGCTCAACGCAGGAGTTGTCCCTAGCCTGCAGGCCCCAGGCCAGCCAAGGCAGGTGCCAGTGGAGGACCCCCCCCCCCCACCCCATCACCCTGCTGGTTGCTCCACAGATCGGCCCTGATCTAGGGACCCTACCCATGCATGAATTTTGTGCACCGGGCCTCTAGTATAAAAATAATGAAAAAGTTTGAAATTTTGTGAGAATTACCAAAATGTGACACAGAGACAGAAAGTGAGCAAATGCTATTGGAAAACTGGCACCAAGAGACTTGCTCCATGCAGCCTTGCCACAAACCTTCAATTTGTAAAAAATGCAGTATGTGTGAAGAACAATAAAACAAAGTGCAATAATACCTGTAATAAGATGCTCAATGGCCATTTAAAAATAGAAATGAAATTACCATGATCTCCATAGCACTCCACCTGGAGGTTCCCCAGTACATCGCCATGCCTTGGTTTATCACGTGTGTCATGGCTCGAACAATTTCTGTGGAAGGCCAAACGGAGAGCATTTCATGAGTTCTTCTATTTTTCAAAGTTATATGGTCCTTGGTTTTTTTTTTCTCCCCCTGCCCAAAGCTTAGAAGTTTAATCCAAGTATTTGTTTGATTAATATAATTGCTTTGACATTAGTGACACCATGAAATATTGATGATGTGGAGGCTGATGGTACTTTTGGGTAAATTGACTTTCCATTTCCATTTGCAGCCACAACACTAAATGATATTAAAAACATAATGAGCACTTTAAGTTCTTCCTTGACTTTTATTGCTTCATGGTTCCTGGCCTGATGAAAGAACACATGATTCACCTCCTTCAGAACCTGGGTACTTTGCTCACTAAAGTGAGAAGTAAGAGAAAGCCTTTGTTTTGACTTTGTAGAACGTAAGGTCGCTGAGGATAGAAGGCCGGCCGCTGTGTGCTGGGTTTGCAGAGCTGGGCCTCACACAGGGTGGTGGTATAATAGAGATGACTCAACAGCAACGTATTTAGCAGAAAGATAAACATATTAAATGCTGAGCAAACAGCTGAAGCCCGCAGTGGCTCCCAGCCCACAATGGCACTCCTTGTTCTTGACCACTTTGAACCAAACTTTATTCTAAGACACCCGAGTAATGAATTTCCCTGGGGGTGGTGGCGGGGGGGGGGGGGCTGTGTGTAGCCCCACCCAGTTTGCTCATCAGCCTCTCTCAGCCTGACATTACATTTCCTAAACTGGACAATGAATCACTTTGCCGGAGAGGTGGAGCCAAGTTAATCCTCTTGGCACCAGCCCGATGGGATGCAGAACCAGGGAGCATGCAGAGCCTCAAGTTCAACTGAGTGAAAAGTCACACTCGAGGTTGGATTTCTTCTGCAAAGCAGGTCAGCCGAACACCCAGGAAGCGACATCAACTGGCATTTTCAAGGGGTGCAGACTTCAGCTTCTCTGTGTCCCACTAATACCTATGGGTTAAATGTCCTTCAAAAGAATCAAAGTCGAGTTGAGGTGGATGTATTCTTATTTTATTTCTCATAAACAGCACTGTCTAAATTGGTAGGGGACAGGATTTTGAATGAGGCAGAAGGATTAGGGTCTTAGCTTCCTTGCTTGGTTTATGTAAACCATTTTAAATTGCCCTTGGTTGGTGTCTTTCTTTGGAAGACAGGAAAGTTTTTATTCACCATTTCTAACCAACAGAGGTAGAATTTGGCTTATAAGCTAAACTAACTCAGCAACGGAAACTAGGAAGTTTATTCTCCCTTTATAAAGCAAAAGTTATACAACATGTTTTTCTTTTATTATGCAAATGGAATGATAAACATTTCTGGAAGTTGAAGCCATTTTTAAAATTTCTGCCCCAGAAGTATTCAGAGTTTTGACATCACCATTAGCGTACCACTCCATTTCCTTCCCCATCTGGTTTCATTGAGCTTAGGAGTTCATTCAATCAACAGTATTAAGTGTCTGCTGAGCTGGGTGCTGGGGATACTGTGGTGAAACACACCTATAGGTAAACACTGATGAGGCTCACAGAGAATAAAATGAACCCCAAGATGCTCCCCTGTCTCTAGTCTGTAGTCAGTGAGATGAGCACAGAACACTGCGCGGCTTGGCCACATGGCCAGCATTGAGACCTTGACCTGAGCAGGTAAGGTGGGGTGGAGGCTGGGAGTACCTTTATTCACTTATTTAACACACAGGATTAAAAGCCTAATAGCTGCCAGGTACTGTGCCAATGGCTGGATTCATCCATGTGTAGAACATACAAACCTCCTGTACTCAGGGGAAGATGGAGATGTAAACAAGTAAGTAATTACAAAATTTGAAGTGTTATGAAGTAAACAAATAGCAGGCGGATATAGAGAATGAGAGGAAAGACCTATTTGGTTAGGCAAGGACGGTCTTCTTGAGGAGTAATGTGTAGGCTTGAAAAATAAAAAGGAGCCAGCTTTGGTAAGAACAGGGGCAGCACAACCTCCAGGCAAATGGAACAGCATGTGCAAAGGCCCCGAGGCACAACTTAGTGAGTTCCAGCCACCAGAAGGAAGCCATTGTGGCAGGATCTAGTAAGGAAAGAGGACAGAGATAAAAGATGAAGTTGGCAGAGGGAAAACTATGTTATTTGTATGTTATTCAAAGTTTAATGGGAAATCATTAACATTTTTAGGTAAGGGAATAACAGGATGTGTTTCTGTTTCATAATGCTCTCTCTGACTGCATGAAGAATCCCAGGGGGAGGATTGCAGGAAGCAGGAAGATCTTGAGGAAGGTATTGCAATATTCCAGATAGGAGGCAAGGATGGCTCGGGATAGGGTGGTGGAATAGAGAAATGGATGGATGCAAATATACTTTAGAGGAAGAATCCATAAGACCTGCAGATGGACTGAATGCGGCAGGTTAGGGAAAGGTAGGAATCAAGGCAATGTCATAGGTATCTGGCACTTAGAGTGAAGGAGACTGAGGGGGAACAGGTTTTTGGTTTTTTTGTTTTTTTGGGGGGGAAGGGGGGAATCAATGGTTCCTCATTGGACATGCAAAAAAAATGGAAATGCCTGTAACATATTACCAGGAGAGATGTCGTATGCAGATAACTGAATGAATGACACAGTAAGCAATGTGGGCTGGAGGTGATATGTTTATTAGTTACCTGTCTATTACTCATACTTAGATTCATGGAAGTAGGTGAGATTATGTAAGGGGAATCTGCAGAGGGAAGAGAGAAGACGTTTTAAGAGCCAGCCCAGAGGTTGGAGATTGGACATTGTGGTGTCAGGGTCATCAGCAACCAGAGGGGCAGGAAGGAAGCCAGAGGGGGAACTGTTTCAGAATCAAGAGCAGGGAATGCTCCGAGAAGGGGCTGTGCCAATACACTGGAACACCGTGAGCATTTAAGTCCAAAGGGCCCCTAACAGTGTCCATTGGATTTGGCCACATGACAGGGAGGTCATTGTGGAGCATGAGAAGAGCAGCTTCATTGTCGGTGGTGTGATAAGACCAAGGCCAAGCTGCAGCTGATGGAAGAACGGGCGTGGGAAAGGGAAGACTTGAGAGGCAACCTGGGTAGGCTGAGTTTGGAAGTGAATGGAACAAAGAGGGCAGTAGCTGAAGGGGCCCTTAGGGTCAAAGGAGAGTTTTATTTTTACTTAAAAAATATTTTTATTGATTTCAGAGAGGAAGGGAGGAGAGAGATAGAAACATCAATGATGAGACAGAATCATTGATTGGTTGCCTCCTGCTTGCCCCCTACCAGGGGATCAAGTCTGCAACCAGGGCATGTGCCCTGACCAGGAATTGAACCGTGACCTCCTGGCCACAGGTTTATGCTCAACCACTGAGCAACGCCGGCCGGATGAAAGTTTTATTTTAAAGATGGAAGATATAAGAATAAACTTGTATGATGTTGGAAGTGATCTAGAAGCGGAGTTATTGATGATATGGGATGGGGATTGGGGGAAAAAAGAAGAGAGAGGGAGACTTGTTAAAGTGAGATGGAGCAGGGCAACATGGGGGGGGCGGGGGAGAAGGACATGTCTACCAACACAGTGGGACCCAGGAGGTTTGTAGAACTCATCATGGGAGACATGGGATCTCCTGTTTGATGAATTCTATTCGCAATGAACTATCAGTCAAGTGAAAATGAGGTGGGTGAGAAGTGAGGGAAAGGAGAGGACACATAGTTCTGAGTGTGGAAGAGCCTATGAAGACGCTCCAGTGTCCCAGCACTAAAGCTGCTGGTGATTTCTCTCTCCCCGATTTGTTTGGCCTCTGACCCCACAGAGACAAGGTTGGTGGAAGACTGAAAGGAGAACTCCAGGAGTGCTTTTTTCTTTGTCAGAAGCAAAATCATTATCTTTGAGAACAGTCTATAATGGAAATAGTATCCAGTTTGACTTATTGCAGTATTACAATTTGAAAAAGAGCCAAAGGACAACGAAAATTGTAAAAATGGACCATGTGAACTGAGCTAGCTTCCTCTTTTCTTCTCATTTTGCCTTTATTGGATGAAGGCACGTCTCACCAAGTTCGGGGGAAAGGATGTCTTTAGAACCACATGGACTGATAATAATATCACAAATTGCTCCTGTAATTGTCCCTATAAATTATTTAACAATAAAATGTATAGAAAGAGAGAAGGACCAGGGCTCTACTTTTCAGTTTAATTGTATTTGTAGTAAAAGCTTAACCAGGGGTTCTTATCCTGGAGGAGGCTGCAGGGAGAAATTATGGGAGAACCGAGAGGCCGCAGGTGGAGATTCATGTTGCCAGAAAATAAAATTTAATTTAACGTACATTAAATTTCTTTTTAATGTCAGAGAAAAATCCCCCAAGTATTGTGATAATAGGATATTGCATACTGATGGCTGAGGTGGGTTTTTACGTTATTTGACTACTTAAGGACACTAGAGGGCAGCATTGTTAAGAAAAAAATTTGGGTCTGCTGTTTTAATTGTGTATCATGGAAATGCTTTTTAAAAGCATCTGGTCAGAGCATGGATTCTGAGCAGGGAGAAAGACATTAGGAAGATCATTTAGTAGATTGCATTCACCTGCTTCTTGCAAAGAACACAGAGACCGACTGACTCAATCTGGCAACCCAGGACTGAATGTGACCTGCTTTGCTCTTCCAGGAAGCCTTAGCTCCGTGGTTCTCAACCCTGACTGCCCTATCTGGGCTTAAAATGACACTATCTGGGCTCCACCGAAGTCCTATTATATCAGATCTCTGGGTAAGGCCTGGCATCAACACTTTAAAAAGCCCTCCCTGAGGATTCTGGTGGGCAGGCTGGGCTTGGGACCCGCTGAGGGGCTGCACCAATGCTCCCAAAGTGTGGCAGCATCAGCAGCCCCTGGGAACTTGTTAGAGAGGCGATTCCTAGGGTCTTACCCCAGACCTACTGAATTACAAAATCTGGGGGTGGGTAGGGCCTAGCAGTCGGTGTTTTAACCGGCCCTCCAAGCAGTTCTGGTGCAGAACAAAGTTTGAGAACCACTGCTTCATACCATTCCCAAGTAGCATTTCAGTGGCTGTAGACTTCCTCCCACATTTCCTTTCAGCTTTCATGCAATCTGAATGGGCCATGCTATAATTTAAGCTTTAGTTTAGTTATTTGCTTTAGTAGATATGTAAACAGATAGTCACCGTGACATGCATTCATTCTTTCTCTCTGTAGCTCTTCCTCGCGCGCGCACGCGCGCGCACACACACACACACACACACACACACACGCTTTGATATGAATCAGGATCACCTGAGTAATCTGATGAACATGCAGAGGTGCGTGTCCTATCCCACTTCAATGAGCCTGGGCCTTTGTAATATTTTCATCAGCTCTCAAATCTCAAAGTTTGAGAAATACTGTCTAAACTATTGAAAAACTGTTAAATCTTCCCTGTGTACCTCTTTCCAAGTTGAAAGCATTGTTAACTGTTCTTTAACCCACAGGCCACAGGCAGCTCTTACTCCCTGAACCCAGCACACACTGGCCTGCTGTAAATGCCACCAGTCCATTTTGCTTCCCCGAGGATTCCATTTCCCATCTGTAAGGTGAGGATGCTATTGATCCTGTGGAATCCTTTCCAAGCTTCATAGGAGATAATGTGTGTAGACCAATTTGCGAATCTAAAAGAGTAACACAAACTGGGTAACAAGAAGCAGGATGTGGCCCTGATTGTTTCTTCTCCAATAGGCTCAGATTCTAACATTTTAGTTACAAAAAAATAATGTTGACATTCTTCTGTCAGTAATGTAGGTCATTCATATTTTAAAATGTGTATTTGATGCTAAAGGCTCTAATATAACTATTTATTTTGAGTGAAAAAATTTGTTGATAAACATTTTTTTAAATGGCTTTCATACAAAAATAGGTTGCTTTCATTAACCCTTTGTTCATGGGAAATGTTCCCTAGAACTTTGAAAGTTGTCAGCAAGTAGATTTACTGCATGAACAATAAACCATAAGGACTGAAAATACAAATGTGCAGAAATTAATGTTTTGATCAAATAAAATGTACTCAAGTTCATCTGGCCAAAGGGACACAACATAATAAAAACAAAAGAAACCTCAGATATTCCAGTGCAGTTTCCTCTCACTTGAGAAGAGGAAGTAGAGGCTAGGAGTTCATTGTTTTAAGGCACAATCAAAGCTTGACTCTTATACATATTTCAAATACGCCTACAAAGTGCCGAGAGTGAATACACAAAATAATAATTGTACTATATAGTGGAATTATGTGATTTTGCTCTGTATTTTCCATGTTTCTGTAAATGTGTGTTATCATACTTTTACAATCTAAAAAAGAAAAAAGGTTCCCTAACAAGCAAAGGCACCACTTTCAAGCACTAACGTGCCATAGGTTAATTCATACATATTAGGTTTAACTAAATGAAATTGCCATCTTTAGTGATCTAAGGTGGTTGCCTATTGGCAATGTCCTGCCTGTGGTTCAATCTTCCTGCTCTTAGATCCTTTCTTTTCTGAGAGGAGAGGAGGTGGTGGCAGCTGGGGCCCTGGGAGAATGCAGAGACTTGGTTTCATCAGAGGAGTTGTTGTGAACACTAAGAAAAACCAGGTCTAGACCCGGGCACAATTTTTACTCCAAACCAGCTGTTTGTTTCTTATTTATCTACCTCGACTTGTTTCTGTACTTACTTAACTTCAGAAGCTTGTGGCGGTACTGGTTTATGACCGTGCCTCTCGGTGGCTTAGAGGTTCCTTCTCGGTTCTTTATCAGTCTGAATCCTCCCTCGGTGCTCAGCTGAGGGTCTGGAGAGAGAGGACTACCCTTCCTCACAGGAATGGAAACTCAGACCCATCAGTGAAGTGGCACCATGCTTAGCCTTAAGGCTTGCCGACTGGCTGAGGAAAGCCTGGCTCCGTGTGTCCTGCAGGGCACACACCAGGACTGAGGAGACCACTCTGTCCTGTCATTGTCACTAACTTGGGCACATTGCTCAACCTTCCTGGGTCTCAGTTTTTTCAAAACAAATGAGCAGATTGCTATTAATTGAGCACATAACCAATCTTTATAATATAATAACTGTTTAGATGGGTTATAGTTTAATCCCCATTTTATTGATGAAGAAGCTGAGGCTCAGGAAGGTAGTCATGTGGGCAAGTTCTCAGGAGATAGTCTGTATGGCCACTTGTAGCTCTACAGTTTGGTGATTGTCACCTTGAGGGCTTTGTGCAAAGTACACTGTGGGAGAAGGTGGGATGGGGACAGAAAAGGAACATTGATCCCACTGTGTATTTGTGAATGTGTGATGCCTTGTGTGTGGTTATACCCATCCCTTTGCATTTAATATGCTGCTGACTATAGTTCATGATGCATTTGAATGACAAGCAATGTGAGCTATCTTTTTGCTTCCTGGAAGAAAGACTTCAAATCTGACAGCCCTTTGAAAAAGAGTGCTTTAAGAGGGCTTGTGTCTGCGTCTGACCTGTTGAAGCTTAGAGAAGGAGTGATCTTCACAAGAGATTCCTTTACAAGATCAGGATGTCAGCCAAGATGATTCTGGATCACAACAGCCCAGATTCAAGAGACTAGAAAGGGTTACATGTGGAGCTTTATGATGTCTCCAAGGACAACACAGTGTCCTCACCCTGCTGCTCCCCCGAGAGAACCCTCCCCAAAGGGCACAGGGCCCTCTACCTCTGCTCTGCCACACACGGGTTTTCCCCGACCCTTGACAGTTTGAGCTGAGCCTTTGATATTGCTCAGATGGGACACTTTTAGTCTCACTTTTACCCAAAGTTCAAAGGCCCTGAACAAAATCAGTAGTTGGTAAGTACCCATAAGTTTCAAAGTGAGGTTAGATCATCGATGTAGGACTGGTAAAAAAGGTTTGGCCATCTTTAGTCCAACCCTTGTCTTGAAAGAATAAATGGGTGAAAGTTAAGGTTGAGAGACAATTTAATTGGACTTGTTTGAGTTTGTGGCATATCCCTACCTCCCCATGTCATGCCTCCCATCCCCTCCATCTTTTACCTTATCTCAAACTGAATAAAACTCCAGAAAATTCCATTTGCAGAACATGCAAATAAGAACAGTTCCCCATAGTAAGAGCCTGAACTTGCTGTGACTTCTGCACAGACAGGCACAGGCTGTCCTGAAGACTCTGCTCAATCCTTGTTCAACTCTTCCTAGTGGGAGAGGAGGGGCAGTGGTAGTGGGGGGGGGGGGGGGGGACGGGGCTATGCTATTTCTTCCTCCACCAGATAGGTACCTTCAATCCTAGCAAGAGAGCAACTGTCCATTACACATTTAGATAAGAATGGCCAAGCGACTTGCCTGAGGCAATGACACAGTTTTCTTATCTTTCAATACCATTCTGTCTTTATTATTTCTTTGTAATCATCTTATCTCTACCCAGTCTTTCCAGCAGCTCACCTAGACCAACTATTGCCTGCTAACACTCCAAGAAATAATTATTTCGAATATGTATCATAAAATCGTACCTTATCCTCCAACATAATCTAAACATGCTCCCCACTATTTCTTATTAAAACCTGGTGATTCCAAAATATCAGTTTGCAATTGCTATGTTTGGTTAATACTAAATGGTAGCAATTAAATTATGTAATCAGATCATTTCTGTCCCGATTAAAAGGAGGTAGCATTCAAGGTGAATATAGAGTACAGTGCTATTCTTCCATATACCAAATTCTTTAAGATTTATGAACAGTGGAATTAATTCTAATTCATTTAGAGACATTCAAAATGAGAGTAAGTAAACCCCATTGCCTTAAATTTTGTCTGAAGCAAGGCAACAAATGGACAAATATAAACAAATCTAAGTGAACTAAAATTCCAGGGTTGTGTACATTTCCTAGACACCTGACTTACGTCGTCATCTGTGAAGCTTAAAGTTGTATCATTGGTGGATTGTAGGAATCTATGTTAGTGTCCTGGGGTTTCCTTTGACAATGTCACTGGTCAATTGTTTAAAGTTTGAACATGGGTCTTCTCCTGATATGGGCTATCTCTCTGACATAAATGAAAAAATTAATATTTGGAAAAGGATTCTCTTTCCTTCTCAAGTTTTTGAAGTTTTGCTCTTGTCAATTAAGCCACAAATTTCATTGTAGAATATGGCTGTTTTCATTTGTTTTGGGCTGCTATCACAGAAATACCGTAAGTGACTTAAACAGCAAACATTAATGTCTCCCGGTTTGGAGGCTGGGAAATTTAAGATCAAGGTGCTGGCAGATTCAGGGTCTGGTGAGAGCCCTCTTCCTAGTTCGTAGACAGCTTCTCATTGTGTCCTCAAATGGTGGAAGGGGCGAGGGAGCTCTCTGGGGTCTCTTTTATATGCACATTAATGTCATTCATGAGGGCCCGACCCTCATGCCCTCAGCACTTACCAAAGGCCTCACCACCTAATAGCATCACACTGGGGATTAGGTTTCAACATGGGAATTTTTGGGGTGGGGGTGGGGGCACAAACATTCAGTCTATAGCAGTGACCTAGAAAATTCTCAAAGCAGGTGATAACAATTGTTGATCTTTGCCATAGATAACATTCCCAGGAACACCTGATTTTCAATAACCTAACGTTTCTTAGTGAATGTTTCAGGATGCATAATCTACAGAACGTATGCAGAAATAAATGAGAAAATTCACCTGCTGTGTAGTTTTATTTGATAGAACAAATTTATTGATGAAACAATTATGGTGAAAGGTATTCTGGTATATGGCAATAAAACCTATCAGTAACACATAGAAAGATGTGATATTAGTTATAAAGATCTCTCATTTAGTCATAATATATAAAAAATCGAAAGATGACATCTTTGAGATTAGCTTTTTATTTTGTGATCCTCTTGCAATTTGGGCTGCTGTTTTTCTTAGAAATGAGGATGTCTCAAACTTCTTGATATATCAGTGGTGCTTTGGATTTGTTTAATGGAATAAGTTATTGAAAACTCAATTGAAAGTCCTTAAATTATAAAAGAGATTTATTGGCAAAGATCGTAATATGTGCTTCAGAGTTGGTTATTCCAAGTCACTGAGGACCACCTTTTTCCTGGCTCTGTGCTCTGCTATCCAGGGCTGGATTCCCTGTGGCATCAGGGTGGCTGGCAGTAGCATCTGTGGCCACCTGATTCCTTGTCCATCTCTGTCCAGGGCTGTGTGCCTCAGCAATCCAAGACTCCTGACATTCACTCTGATTGGGCTGTTTCGTTCACATGAACCAGTGACTCTGAGCTGATTGGCTTAACACAACCCAGAACTCACCTTGGAACTGAGGTCCAGCAAGGGGAGAGGGGAGTGGCCTCCCTCTGGGCCAGTTGGCAGTTTGGGGGAAGCATAGTCACTTACATGAAAATCTGGGTACCTGAGAGGGAGGGGTGACTTCTGGGCTGACAACCAACAATTTCCTCTGTGCTTAGACTGGGTTTGGTTGGGCACACCCACAACAGAGGGATAGGGAAAGAGCTAACTCTACGAGTGTCTACTATGTGCAGGGAGTTTTATCAACATGATTGCATTTAAGCTTTACTACAGAACAATGAGGTGCTATTATAACATTTTCATTTTATATTCAAAGAGATTGAGGCTCCGAGAAATTAAAAACTTGATGAAACCAGGTTTTCACTCCTCCTCTAAAACCAGCCTCACCCACCAATGCCCATGCTCAAACAAAATGAAACATATCTTTTCCCATTTCTCTTCATCTGTACTTATGCATTTCATGCCCACATGTAGAGGTTTAAAATATCTCTATCAAGTGAGGAAGTAAACCTTTGGGCATGTCAAAAGGAAACGTATTACGTAAAACACTCATTAAGGAATGGTTTTCCAAATGTTCATTGAGATACTAAAATATTAATTTAACCAAACCTCACAAGTTCTATGTGGCACCTAATATTTCTATATCCATTATTATTATTATTTTTTTTAAATATATTTTATTGATTTTTTACAGAGAGAAAGGGAGAGAAATAGAGAGTTAGAAACATCGATGAGAGAGAAACATCGATCAGCTGCCTCCTGCACATCTCCTACTGGGGATATGCCCGCAACCCAGGTACATGCCCTTGACCGGAATCGAACCTGGGACCTTTCAGTCTGCAGGCTGACGCTCTATCCACTGAGCCAAACCGGTTTCGGCTCTATATCCATTATTAATGGAACAATTATTTTTATACTTGGGAACATCTGTCATTGCGTTGCAGATATCTGACTCAAGCCTCACATTTCTGATCTTTTCAATTGTGTGAAGGTCACCATCATTGGTTAGACAGGCGGATGCAGAATCTTGATTTGAAACTTCTTATTCTATTATCCTGTCTGCAGCTTTTAACATTTATACAACTGTCTGTGTATCAGCTGCTTGGGATAGGCTTTTAACTTTATTTTAAAAGAAACTCTATCTTGTGGATGAAAGATTAAAGAGGCAACTTGGCAGAGGATTGATACGAGGGGAAAATATTTATCCTAATGAGATTTTTCTACTGGCAAATCTAACTTCATGCTGTAATAGGAAGCAATTGATATTGCTTCTTGCAAAGTGTAGAGCTGGCCTTGTTGTGGCAGACATCTGGAAGGAGACGCTATCCTCATCTTAATGATATCAAAAACTCTACCCTTCCGCAGATGTGGCTTCCTGGCAGCCCCAGATCCATTCGGCTCTGCAGAGCTTATCTACGTTTGGGAGGAACCTGGTAACTAACCAAAAGGCACTTTCAAAACCTGAGATGGTGGAATGGATGCTGTTCAGGAGCAAACTGCC
Source organism: Myotis myotis (assembly GCF_014108235.1). Taxonomy (NCBI): domain Eukaryota; kingdom Metazoa; phylum Chordata; class Mammalia; order Chiroptera; family Vespertilionidae; genus Myotis; species Myotis myotis. The sequence continues at coordinate 196,215,287 of NW_023416324.1, forward strand.
TGGTAAAGAGGAACTACAACGAGGCACCTGTTGCTCTGTATGTTAATATGTAAGGCAGGCCCAGGAGTGGCCGAGCAACAGTCATGGAAAGAGCCATTGTGGAGGAGGCTGGCCCGTCCAGGTCTACCCTGGGATGCTCAGCATTCTTTTCCTCGTATCTAGTTTCCGCTTCACGCTTTGCGTGTTTGTATCTGGAACCCTTGATCACTTTCTTTGGGGCTTTCTTTTCCATTTCTGAGATTCTCCTCCATCCCTCACCCAAGCATGTCTGTTTTCCCTTATTTTTTCCATTAGAATCTTCTGCTAAGGGAGGACTTAGCAAGTTTTTTTTCTTTTTAATATGATAGTGTTTCTTTTTAAAAAAATATTTTTTATTGATTTCAGCAAGGAAGGGAAAGGGAGAGATAGAAACATATCAATAATGAAAGAGAATCACTGATTGGCTGCCTCCTGCAAGCCCCCTACTGGGGACCCAGGCACGTGCCCTGACCAGAATCCAACCATGACCTCCTGGTTCATAGGTCGATGCTCAACCACTGAGCCACACCAGCTGAGCAAAGATACTGTTTCCTGATTATGTTTACCACATGATCCACTACAGCGCCACAAAAGAAAATGTTATTAGGCGACTTTGACTTTGCATAAAAATTTATGCAAATTTTGGCTCTATACCATAATAAAGCCTTGACTTTAAAACAATAATAGTATTTTCCTTGACAAATCTTTGAGTAAAACTGACCTGGAAGGAAAATGCCTCATGTTTACTCTGTGGCTTGTCCAACTCTCTTCACCCTCCCACAGCCGCCTTTTCCACATAACACACTTCCCTGTGTTTCCAGAGAAACATGTGCCCAGTTGTGAGACGAAGAGCAACCAGAAGGGCCGAGTGACTGAAGACATGTAATGAATAGTCCCTCTCTTAGACTGGTCTTAAATTACACACAGAACCCTAGGTTGACCTCATCCTTTATGCCCTGAACTTTTGTATATTTTCATGCCCATTTTATGGTGCTCCCTCACATACATGAGGGTATTCTGGAATATTTATAATAACACTAATTAAGCACTTATAATATACTTGCCACTTGGTAGAGCTGCTGTGGAATTGGGAGAGGCTCCCGCCGTGGCAGCTGCGCTCACTGGCCATGAGTCCGGCTTCTGGCGGAGCGGCACTGCCTCTGTGGGAGCACACTGACCACCAGGGGGCAGCGCCTGCATTGAGCATCTGTCCCCTAGTGGTCAATACACATCATAGCAACCGGTCGTTCTGGTCATTCCGCCATAATGGTTGCTTAGGCTTTTATTATATAGACTAGAGGCCTGTTGCATGAAGAGATTCGTGCAATAGGCCTTCCCTTCTCCTGGCTGTGGGCACCAGTTTTCCTCTGGCACCCGGGACCCAGGCCTTTGCTCTGGCCGGAGCCGCCTTCTGTCTTCCGTCTTCACTGCTCCGGCTTGCCTTCAGTCTTCACTCCACGGCTTGGAGTCTACGTATGCAAATTAGCCGCCATCTTTGTTGGTGGTTAATTTGCATATCATGCTGATTAGCTAATGGGAGGCATAGTGAAGGTATGGTCAATTACCCTGTTTGTCTATTATGAAATAGGATTGTTTTGCACATGAGAAAATTGAAGCACAGCTAAGGTGAACTAGTGAGTGTTGGAGCTAGGGTTTGAAAGCAACCAGGCTAGCTCTAGCTGCTCTTAGCCATAGAGAACACTCAGCAAGTTAGAAAGAGGCAGACTCGTGCCCAGCCCCGTGGCCCGGGAGCCCCTGATGGAGCATGGCAGGTTGTGAAAGGAGCCAGACGCTCACCGTGGAGCTCCTCTGGGCACCAGCAGGAACCACTTTCTGTTCCTGAGATCACACACTTCACACAGGTGGCTGCGCAGTGAGTGTGTGTGACCACATGCTGCTCCCCTGTTATTACTCTTTAAAAACAGTAAAATATAAGATAAATGGACATTATGTTTTCTCTCACCCTGCCATGGATTCTCTGTCACAGCCTGCTTTGGCGGCCACTGAGGGAAGGGGTCTGGCTCAGCACAGCCTGTTTGGGAAATGACAGTTGATATCTGGTGCAGGCGTGCTCCTGGGGGGATGTGTGAGAAGTGGCTGGGCTTCTGAAGGTGGAGTCTTGGGGAGGAAAACTAGCATCGATTGTGTATTTCTAAACCCCAAGGACTGTGCCTGGACTTCAACAGCCATGAGGTCCTCATTACCACTGACAGCTCAGTACTACTGGCATTTTTATCTCATTTGTGTGTATATATGTGTGTATATATATATGTGTGTATATATATATGTGTGTGGTTATTGTTTTGATCTTTAGTTTTGTCAAAGTAACACGTATAGTTTAAAGTCAAAACGAAAAGGCTTGTAACAAAGAGCAGTGATAGTCCTTCCATGCTTCGCCTGCATGCCAGAGGATACCGTTTGCAACATACACAATGTATTCTGGTATCAGTCTCTACATTTTTCACCATTTATGCATTACTATCGTGGTCTACATTTTTCCAGACACTATCTATTGACTTGTGGAAGGGAGGGTTTTAGCTTCCATGCATACATTCTTCTACCTTCACTATTTTTCCCATATATTCACATCTCAGTTTAGGATTAAATTAATATTCTGTATTTTCATTATAATGATTGTGTAATTAGTGCCCACTACTGAGCAGAGCCATTTAGGATGATTTACAATTTCCTTTCTTCTATTACTTTTCATTTTTCTTTGAGTTGACAATCCCTTCATTAACTTAGTTTCATTTAGAGCAATAGCTAAATTTTTCGTGTTTTAAGCAAATATCTCTCAATATAGTTTTCCACATGGTCACGCTGTGGGGAACTCAGTTTCTTTTTATTTTCTTCCCCTGGTAACATCCCATGGAGAGTCCACCATCCTCCTGCCACAACCTACATTCCCGTCACCCTGAGATTCTCTTCTTCCCTTTAATGAGTTGGATCCCCTGGCTTCCCCTTTGTGGCGTTATCCTCTCATTTTGGTGGAGCACATTTTCCAGTAGCTTCCGAGCAATTGTGTTTGGGGGATTGAAAAGTCAAAACATTATTTCCTCATTCTTGGTTGGTAGCTTGTCCACCATCCAAGAGTGAGGAATTCTTTTTGCTTAGGATTCTGAAGGTTTGCTCCATAGTCTTCTGGCTTTCAGTTTTGTTATTGAAAACCCCTGGGCAATCTTTATTCTCCAACCTTCATGTGCATACTCTATTAAATCTCTGGAATATTTTATGATGCTTTTTTAAAAATTTTTTTCAGCTATGAAATTTCATTTTAAAGTTCCTCAGTGTGGGTCTTCAGTCATTGTCCTGGATATATCCAGTGAGCACTTTAAGTCGGGAAACTCATACTCTTCAAATCAGATTTTCTTGTATTGTCTTTTCACTAACTACCTCTCTTCCATTTCACCTGTGCTCTCTAGAAATCTTTTAGTTGAATTGATATTGGACTTCTTGGAAAGAACCTTCATTTTCTCATCTCTTCATTCCTATTGTCCATTTCCTACTTTTGAAAATATCCCTCAACTTTAATGTTCAACATCTTTATTGGTTTTTAAAATTTTTTTTTTTAATTTTTTTTTTTAAATATATTTTATTGATTTTCTACAGAGAGGAAGGGAGAGAGACAGTTAGAAACATCGATGAGAGAGAAACATCGATCAGCTGCCTCCTGCACATCTCCCACTGGGGATATGCCCGCAACCCAGGTACATGCCCTTGACCGGAATCGAACCTGGGACCCTTCAGTCCGCAGGCCAACGCTCTATCCACTGAGCCAAACCGGTTTTGGCGGTTTTTAAAATTTTTTAACTATATAGTTTATAATCTCTATTATTTTTTCCAGTTTTATGCTCCTCTTGTTCTCTCTTCTATCTTGTTCTTATTCCACTGATGCAATGTCTTTTCTTATCTCACCAAGTATATTAATTACAGCTTCTTTAAAACTTTCCTATCTCTCTGCATTGTTCTGTTTTTTTTTTCTACTGAGCTATTTTAACAATTTTTTTTTTTTATCATATTGGAGGTTTTCTTTGAATGTCAGGTGATCCTTGGGTTTCCTTTCCTGTTTAAGAGTAAAGCGCTAAAATTGTGCTTAGATGGCACTTCTCAGCTAGAACAATTAGGGGACTGGCCACGTTGTCCCACTGGGGTTTTCTTTCACAACAATGTCAGTATCTGTTAGGTTATTTTTTTTCTGAGATGGTTAATTTTCGCCAGAGAAATGTTCTCTTAACTTTGCCTGGGGAAAGTGCATGGTTAGTGACCCGAAGGTAAGTGAGAGGGGAGGTCTGGGGTCTCATAACCTTTTTTTTAAAGCCTGGCCCCACCTTTCTCTGTGTCTGCTATCCTTTAGACTAGAGCTTCTCATTGAATTTCTCCTGTTGATGTATCTCTTGCCTCCTTCATTGGAGGAGAAAGGCAGGACCCTGCCTACAGATATGGGGACATGAGCTTGAATAGCTCCAAACAGTCTTTTAAGTAACTGCCTTGTTTCTAATTCCCACCTCAGCCCCATGTTCTGGAACATTGGTGCCTCTAATGCCTTAACCATTTCAGGTTGTGTGGTGCAAATTAACCTGCTTCTCACTTGTGGGCACTTTTTTTTCCCTTGCAAAACACCTCAAGTTTTACTTACGATACAAAAGTATTTACTAAGCGCCACATCGGTACAGAAAACACACAGCCTATATATAGCTCATCCCTTAAAACCAGAACAGCCACATGAAGTCAGTATAGATTCTTATTTTTACTTAAAAAAAAAAATCTAAGGTCCACACTGGGAACTGAGCTAACCAGCAGAATACCGCCTTGGCAGGAAGATTTTGACAGTGAGAAGGCACTGCAGACACTTCATTCCAACAGAAAACCTAACCACATGATTTATACAGAAAAAGTTGGAGCGAGCCTGCACAAACACTCCACGTGCTGAGAAAAGGAGATTTGATCTGCTTCCAGCGGAAGCACACACATGCGAGGCGCCCACAGAGAGCATCCACGTTCGTGGCACTAACAACTAAAAAGCATACATAATGCTTTGTTCTTGAAATGGGTAACCGTGGAACTTCCAAGATTATATCCACTAGGTTAGATTGAGTATTCATCTAAAAAATAGTTTTTTTCAAAAATGCTTTAAAGAGAGTTCTGGAAACGGGGGGGCTACATCAGGACCAGAAGACAGTGACACAGGGACTGCAGGTATAAGAGAGGAGTTGACTTGGACACGTAGCTTTTAGGTAAAGGACATCTCTCTCGGGTGACTCTGACAGCCAAGACTCGCTGTGACCATAGTAGCTCCAGAAATTTCAAGACCAGCAGCTGCTTGAGGAACACCCTAGATAGATGCTCCCAACCAGTAAAAACCCCGTGGGTGCGACACACCAACACGTGGACGTGCTGGGGAAGCCACCAGGTGGAATGCTGGACGTGGACCTGTCCAGAAGGGACGACTCAAGGCCCCGAGAGAGATGCACTCGTGGTCACATTTAATAAATCTTTTCAGTTCTTCTAAGTCATTTACAGTTGCTCCATTCCTTTTCTATTTTCATATATTTTGGTCCCAAGTTTTGAGTTGTCAGCTACTTTCATTAGAAAGGAAGTTTTTATATTAGTTCTTTGCTCTGTATGCTATTTATTGGGTGATTTTTATTTTTGAAGAAAGGGGCAGAAATATTTGACGTTGTCTTCCTAAATCAACAGGTTTCCTTGCTGTTTTCCACATGAGAAAACAGAGACTCAGAGATTAGTGGCTTTTACTCCCTCACTCCCTATTTCATCAAAATTGCTCTTGTCAAGGTTACTGACGATCCTTTCACTAACACCAATGGATTCGTAGTTCTCAACTTGCTTGAACTGTCACAGCCTTTGATATGGTTGATCACTTCTTTCTCCTGGATGTGTTTTCCTCACCTGTTCCTTGGGTGCCATACTCTTCTCTCCCTCCTTCCAACCTTCTAATGTTGGGGAGCCCCAGGGCTCAGTCCTTGGTCCTTTTGTCTCCCTTCCTCCCTCCCTCCCTCCCTCCCTCCCTCCCTCCCTCCCTCCCTCCCTCCCTCCCTCCCTCCCTTCCTTCCTTCCTTCCTTCCTTCCTTCCTTCCTTCCTTCCTCTTCCTTTCTTTCTTGAGTGTTCCCAAGTTCATTACCCTGCTCTACTTTTTTTTTTCTGTAACACTTAATTACCTTTTAATATTCTATAAAATTTAATTTATTATTATTTTACTGTCTATTTCCTATCTCTCCTGCTAGAATAAATGTGTCCTTCAAGAGTGGGGATCTTTGCTTATGTTGTTCTCTAGGGTTGAGAGCAATGCTTAGTGTACAGTAGGCACTCACTAAATATCAGTTGAATATGAATAAATGAACGAGCCAGGTTTTAGATTTGAGTATTTTTACTATGCCATGTTCTTCTCCGGGCTATGCTAAGTGCTATAAGGTGACATGTAAAATAGATTCTGTAGGTTTTTTGAAAGGGGCTTTTGACCAGTGCTTAGGAAGGGAGTAGGGGAAATGGATGGAATTTCATTCTTTTCTATCTCCCAAAATTTTCTTTCTGGTCTCTATATCTCCCTTTTTTTGCTTGCTGTTAAGTTTTTTTTTGTGTGTGTGTGTGTTTTGTGTGTGTGTGTGTTTTTTTTTTACGTGTGTGTGTGTGTGTATATATATATATAGTGTGTGTGTGTGTGTGTGTGTGTGTGTGTGTGTGTGTGTGTGTATGTGAGTGTTTTGGATTGTGATATATATTTCTGACTGTGACTTGAGAACAGAAAGGTTTGAAAGTCTTTATTGGAGAAATCCAGCTCAATATGACTGAAGCACAGCGGGAAAGAGGAAGAAAGCAGGAGACTAGGTCAGTCAGGGGGCAGCAGCAGGTCATAGATAGCTCTATCAGCCAGGATAACCAGTTGGCTTGTTTAACTTGCTTGTTAAGTTTTGTGTGACTTCTTAGGATTAAATTAATGTTAATTTAATATAAATTTATTATATAGACTAGAGGCCTGTTGCACGAAGAGATTTTGCCTGTTGCCTATTTTTTCATGACAATTTTTTCCCTCTCTCATCTTCTTAGATAAACACATTTACTTCTAGGTGGTAATTAGGTTCATTCCATTACCAAATACACTTCCAATCTCTATGCTAATGATACACTTTCCTTCCTTCTCCAAGTAATGGATAACACAAAACTTTCTTTCCTTTTCTATTGTTTCCCTTTACCCATCCCTTCCATCCACTTGTCCTTAAAGAAAAAATAATTTTCTTATGTAAGTAAATTTGGGATTGACTATAGTAGGGTTTCAAAAAGTCATCTAAAAGTATGTTCTCTAATTCTCATTAATTTTGTATGATTGTCTTCACTGAAGCTAGTCACAACACAAGCTCACCTTTCAGAATTAAAAACAGATTAGCAAAAGCTAAAAATGGGACATATTTAGAAAGGATGGAAGATTCCAGACTGCAGAGGGTAAGCTTTTGTGGTTTCTAATCTTTTCCAGTATTTGGACATTGACAAACAATTACTCCGCAAGGAGAAGCGACACTTTCTAAAGGCTCCAGATTCCTAGGGCAGGTTTGTGGGAGGAAGCAGTGGTGGGATATGAGGGATGTCTATGTGTAATGTATATATTTTATAAAGGTGGCCAAGTGCCTTATTTTATAATTTGCGGAGACTTAAATCAAGCACACAAGATTTTCCTAAACTTCTAATTATTTTGGACATAATGATATTTTCTTATGAAGTAAACCAATTTTTTTTCTGAAACTAATGGAAGAATTCATTTTCTTCACATGTAATTTAAGTCAGATCTATTTAAATTAGGTAATTAAACATATGTAACTAGGATATGGAGCAAGCATGACTCATGATAATGTAATCATAACACAACTTAATTTTTCCAGTCTTCCATTGGCTCATTAGAGTCACTGGGGAAAAGTGTCCCTTGACCCTGATGAAAACTCAGACTGGCCCCATGGCTTTTCTGCCCAGTCTGGGCCATAGACAGTCCTGACATCATTTTAAATTATAAACACAGCCTCCATAGATGTCAATCAAAATTTCAAACTCAGATTCCTTTCCCTTTCCTAGCTGGAACCTGCTCAGACGAGAAGCCTGCAGTAAAGGGTAGTGACATGGGGCATGGCTGGTGTCTTCATTCCTCTACTTTCTGCTTCTCCTCCAGGCCCTTCTCCTACTGGCTCTGGGTGTTCATCCTTTTCTCAGACACAACCTAGAGGACAGGACCCAAGATGACACCACAGGGGAAAACAAACACAGAGGCCCTCCCTGTCACCCCAGCACTCCTCTGGCTATTCCGCTAGAGTAGAGGCTCAGCCCACTTTTCCACCTCTGGATTTGCCAGACACAAGTCAGCTCCCAAGCCACTATATCCCCCAACCATGGGGATCATGTTTTAAACTGTATGAGTAGCCTTGAAACTCCCTACCCCCAACCGGGGTTGAAGTGAAAGGGCAGCCTTCTCACCCTGCTGGGGTGGATGGTGCTCATAGCACAGTTTTATTCGGAAATGCCCTAGATCCTCTCTCCTCTGTCTCAACCTTTATATTCTTCAAGCAAGTGAGGAGGCTTCAGAGTCCCAGAACTGAGAGTGGGGGAGGAAGAGAAAGGAAAGCTCATCTTTACAGAAGAACGCTGACTTATGAAAGGAAAAGGGTTGTGGCCCCCTCCCCCCCACTGTAATAATGGATGTGGACAGGGATCATCAGTGGATGCTAAAATCAGTTGGTGGGGGACACAGGATATCCATCTAGTTTCAAAGAAACACATCCCATGTTACTAATTACCAAGTCAAAGAGGTACCATCATGGTGGAGAAAGCTGGCAGATGTCATCTTAACTGAGTGGTCAACTTAACATGACCAGTAATGGGACACACTGAGAAGGACCCAAAAAGTCTTCTTGCCCAAAAGGCTTAATATTAATTTAATCCTAGGGAAAACAACTAGACAGATCTAGACTGAGAGACATTCTCTAAAGCAACTGGCTTGGATTAAAAAGAAAAGATAATGTTATTAAAGAGAAAAGAAGGTGGAGGAACTGTTTTAGACTAAGAGAAGAAAAAGCCATGACAACTAAATGCACTGTGGAATTCTTAATTAAATCCTGGGCTTGCCTCCCCATCTACGTGCCCTCCCCCAAAACATAAACAAATCCTATGAAGCACATTTTAGAAGATTTAAATATGGCTTGCTTATTGTATAATAGCGGTGCATCAATGTTAAAGCTCTGGGGTGTGAGGATTGTGTTGTGGTTACATAGAAGAGTGCCTTGTTCTCAGGAGACAGGAGAAAGTGTGGGTGAAATGTCACGAGAGAGAGAGAACAAGGAAGGAAGAAATAGAAGCAAATACAGCACAATCTGGTTAATCTATGTGAAGAGTATTGTATGTTTACCTTTTCAACTTTTCTGTAGGTTTTTTCAAAATAAAAGGTTGGGGGCAGAAAGAGACATGGAACCAGACTTCACCCATTTCCTTTGCAAGTACACAAAATGGAGATTGGGCACCTCTCTTTGAAATTTTATTTAATTATGTCTTGGTGCCTGGATGAAACTTCGATTATTACATCTTATTATGCATATCAATCCCTAAACGTATAAACATATATAATGACAATTTCAATTTCAGAATGTATGTGCAGGGCATTGCAATGTATAAAAACATTTCTGCTTATATTGTCTCATATTATTTTTACAACACTCTTGGACAGGGATCCTCAGTGGATGCTAGGGAAGGTAGTATTTTTATTTTTCCCATTTTCCAAATGAAGAACTGAGCAACAGAAAGTCTGAGCAACTCAACCAAGTATACACACTTAAAACTAGTGCCCTCACCCTCTGATTGAAGACTCCATTTTTTTTTTCACTACACACATTAAATACCCATACCCGGGAGGGGTTTAACAAAACCATTTACTCTCTTTCTTACTTCATTTTGTACAGAAAGTAAGAGAGAGACTGAAGGGTCTTTATTCACCTGGGAATTCCAGATTAGCAATGGTACAGGTGGCTCTGCTCACCCCATTGAATCAGCATTCTCGTTGACCCTGAGTTTATGCGAGATGCTGCTAAGGGACAGCTGCTCAAGTCTGTAACCCACCTGCCCAGACTAAAGAGCTGAGTAATGTTAGGCTTCGAGTCCTACCCATGTCATTGCAGATCAGCTGCAGCACAATCAGCACAATGAGGAACTTAAAGAGATGAGTATAAAAATGAATTCTCCCGAGACCGAGTCAACATCCCCTTCGAATATGGAGGTAAATTTTGTCACAACTCTAGCGATCTTCCAGGGAGATGACCAGTCCCACAGAAGGGTATTCACATGCGTCACAAACCCACAGCCCCTGAAATACTGACAGCTCTGTTTCCACTTGACAGCTGGGGTGAGCAGGGCCATCTTCGTTCTCCCTCTGCCTCCCCTTTTCTTAACTAAAAGTAACTTAGGGGGAAAACACGCCCTTTCTGAGCTTGGTGAGAGCCACAGATTTGTGAAGAGGCCCCACAGACCCCAGGCACGTGGTCCACATTTTTTCTTCTTTTGTGTTGCATTAATGATAGGGGTTGAATCTCTTCTGCCTTCACTATTGACTGAAGATGCCAAGAAAGGACAAAGCCGGTGTGTGTGTGTGTGTGTGTGTGTGTGTGTGTGTGTGTGTGTGTGTTAGGGAGAATAGAGCAAGTAGCTAAATTGTAGAGAGTATAAACATATTCTTTTCCAGGATCCTCCCTTCAGATCAGGACTTTATGGAGTGAGGTTGGAATCATTGACTTTCAAAAAAAGCACAAAACACAGCACACCTAAACAAATTACTAAAATTCTGTGGCACACCAAAGAATATACTTTTTTGCAGGTTTGACAAAAAATAGGTATACTTTTGATTCAGTCACACTGGATAGCTATTGTTGTCATTTTTTTTCAATTTGACAATCTAAGGGGAAAAGAGGTCAGTGTATGTTTTAAAAATTCTTGTGGCACACTGGTTGGAAATCGCTGTTCTATTCTGTACATGGTGTAATTGCATAGGATACTTTTCCAAAGTAAAATAGTCACTGGACTTAAATAGGAAGCAATTTCAGACTTTCATAGCTTAAACAGCATTTTGACACGTTCACTCATTCAATCACTTTAGTGCTCTGTTTTGATGTTTCATTGAGAACAGTGTGATTCCATATTATCCCTGCAAAAAGCCCTTCTTAGGCCAAAAACATTTATAATTTGCCTTATCAAACATTCATTCTTTGCTTTGATAAAAAATATGCGTTTTTATGTCATTTCCATGGATTATTATCATGAATTTCCAACATTGATATTGCTTATAGTAAGCTCCTAATTTACTCAGAATCAGGAAAGCAGAAAATGCTAGGAGAACATTATATTTGTCAGAAAAACCTACAGAAAAACTCATATGCACTTTATTTATAACTTTTATAACCCAGATAGCAAGAATACATCTTTATAGAACCTGGTGTATTACAAGATTGTGAACTACCTTTTGAACCATCAAAGACAAATTACCTTCAGTATAATTTTATGTTGATTACTTTATCTGAATTCTTTGAAATTTATAAATCTATGTCACACTGTAAGCCTCAAATAACAAGAATATTCTTTTTCCTCTCTTTTTTCCAAATATTTTCATTCTCATTAACCTTGGGTGATAATCCATGATTGTAAACCTCAGTTAACTAGAACATTCTTTTTAATTTGTCCTCCCAAACTATCTTCTTTCTTAATAATACTAGGTAGGTTCCATAAATAAGTGCAAATTGAAGAAAATCTGTTTTTAGGAATACCCTGAAAGTTTTCACAGGAGATGCTCAAAATATTGTCTTCAAATAGTTGTAACAGAAAGAACATAAAATGTTGAAACTCCTTGAGAACCAAAAACCAAATTGCAATGAAGGGTCTCATTTTAAATAGTGGCTCCACGGATTGGAAACTAATCAGACCTAGAGTCATTATAAAATAGGAAGCCATTCAGATGACCTACTTCAAAATAAGATGGCTTGGTTATAAATTCCCCTTCTAATTAATTTTATTGTTTTAGTTGATGGAACCACAGAAGTGAAAATAACCTGGAAAAAGTGAGTGAGCACTGTACCCAGAAGAAGCCACAATTCCAATGCCTGCAACTACTTTAAAAAGGAATGAAGATGCAGGATGTTGAGCATTGGCTTTGAAGGTAAATATTGAGGCTGAAAGACATCGACTGGAAAGGTTATTTTTCATATTCAGTCAAATCAGTCTGAATACATTTCATTTCCTACTGTGAGTGGAATAGTCATCAAGCTAGAATCAGGAACTCCAGAGTCTTTTATTAAATTTCTTTACTCACCTTCCATGGGGGTGTTACTGTCTGGTCGATTTGCGAAGACAACATCCACATACTCCAGCTGCAGCCTCTGGAGGGAGCCCTTCAATCCTGGGAACAGAAGCAGGACAAAGGGAAAAAGTCCAAAATGAGCACTATTAGAAAGAGTTGAATTTTGGTTATCTTTAAGCATTTACTTTTTTAAAATTAAAAAGCATTAAATTAGTTTCAAGGAGGCACTAAATACAATGATGTGTTACTTGACCCCTAAATCCTTGTAAAACTATGTCAAAGTCTGATTTTTGTCCCCACAAAGAAAAGTCTTAGCCTGGCTTCAGTGGCTCAGTGGTTGAGCATTGACCTATGAACCAGGAGGTCACAGTTTGATTCCTGGTCAGGGCACATGCCTGGATTGCAGGCTCAATCCCCAGTAGGGAACCTGCAGGAGGCAGCCGACCAGTGATTCTCTCTCATCATTGATGCTTTCTCTCTCTCTCTCTCTCTCTCTCTCTCTCTCTCTCTCTCTCTCTCTCTCTCTCTCCCCCCCCTTCCTCTCTGAAATCAATAAAAATATATTTTTTAAAAAATAAAATTCTTTTCTCTATGGCATTAGTATTCCCACGACACTGGAAAATACAGACTTAGTGATCACCTTGCAGTGACTCATGTGTGGTACTGTCCGGAAGCAAAGTTTAGAATAAAAAGCAGCCTAAGAATTTCTTCTTGAAAAATTCAACTAATGTCATGTATTGAATTACTTAATGGACTTATAATGGAATGGAGGTATATTTATTGCATGGCAAAACATAAAAATAATACGTATCATAAATAAGTGACAACCAATGCCACAATGGGTTATAATAGGAATAAAAGGGCTGGCCAGTGAGGGCGTTACTCAACATCTCATTGATTGGAACAAAGTTCGAAGAATCTTAAATACAGCTGAGCTCTATTATTTCTATTACTCCCCATTCTTTTTGGGAAAAACAAAAATACTAGAAGATATAAAGATTGAAGAGGTAATATAAAGGACAGAGAGCTTACAATAAAATCTAGAACCCATAGTCTGTTTTAACTCTAACCATTTTATCACATTCCTATGACTATTCAGAAAAAAATATTTAATTTCAGTAAAATTAATGCTTCCCTGAAATAGAATGTATTGTACATAATATTATGTAACCAAAAGGACAGTGTTCAAGAGTCATTTTATCTCATTTCCATGAGGCACAGCATTTCCTTATCAGCCTATTTAATTCTTCAGGAAGACCGGAGGGTTTTCTCTTTTTATTACAGGCATAAAATTAATTGCATGCTAAATGAGGCTCTTAAAAATTTAAAGTTGGCTCATTTAAATTTGATTTTTCAAACTAGTTTATCGGCCAGCCCCAATTACTTTTCTGACAGGAAAATGGAATGCTGGAATATAGTTCCGGGAGTATTTTTCACTCATTAAGAAAGGATTGTCTATGGTGGCAGATGGTTAAAAGAAGCATTGAAGAGCAGATTAGGGCAGACAGGTGTTATAAGGTCCAATGCCTGCTCTTGAAAAACTGCAGTGACTTTCAGGCTCAGGGTATTACCAGCTACCTCAAGGGGCAGCTTGCCATTCAATTTAACTTAGAAAGCTCTATGATCTGAGCCACTTTTTGGAAGCAATTGTATGAAGGAGCCGTGGGCAAACTACGGCCCGCGGGCCGGAATAAAACTAAAAAAAATAAAAGACTGCACCCTTTTATGTAATGATGTTTACTTTGAATTTATATTAGCTCACACAAACACTCCATCCATGCTTTTGTTCCGGCCCTCCGGTCCAGTTTAAGAACCCATTGTGGCCCTCGAGTCAAAAAGTTTGCCCACCCCTGAGTTAAGGGGAGGACCGGATCATGAAGCAAACAAATAAACAGGGTGTTACAAGGTCTGAAAGTTGGAAATCTACCCTAGCATGCTGTGTGATCTCACTTGGCTTATTTCACCTTTTTTTGTGATTCAGCTCTCTGATCTGCAGTGGGGATAACAGTACTTGCTACCTTCAGAACTGCTGCTCCAGAGAGCAAATACAATCAGTTGTAAGTACTCTGTAAATGCAATAGTCTAGTAATGTGGTAAATAACATGGTGGTATTCACATCTCAGAATGGGAGGTGCCAAGGACTGAATGCCAGAGATTTTCACTAGACCTTCTGGTTTTGGAGGCGTTTAGTGACATTCTGGCTCGTGCCTGGCCCTGGGAACAAGGTCCTCCCTCCTGATGATGGCCCTCTCCTCCTGTGTCTCTTCTCAGCAGCTCAGGGTGGGCTGAGAAAAAGCAGGAGAAGAAGCTACGACGGACTTGGCCCTGTTGTGATTGCTACATGATCAGTCACGACTTAAGCCATTCCCTCTTCCATGCCATAAGCATGTTCTGAATCCAAATTTGGTTCTAAAACTGTGCTGGGCTCTGGGAGTATAAAGATGTATGGACACTGCATTCATCCGCAAGGAGCTAGCAGTGCATATCGAGAGCATCCATTGGCACAGGTTCATTATTCAAGGTAATAATGTGTGCCCCAAAATAATGGCGTGGGCTTGGTAGAAAGGTCATTGTAGTTGGTCATTCTTCATCTGTCCAAAGATGACATGGAGCTAGGTGAACTTTCTTCCTCTGACCTTTCATGTGATTGCAAACCAAATCAGGTAGTCCTGCCTTTTCCTAATCTTGTAGAAATGGCTAACTCATAGCAACATAAAGACATGCTCACCAATGTCTCCTTAAAAGCCATGTAGGGTTATTTCCAATAAACAAATGGTCACGATCTATGTCCACTTAGCAAATGTTTGTTGAGCACTGGCTTGAGGCCAGGTATTGTTTTAAGTTTAAGTAGACATACAAAAATGCATTAATCTTGGCTCCAGAGGGCATCCAGACAGCTAATCATAACCTAAGGAGCTAAGTGCTCCAGGGCAGTGAGTGCACTTGCTGAAGGCACTTTGACCTTAACCTGTCCCTGGACACCTAGGCAGTATCTATCTGCTGGAATGAATACAAGAGAAGCAGGGGGAATGCTCCCTGCCCTTGAGAAATGTCTAGAAATTAACTGGCAATTCCTCAAAAGTCCACAGGATGATAAATTATGTTATACAAAGAAAATGGCTCTCAAGTGACTGTAGGAAAGAGAAATCTAAGTTCATTTTTCTTTTAGGTTCTGAAGTTGAACAGGAACTGTATTATTTATAAGGTGATCCTTAATTCAGTTTAAGCCTGTTGTACAGGCATCTACCTAAAGACAGGAGCTCATTCCAGACATTAAGCAGGTTGGCATGCGCGTGGGTCAGGTGCTCAGTGTTGCAGGTCTAACTGTAGAAACAAGGGGATCGGTAGTTCGGAGATTCTGCAAGGGTTCTATTCATATATGCCGCGTCGTCATTTTTTATACCTACCGCACATTTGATTTCCTGTCTACTGGTAGCTTGAAAAAAAGTTGCCGTCAGTAATGTACACAATGTCCCTATGTAATTTTCCAGGCTCTTCTCGGCAGACCTCTCAATCATGATTTAGGACACACTTGCTTTTTTTGTTTAAATAAAGACTGCACTGTATTAGAATAATGTAAGTGCCTGCCTCTCTCATTATGAAACCTGGTTATTCTGGTGGCTAATTTCTATTACTACGAACATGATACACTGAGAAGGAATCCTGGGGTGAATCCACTTGTTATGAAATTTATTTTTAAATTTTAAAAATAATAAATTATATCTATATATCTATATATATATATACACACATTATTGATTTTTTTTACAGAGAGCAAGGGAGAGGGATAGAGAGTTAGAAACATCAATGAGAGAGAAACATTGATTAGCTGCCTCCTGCACACTCCCTACTGGAGATGTGCCCGCAACCAAGGTACATGCCCTTGACCAGAATCGAACCTGGGACCCTTGAGTCCGCAGGCTGATGCTCAAGTTCAGATAGTAGGATTAACCATTTGCAATTCATTAAAAATGTTTAAGCAGAGCTTTCTCAGATTATTTTCTTTTTCTATTCCTAAAACGATGACAGTGGGTTTGTGTTTTGAATTACATAAGAAAACTGTTGTTTACCTGAAAGGCAACTATAGACTTAGACACAGGTTTTGCTTATAAAACTACACAAACAATTTACTTATTCTCATACTTTGGCTTGCCAAACCATCTCTATTCTTTCACGTTAGATACCAAGAAATTGGATCTGCCGAATTTCAACACTGGCATACTAGTACATTTGAGCTTAATAAATGTTTGTAGAATGACTACTAGTAAATGAATAAATAGACTTTCAGATCCTGAGAGGACCTTGGGATTCTAAATGGATATAATAAAGCTGTTAATGAGACTTCTACCCCTTCCTTGTAATTCTAAGGAGAATGTTATTCCTAACTGGATCTAAGGCAAGGACTTTGGACTCATTGAAAAGGTCTTTCATATGAATTTTTTTTAAAACTACATTATTCACAAGTCAAGCTCATTTTACATGATATGAACTAACTCAAGTGGCCAAAGTTACCCAGCACACAAGTGGCCTGAACTCTACATAAGTCAGACTTCTGTCTTATTCTTTAAGAGCAATTCTCAAATTTAATGAGTGTATAAATTTCCAATGTCGAATAGTTGAATAAGGTCACCTTACCACAGAACAAGTACCAATGAAACCTAAATTTTGTAAATCATTCAAACTTTATTTTGGGTCTAGAAATCTTATGTCCCTCCTTTTTTTCCCCCTGCAAAATTCACTCAATTCCATAATTTCAGTTCTTTTTGCACTCATGATTATTTTTGGTCTTTGGCTGAAACTATAAACTGTAAAATAACAGCAACAATAACAACATAATAATAATAGATCCCAATTCTTTTTCAATCTCGAAAGTTTGAAATTTTGTGTTAAAGTTTGATTCTGGGTCGATTGGAATTTCAGCTGAACAAGTTTATGCATCCTGAGAGACTAGTTCCTAAGAGAATTCCTGACTTATTTAAAAGGAGAATTTAATATATTTCTATTAGGTTATATGAAGCTTCAAGAAAACAGATTTTTAGATTTTTCTTTTTTCTTTCTTTTTCATAATTGAGATTTTATTGTCCATTTTGAGGACCAGTACACAGACATTTCAATTTGTACACAATTCTTAACATATGTACCAAAATTATAAAGTCATCTGAGCTATTTTTTTCTAAACAGTTATTTTAGTGACTTTCAAGCTTAAAATTTGGAGACTAATTTTCCTTAATAGAATATCAAGTACCAATATCTTTAAATGTTGATACGCTGTTACATCAAAGTCCCACTAATTCACAATTTAATATCATATATACTACATTATCAAATTTTCAATCTTTCACAGCAAATTAACAAAATTACTAGGAAAACGACTACCACATCAATGATGCACAAAATTCTGTAAGGGAGAACCAAGATAAAGGGGTGGTTTTCTTTAGGGAACAATTCTGCCAAAAACATGTGAATAGAAGTAATTTAAGATGTTCAAGACAGAGGAAATGCACGACTGACTCCAAACTACCATTGAGTACGCTTTGTAATATAGGATATAAAACTGCCCCCATCTATGGAATGTTAAGCTGAAGAAAACGAATTTTAAAAAAGAGAATCCACTGAAACCGGTTTGGCTCAGTGGATAGAGCGTCGGCCTGTGGACTGAAGGGTCCCAGGTTCGATTCCGGTCAAGGGCATGTACCTGGGTTGCGGGAACATCCCCAGTAGGAGATGTGCAGGAGGCAGCTGATCGATGTTTCTAACTCTCTCTCTCTCCCTTCCTCTCTGTAAAAAATTAATAAAAAATATATTAAAAAAAAGAGAATTCTGAAATTATGAACAATTACAGTAAATATTAAAGCAATGGAGATTTGGTAAAAATCCCAATAGCATGCTGTTCTTTTTTTCTTTAATATTATATTTCTTTGTTGATTGCCAGTTTGAACCACTTTCTTAATCTCTTTTTTAATTAGTTAGAGTAAAAGGGAAAGGAAAACAAGAAGTCTGTAGGCAGCACCCTCTGCTGTGTTTGTTCAACTTGTTGCTACGAGCCGACTTTACTTCTCATTGATAAACTTCATTAGAAGACACAAGGTAGGGCAAATGCTAGAGCAGGAATGATAACAGTTTTGAGAGACAGGTTAAATTAGACACCAAAGCCTGAAAGGCATTTTGTTTGGGTGAAGAGTTTGGAAGCTTTCTCTAGTGCTGGAATGTGGTCATTCATCTAGCAAATTTAGAATGTTCCTTACTTAGTAAAGGTTGTCCTTATCTATAGAATGGTGACGAGAAGTTGCACTATAAAGTATCATACTGATGATGACAAATAATTTGTTTATTATGTGACAGACACTGCGCTCAATGTGAATTACCTAATTTCAATCAATGTACAGTAACACCATAGGGTAGGAATATTTATAGCCCATTTTACAGTCAAGGAAATGCAGGCTTAATGAGGTTAAATCATTTACACAAAGTCTCCCAGCTCATAAATGACAGAGAAGCAACTCAAACCAAGTTCATCTGATTTCAAAGCCCAAAATGCCTACAAATATATTAAAAATTAGTAAGAATTACCAAACTCAAACAAAAACTTTGGAAACAACAACCAAATATAATTATTACTGTTAAAGTAATATAAATGGATTACTTCCATTGTTTTAGTACATATGTTTGTGTTTATAAGTAGGTTGTATAGACAGAGAAGTCAATGTAACTACAAGGAAGTTAGGAAGGATATGCACCAGATAGTCAAACTGTGGAATGAAATGAGGTGAGCAAAGGAAGGACTTTATTTCTTTATCTACTTTTATTTTTAAAGTGGTGGGATTAGAATATACTTTAGGTGACTTTTGTATTTAATAAATAATATTAGTTTTAAAAGCAACAAAAATCATCTGTCTAAATGATTAATTATGAATCTAAAGTTATAAAATCTTGGACTTTTCTGAAATAGTTCATGAATTAGTATAAAGATGTTGAAAATATATGGCAGCCCCTTTATACATTTTTTTCTTTATTGCAAAAGGTATAGGTGTAAAATTTTGTAATATATAGACAATGAAGAAATAAGTAAAAATTCCACCAATTCTCATAATCCTCACAGTGAATTAGAGTAGTTGTACTCTACTGTATGATGGTTCTTGCAACTATTTTAGTTCCTGTTTATTTCTGAGCTGTAGCAAGTTTTAAGTACCATCGCAAAAGCAATGGTACCATAAATCAATCACCCAGTGGCAATTTTCTACAAATTGTTTTCTATGCATATATACTTTTTTTAAAGTATAGGAATCTTAATATATGTCTACACAAAAACTTGTACACAAATGTTTATAGCAACACTATTTATATAACAATTAAAAAGTGGAAACAATCCAAATATCCATCAACTGATGAATGAATAAAAAAATGTGGAATAGTCACACAATGAAATTTTATTTGGCAATAAAAAGGAATGAAGTACTGACACATGCTACAACATGGATGAACATTATGCTAAGTGAAAGCAGCCAGTCACAAAATATCACATATTATACTATCTCATTTATAGGAAATGTCCAGAATTGGTAAATCTATAGACAAAAGTAGTTTAGCGGTTGCCTGGGGATGTGGGGGAGAAGGTAAGGAAGGGTTGGGAAGTGACTACTGGTGGGTATAAGGTTTCTTTTTGGGGAAATGAAAAATGTTTTAAAAATCAAATTATGGCGGTGATTGTGCAACTCTAATCATATGCAGAACCAATGAATTGTATACTTTAAATGGATAAACTTTTATGGTATATCTATTATACCTCAATAAAACTTTTTTGAAAAGCCTTATGCAAGTGTTTTATTAATGTTAGCATAGTTGTACATGACAACAGTTCTAGAAATTTTGGACTTTATCTGAGTTTCCCTTCTGCCCTCTCTATCACTACACTCCCAACACACAACACCAGGAAGAAACTTGGTTGATTGTGATTCTTTTTATGGAGATTATTTTTCCCCTCCCAATATGTTTTGAATGTATTTGGCTGATACCTTTCTTGAATCAGCAGCCCACAGATAAAAGTAAAATGAAGCAGCAGAACCTACCTTCGATTATATGTTTTCTTGACAGCCCTCTTTCCGTTTCAGCTCTAACAAGAAAAAGAAGCAAATGACTCTGAGTGGGGTGTGCTTTCTCTTATCGCTGTTTCAAAAGTACAGAAGAATGGTTGTTCTGGATGGAATTGCTAATTTTATACCCTGTTCTTGGCAAATTCTGCACCACTGCAGGCTGAGGAGGAAGGCAGGTGGGCAGCATACTGAACCCCTTTTCTTCGGAGACCCCAGGAGATGAATTAACATGACTGTCACCACCCCACAGTAATAACAACTCGGCCACCCACACCCTGTCCATATATAACTTGACACATGGCTCAACCTCCCCACCTTGTTCTTACCAATCCCAAGCAAATGAAATAAAAGGCTTGCTCGAAGTGTGTGAGCTTACTATAAGCTTGCCAGGCTGCTGATGGCATTAGCTTTTCTGAGAAAGGAAGCAAATTGGAAAGTGCCTTTTGACTTTCAAAAGAAATGAACAATTATTGTCTTTTTATAAAATGTGACCATGCAACTTTTCCGTAAATTAGTATCTTACAAAGACCAACATTCAGCAAGGACTTTTGCCATTTCAGACCATTCTCAAACTCTGGCCAATTGGAAAGGAATGTTATGCTTGGGTTTTAAAGCATTGCTGAAATGTTTCTTCAACATCAATACCTTTGTCAACCTTAGTAGTTTACCATTCACCTTTGGTGACTTTGCACCTTTTATAAGTATATTAGATAATATTATATATAGTTCTCTATGACATACTGGTTCTTGCAGATTGTCTTACTTTCTGATTATTTTTAAACCATATGCAAAGTTTTGAGTACCACTGCAAAAGCACCAAGCAATGGCACCATGAACCAGAGTATAGACAATTTAAATTTGTATTTCTCATAGGCACCATGTTGCCTTGTTTTTATATAGACTACAATGGTGGTAAGGATCTAAATTCCATTTTTTTTCATATTCATCACAAGCAGGTTCAAAAACAGCAATAAAATATGAGTGTGTGTGTGTGTGTGGGGGGTGGTACACATACATTTTGGTTAGATTTCTAAAAATCTGGTCTCTGCCTCCAATTTTGTTTTTAACTATTTCCAATCAATTATAGGGTGGTAAATAAGGTTATGTTTGTCTGTATTTATGTTTTGTTAAGAGATCCTTGAGATTTCCATGCAAAAGCTTATACAGAATAGCTTGCTGTATTCTTACATGTTTGTCTTAAAGGCCAGGGCTTCTAAGTCCTGCTGGATAATGTAAGTACCAGTTCAAACACCAGTAGGCCCATCAGAAGCCATTCATCCTGTGACATTTGTTCTGCACCCCATACCAGAGAGAGGTCTTCTCTTTCATGTGGCCTGGCAGCGAGTGATCCAGGAAGCTCTGCGTTATTCTCTAGTGAGATGCCCCCTTTATCAGCACTTTCAGAGCCCTCTGCGGAAATGCTCAGAGACTTACAGTGGGACCAGACAAGATATTTTTATATCTGTATTCCGGAGAAGTCTCTGAGTGTTGGCAGAGTTGAATAGCTTTTCTTTGATGATGCTATGTGCTCATTTCCTTTTCCCAAAATTTGAACTCTATTTTGGTTCTAAGTATGAGGTTGAGATTTGAAAAATCTCTGTGAATCACTTAGTAACAAGTGACCTCATGCTACTAAATTTCTTTGGAAGCATCTTGTTAAAATTGAATCCTAGGCTAACTGCTATTTCCTTCAAGTGAGAAATAATCACCTTTCACTCTAAACCAATTGATTCTGGCATATTAGATGTGAAATAGCAGCCTAAAAAGATAAAACTACTAGTTGTTTCCTACCAAGTGGGGAAAATAAAAGTTATTTAACTTACTTTCCACCCCAGTAGAGTTTGGTTGTTATGACCAGGCTGGACCTCCTGTATGTTAAACAGACAAACACACACAGAGAAATATTAAATAAATTATTTGTAATCATACTGTCATATTATTATTATAACACCCAAAGAATTTATTGTACCACACATTTTTAAAAAATTGGCAAAGAGATAAATTTGTTAATTCACATCACTAAAATGTGAGAACAAAGAAGCTAGTGAGTGGGGACTTGAAGTCAGATCCGAGAAGAAGAGGTTGAATAGAAGTGATCTTTACCTGGAGGGGCTGGAGGAGGTTGAGGGTTGTGACAGCAAATAGGTGAATGGGTGGTGGCAAAGCGAAGGGAAGGGTGGCATGGAGGGTCAGAAATAGTAAATGAGAAGGGTAAGCGATAGGACTAACTGATGGATTGCTGTAGGATCTCAAACAAACAGCCACCCACTAACACTTACTTAGCATCTGACATAACCCTGATTGAGTGTGAACTTTCCTGGGGGTAAGTCCACCCGCCAAGGACCATGGACCTAATGGCTCTGAGTTACTACTCTTTCTAATCATCACATTCACAGGCAGGATTTGACTACATGGAAATATGAATAATGAAATAAATTGTAATGTCAATAAGTAGGAATTAAATTTCTATGAGTGTCATTTTAATGGAAATGTTATTTTAGGAAAACAGTTAAAAAATCTTTAACTCAAAGTTTTACCACCTTATTCTTAAGGGAATACAATGTGGAGATCTTGTTAGCAAATGTATTACTTTTTCAAAATCACACTCAAAGGGAGGAAATGCCATTATGATCATGGAAAAGGAAATATGTCTTGAGAACTATAGTCATGTAATTTAAAATTCGGAGGTGGATCTCAGTGTAATTTAATTTCTCCAGGTATGCAATTCAATTGAACTCACCTAGAAAAAAAATCATTTGTGATTCAAAGGTTAAGATCAAACTTTGGGAATAGTTGAAATAAGACATTTATAATTTCATCAGCTGCAGCAGCAATGCCTTAGGACCGTCAGGTATAAAAGCCTAACCTGATGAATGATAACCAATGAGAGACGATGGTAACAAGTCTGACAACTTGGCTGCAACAAGAAAAATTCGTAGAAAATGTCAACAACCACATCCCACTGAAGTTAATTCCCTGAAAACCAATGCGAATCACTGTAATGGAAGGTCTACAGATATAAGCATCTGAAGATTACACACTCCAGAAGAGCTGGTGCACTTTTCAGGTTGATCCATCAGCCTCATGATACCTCATGATAGTGTAGTAGTGATCTGCTGGGGGAGCCAGGTCTCCTTTAGCAAACGTTTTCAGGGCTTCAACAAAAGGCTGGATGGGATAGTATAAAAAATGAATGCAGCCCTCTTGATTATTCAGAGCATGTGGACCTGCAAAAGCTGCACATTCTACTCAAATACTACCCCCATAGACTCACTTATTCTTCCAAAATTAGGCTTTCTGTAAAATGTTTGGCCTACGTGGGTGTGCACAGTAATGTTAATGTTCAAACAGCATGAGCAGACAGCAACCCGGCAAATTTTCAGTGACCTCATGGAGGCATTTAGAGTGGGCGGAGAATGATAACATGAATGTTTTACTTTGAGATAGCACAGGCTTCAGAAGACTTTTGCTCACCTTATGTCACTTTATCAGCATGACGCTTTAGGGGCAGATATGACATCCATTTTAGAGGTAGAGAAATTGAGACTCAAAGAAGGGAGGTAACCTGTCCTGGACAGCACAGTTAGCAAGTGGTGGCACTGGGAGCAGAAGCCAAGTATGCACTAGTTGAAATTGCTTGTGTGCCTTGGTGATACAGTTTATCTTTTCACCAGTTTTCTGGGGGTCGTGGTGAATGGATATCAATATTCTGTGGCCTGGTGACAACTTAAGCTTTTATTTGCAAGACTGAAAGGCAGTGTGTGAAAGATGCATGTTAATCTACTTCCTGTAGGTATATAATAGGTTCCGAAAACTATGGAGCTTGATGGGTAAATGTCCCCTGGGTGTCCAGGGGGAAAGAGCCATGGTACTGACTCCTCTCCTCCTTCCTCAGGTGGACTCTGTCAGCCTACCCCCGCTGCAGATCTCACTGGACTGCTAATGGACTCATCCCCAAGGTCTCTGTCACAGGTTGAATTGTGTCCCTCAAAAAATATATGTTATTTAAGTCCTAACCCCCAGTGTCTCATAATGTCAGCTGATTTGAAAACATGTAGTTAGTTAAATTAAGTTGAGGTCACACTGGAGAATGGTAAGCCCCTTAATCCAGTACGACTGGTGTCCGCATAAGAAGACACACAGACACACATGAAGGGAGAATGCCAGGTGGTGATAGAGGCAGATGTTGAAGAGCTGTAT
Organism: Myotis myotis; assembly: GCF_014108235.1. NCBI lineage: Eukaryota > Metazoa > Chordata > Mammalia > Chiroptera > Vespertilionidae > Myotis > Myotis myotis. The sequence continues at coordinate 196,239,924 of NW_023416324.1, forward strand.
GTGCACCAAGAGATACTAACATTTGCCAGCAAGACCATCAGAAGCTGGGAAGAGGCAAAGAATGATTTTACCCAGAGCTTCAGAGGGAACATGGCTCTGCCCAAACCTTGACTTTGGATTTCTGGCCTTCAGAAATGTGAGAGAATACATTTCTGCTGGTTTAAGCCATCCAGGTTGTGGCACTTTGTTACGGCAGCTCTAGGAAATGGATACAGTCCCTGTCTGGGTAGTGGTGGATGGACCAGCACGCTGAGTGGGCAAGTAACTCAGGCAAGATGGAGGACTGGATGGGAACATGAATATGTTTCCATATTTAAGGTTGAATATGGTTCTTTTTCAACAGACTTACAATCCCTGGAGTTGGGGAGGAAAAGAAGTGAGAGGGAGAAAGTAGGTCACCAAACTTTATTTATTGACAACTCCATAAATTTCTGGTTTTCTATTTCACAAGTCCCTCTATCCCTACCAAACATTCCTCTAAGAGTGAGGAGCAAGCAGCCCTAAGAATACATGGAGCTTCCCCTCCAGAGGGGGTTTAAATGCTTTGTGGAAAGGCATAATGAAATCAATCTTGAGTTATACTCTGTGAGAATGTCCCTTTTTCCTAGACCAGTGGTCGGCAAACTCATTAGTCAACAGAGCCAAATATCAACAGCACAACAATTGAAATTTCTTTTGAGAGCCAAATTTTTTAAACTTAAACTATACAGGTAGGTACAATGTTATTAACTTAATTAGGGTACTCCTAAGGCTTAGGAAGAGCCACACTCAAGGGGCCAAAGAGCCGCATGTGGCTCGTGAGCCACAGTTTGCTGGCCACTGTCCTAGACTAAATTTTATACAATCTGTGTACACGCATGGGTGCAGCATTCTTTGTACTATCTCACGGATACTATAGAATTGTTATTCATTTGGCCATCAGCAGAGATTATACCAGAGCAGAAGAGAAATCCAAACTTGTCCAATGGTCTTTGTTGGGCTTTGCCTGATTCTGTACTCATGCTGGGGAGAAGGGGGTATCGGGACTGACACGCATAGTGAAATGTAGGGGGGTTGTTCCCCTGCTCCCAGATGTTATGGCATTCGTTGTTACCACTGGCTTTGGCTACAGAAGGTGATGGAATGGGATGTGACCCCCCCCCCCCGAGACAATAGGGCTCCCCAGACACAGGAGAGACACTGTCAGGTAAGAAAGCTTTGGGGTATTTATCCCAAGGACTTCTTATTTCATCATCTCTTTGCATTCAGAGTTGTTAATAAAATGAACAATGAACATAAATACATATGTATATACAAACAGCTTCCTGTCAGCTGGCTTCCTTCACCAAATTATCCTAAATAGAAGTCAGAAGCCATGAAAATGTCCCTTTCTTTTATTGACAAATAACTCCTAAACATCCCCTCCTTCTTGGCTTAACCCCATGGTAATTCTTTGTGATTAATGACTAGTCAATAAGTTTTGAAGCACAAGTAATGAACTTGCTGGTATTTATTTTCAAAACTCTGTAAATCAACTAAGAGTTGACTTCTTTTGGGATAACCTTTTGGTCAGTTGCCATCCAATTTTATTTTCCCTTCTCTGGTTATAAAATCATGTCAGTCTTTTTAAAGGCAAGTAAATTATGGTGGTGAATACATTACCTCCAGCCTTTCTTCTTGATGATGCTCCCCAGAATCACTTCAGCCCTGGAGGGGAACACAGACAGTGTCTTAGGGTACAGTGGCCTGGAAATGCAAGAGTCAGTGCAAAACACCAGAGCCATTCCTTGTTTGAACTTTCAGGGCCTCCACATCCCGAAAATAGAAGCTGCTCTCGGCTGGTGGCACAGTTTCCTCTGTTTCTGCTTGTGCCTGCAGAATCCCGCTCCAGAGCATAGCAGAGGCACCTGCCAAATCCTTTCACGCTGGCAGGAGACCACCTGTGGTCCTGACACTAAGAAACAGTGCAGTCATTTGGCAGTTTGGTGTTTTTAAACCACTGATCTCATCTCTAAATGTCCTACTTGGCTGTGTCCCAAAGGGGAGTCAAGGTTTTGCTTCTATTTGCTATGGCTTCCAATTATGACTCGGGAGGACAATGAGAGCTCACACTGTTTAGACAGACAATATTGACTCCCAGGAGATCTTATAGGATACAAGTGGGTTTAGAAGACCCAGAAGTAAGGGCTGCAGATGCAGGGGCCCACATAGAGAATGTCCTGGGTTCCAGTAACAAGCATTGTCATAGACACAGGACATAAGGAGGTGTAGAGAAGTGTTCTCCCTGCACCTAAGGCTGGGTCATGGAGAGGTATATTGAGGACATACCCACTGTCCTATCCCCATCTTTCTAGCCCAGCTAGGACCCAAGCTTGAGGAGAATACAACTATCTTCTAGGCTCCTCCCAGTAAGACCAGTTCTGCTCTGTGAGGCTTTGTGAGTGGGGGCATCAATGGAATTAGCACTTTGTCCACTAGGGTCCTATAGATGGGAGTCATTACTAATCACTATGTGTCTTGACTGAAAGTTCCGTCTCTGTTGGAGTGTACTTGGGAACCTGGCAATAGCCATGAAGCAGTTAGCTATGGAGCACACCCCCAATAGACATGTGCTGAATGTTGCACAGTGTTCTTTTCTTCCTCCCCTCTGTCTCTCTGATGGTTGCCTTTGCAATCTTGCTTTTCATAGTGGGAACCTATCTCAGTTACACACTGACAAATCAAACACTAATGAACCAGAACTGATTCTTCTTCACAGTAGGAATACAGACAGAACTCTTTACACACTTGTTGACCACTCTTCCCCTTTTTCAACCTTAGCCCCATTTGGTATTGAGCAGGATTCAACAAAAGAAGAAAACACGGAGAAAGGGTATGATGTTGAAAGGAGCAAGGCCTTATCAATTTCATTTGCTCTCCTTGGACTCAACAGAAAACATCAGGAATGTGGGCTCTGAACCTCCTAGATGACCCTTAAACTTTTACACCTGCCCTTGAAAAGGAGGAAACCCACGCAAGGAAAATACACTTGGACCAGGCAACGATGAACCTGATTCAGCAAGTCTAGCATTTTGATTGTAATTCTCACCCGGAGTGGGGTGGAAATTAGGCCTGCAGGTGACCATGCACCGCAATCCTGTTAGAAAATTGCAGAGCTACTCAAGCAGCTGTCCAGCTACTTAGTGCCTTTCAGCTCTTGGAGCTGCATCCATGTTCACAACAGGAGGCCAAGGTGTTCCTGTTCTGTTCTAAAATGTGCTTGTTGTGCTGGAACCCGGAGGACATGGACCTTGGGGCTCACATGAGGGCATATTACCCAGGTGCTCTGACTTAGCAGTGAGCCCTGTCCTAGAGCCCAACCCTGCTCTGGGGTTCATGGGAAGGTTGTAGCTAGATGGGACTTCTCTAGCAAAAGAAGCGAGGCCTCTTTGCAGCCCCCTCTGTCCTCAGAGTGGGGTCTGAAATACCCTCTTATAAAAGACTAGAGGCCTGGTGCACGAATTCGTGCATGGGTGGGGTCCCTTGGCCTGGCTGGCGATCCGGCCGATCCAGTGGGGAGGGACCGTGGGAGGTTGGCTGGCCTAGGGGAGGGTCCTCAGGAGGTTGGCCAGCCCAGGTCATGGGAGGTTGGTTGTGGGAGCGCACTGACCACCAGGGGGCAGCTCCTGCATTGAGTGTCTGCCCCCCGGTGGTCAGTGTGCATCATAGTGACTGGTCGACTGGCCCTAATGATCACATAGGCTAATATAGATATTAGATTTCTTGGTATCTTTAAGGATCTTCCTTTAATCTCTGATCTACCTGTAATGCTACGTGGAGGAATAAGCCTGCAAACAGGAGAATCAGTTCCTGCTTCCCTCTGAAGAGGACGGCCCAGTTTCCTTCGAGGGTCGAGAAACTATGAAATGTGGTTATGAAGTAACAACCACATTGGAATCTGCTCCTTTATTTGCTCACTCATATTTTGAACTAATATTTATTGATCTCCACTGCCACCACTCTGGGCCCAGCCACCTCTGCCCCTCATGTAGACCAAAGCAATTGCTTCCAGCCCATTTTTCATACAGCGGCCAGAGGTGGGAAGGTTTGGCTGGGCAGAGGGGGCCGGAGATGCCCTGGTGATGGTGGTGGAGGGAGGGGGAAAAGTGGTGCCATAACAGGTGTGGCAAGGACAGATCCTTCTCACCCACATGTCAACAATGGTTAGGACAGAGTCTCATGGTTCTAGAAATGCCACTTGAGGGACACAAACAGGCACCGACTTACTTTCCAGCAGCGTAGACCTCGGCAGTATCAAAGAGATTAACTCCGCTTTCGTAGGCGATCGTCATCAGCCGTTCAGCAACCTGCAAGAGGATGCAGTCAGTCAGAAAAGCCAAATGCTTTTCAAACCTGGGAAGCAATTTTGAATCCCTTAATGGTCTTTAAGAACATGTAAATTTCCCTAACCATTGCTTGTTTTTCTCAGTTGTAGTAAAGAAAGAAAACCTGAACTTCAGCTAGCCTATCGAGGGTGGATGCATCTTCCCCTGAGATATAGCCGGGCACTGAGAAACTTCCCTCAGCGCTGGGTTCCAGCAGCCCTAGGGAGCTCAGTGAGGTGGACAGATCCTTGCTCACTCTGCTTGGAAGGCCTGGTTTGACATTCTTTTTGGCACCGTAATCGCTCTGACACAGAGGGTCATTTGTTTTGCAGCTGACTCCATCTCTTCTCCTTTCTCTAAGCCAATGGACTGTGGCACCTGGGTGACTTGTGACTTAAAAGTTTGGACCTGTTTTCCTCAAGGCTTAGCAGACTGTTGTGATGAATGAAAGGTTAGACAGAACTGTGACTGTTTTAATTCAGCAAAACCCCAGACACCATCAGAGTGGCCAGCCAGCCGAATCCACAGGACAAGCAGAGGAGGGAGTGGGGCACGGGGACCCAGCTCCTCACTGTCAGCCCGAAAACACACCTCCAGGCTCTGGTCCTCTCCTTTGTGCTGCTGATGCAAGTGGCAAGTGTGACAAGAGAGTGGGGGTAGCTATAAATGACAGCTTGGGGGACAGCCATTGAGGAATAGCGATAAAGAGAGGTGGAGAGGGGCCATTTTTTCATTTAGACTTATTAGCCAATTGGGAAATTACACACCTCACAAATAATTAAAATTGATTTTTCCATTTATGCTTTTGATTGTGGGCTGAAGTGCTTCATTAGCATTTCCAAGATAAAGTACTTTCCTGTTTTTAAAATTGGCCAACCAAAAAACTTCTTAGGCTAGCACAACAGAGTCCCTGCAAGTCCGTTAGGAAAAAAGCAGCAAAAGTACTACTACTGCTTTTAATTTACCCCAATTAGAGATTAAAAGTTAAGACAAGCATAGTTTTTCCCATCATGACTGTTTTGTGTTTAAGAAATTACTGTGCTTGTATTATATTAACCTTGTGCCATGTCACATGACATGCTGATGGATTGTTATTAGAAAACATACATAATGAATCTTATATAGAGAAAAATTTTGAGACAAGATGGAGACTCCCAGATGGAGAGTTCGACTAAATGATTGCTGAGATGTTTCCCAACCATGGCGTTTGGAGACCTCAACGCGAAGCAATGAAATCACTGAACTAAGTCAGAAGACCAAATTCTAGTCCTGAGTTGAGTTTATTGGTACCTGCAATTGAAAGAATCCCAACTACTTTACTGATGAGAAAATGTAAGTAAAACTCTGAAAATTAAGTGCTATAAGATGATAATACACTCTTACCATTATTTAAAAATACTATACATATGAATAACATCTATTTTGGTTTTATAATGAAGCCAAATCATCTTTGGGAGGCACCTCACAGGGTTATTTAGTTTCATGTTTGAAAAATTTTGATGAGATCCCTGTCCAGTGGCTACTTAATAATTGAACTATCCTAGTAACAGGGACATCATCCCTTCCAGAGGCAACACTGATGATTGCATCACCCAGCACATAATGGTGTGGTCATCCCAGGATCCCATGTTTGTATTTGCTTTGTGCTGAGCTCATCCAAAGCCAGAGAGAAAGTGGGACAATCTAGGGAGGTGAATTTATTGCTATTGGCTTACATTTTTGCCACGTGGAAATATTTGAGCTCCAGCAATTCAGCCACTGGTGTGACCAGTCTACCTGTGCCTCCCTTCCTTCTCCTTGCTGGCATTCTCTCTGCAGGGACCTGGGGGAAAGCTGCAACTCTCTCTGGAAGGAGAGTAGATATTTGTCTGATCTACATCTGAGGTGAGAGCTGCTCCAGCCACTCATGACAACTTTATTGTGCAGTTTTTAGAATCATAATTTTGAAATGATTCATTTCGGAGGCTGACCTAGGCAAGCTGGGCCTCCTCCACACACCCTACCTGATACCCAGTCAGAAGGCCCTGTGATGGCCACCCAAATCCTCCTTCAGAATTGAAGGACTTATTCCCGTAGCTGCTTAGGAATCCTGGCCTTCAAGTTACCAGCCCGCTCTAGAAATTGCACTTGGCTAAAGAGAATCGCCCAGATCAAACTACTTCCCAGAGCAGCCTCTATCCCAGTGATGGCGAACCTATGACATGCGTGTCAGAGGTGACACGCGAACTCATTTTTTTGGTTGATTTTTCTTTGTTAAATGGCATTTAAATATATAAAATAAGTATCAAAAATATAAATCTTTGTTTTACTATGGTTGCAAATATCAAAAAATTTCTATATGTGACACGGCACCAGAGTTAAGTTAGGGTTTTTCAAAATGCTGACACGCCGAGCTCAAAAGGTTCACCATCACTGCTATCCAATGGTTGGTCATACAAAGGATGTAAATGCTCAGTCCTTTTGCCCCAACTTGGGACAATCCTACATGGCCATCTCAGCTTTGGAGCTCCCAGTGGGGTCAGCTGAGGTCATTGCTGAGACTGCATCATGCCTCAGTTTCACTGTCTGCCCAATTCTGCTTCCTTCTCTGCCATGTGTTGATTCTGAGATGACTTCCTAATACTGTTCTGCATGCTAATCTCCATCTCAGAGTCCACTTCTCAAGGAATCTCCTATGTGACAAGCTTTCTGTGGTGACCTATGCCCAATACTGGGAACAGGCATTCAGACAGATAAGAATATGTGGATAAGACTCATTCCCCTGGATCTATAAACTAATGCTAGTGGCCTTGGGAGCTGGGTAAAGATCCCCAGGCCCCCCCAACTTCTGTTTAGGAACGATAGTAAGAACTACCTTTACAAATGACTTGTTCTGAGACAGGTACTGGGCTCAGCACATTATAAGTAATTCTTAATCCCTTCACCTTTTTCACCCAGTTCTCTACACCCTCTCCCCTCTGGCAACCATCAATCTATTCTCTGTATCTATGAGTCTATTTCAATGTGTGTTTTTTGTTGTTGTTGTTCTTTAGATTCCACATATGAGTGAAATCATTAGGTAATGAGCTTTCTCTAACTGAGTTACCATAATTTCCTCTAGGTCCACCCATGCTGTTATAATGGTAAGGTTTCATATGAAAGTATTCCTTAAATGCAATGATAAGCATATAACCATGATAAGCACTATTTTTGAATTGTAAACAAAAATTTAAAGGAATGTAATGAGTGTCTGCCATTTATTGAGTGTCTACTACTTACCAGTCAAAGGGCTATATAAATGTCTTACATGCATAACATGGTTAATTGTTTCTATAGATCTTGAAGGTCCACATTATTATCCCATTTTACATAGGATAATCTGAGACTCAGAGCAATTGGATTAACTTGTCCAAGCCGGGATGACCAACTGTCCTGGTTTGCCCTGGTCTTGAGAAACCCGCTGCTAAAATAAGAAAGTCCATGCCAATTGGGACCACTTTGGTCACCCTAAATGGAGCTAAAACAAACAACAGCAATACAATCTTTCTATAAGGTGACTAATATTCATTCCAAACTGGCTCCTTCTCCCTATCTACTGAGCCTGCACATATAATGCACTGACAGTCTCAAGGATTAATAGTCTAAATGTGAAAAATACAAGAAGCAAGCTAAAACTGAAAATAATACTTGAGTCAATCTTAGCCATTTCCCATGATTAAAGCAGTCCTTGTAAAATGCCAGAAACTCGGGCAGAATACTCCTACCACATAGCTCTCTCTGCATTTTCTTTGATCAGTATAATAGAAGACAAAAGTAACTTACCTCATCTGAAATTTGACCTCCAAATGTCACCCATGTTCCTAGAAAAGAATAAATATTTGTATATTACTTACAACATAATCATTTTTCTAATATTGTGTATAATGAGAGGAAACAATTTTTCTTACAAGACTACTTCAACAGGTTGTTTATGAAGGTATTTGGATGAGGGGCAACTGGGGGGCTGAAGTCCAGCCCATCCTCCTCCTCTCACTAACTCATCCAGCAGGAGTCTGCATCCCCCTGGAGGAGAGAATGCCCTTTCTTCATTCATAGGTACCATATTTGCTAAGGGCAGCCCATTCCTACACAATGCTTTCTCTTCTGACAGAGGACCATGAATGCTAATGTGCAAGAAGGCGATGTTACCATGCCTGCTCTGAGTACACACCCATTCTTACTCTCACTTAGCTAAGGAGCTACCCTTAGTTGAAAGTGAAGGTAAGATCTTGGGTTGTGGTTCTTTCCTTCATTGTCTCCAACAATCGAGTCTGTTTTGTATTCCCTCTTACCTCTCAAAAGGAACCCTCTCAAATGTCTTCCCAGTGCCCACTTCCAAGCCCCAGGAGGTGACACCACCTTGTACTTACTTGCAGACTTGTTTGCCTGGCTAAAACAATGTTAACCAGCTTGCTATTTTAATAAAATTTGAATAAGGTACCAACATTTAAATAATTAGGAGATTTTTCTTTAAAATGTTTGATTTCTAGTTTCTCTTAACAACAGAAGGCTGGGTGTCCCCACAAGCAGACATCCCTGAATTGAGGGGCAATGTCCTCTGTGGGAAGGCTGGGCCCTCCACAGTCTATCAAAGGTATCCACATACCTTCCTTTGCATATCCAACACTAAAATCAAATGCAGTTGTTATTTCCTGCCACATGTTTATTGCTCTTTTTTTAAATTGTAAAATTAAGAGAAAAACAAGCTTGTGCATTTCCCAAAAAACAGAGTGGAGGATTCATGAAAAAAAAAATAGGAGTGTAATTTTTTTTGGTGCATGTGAAGAACATAAAAACACAGACTGTTTGCCCAGAAAAATTATAACTTAAGGCACCATAATAAAACCAGCCATGACTGGTATATAAAAAAGATGGGCGTTGAGAAACTTAATGAACTGGAGAAATGGCAGTGTTTGTTTTTGAATGAAAGCAAAATAAGTGATCGCTGTGAAATGCAGTTCTCTTAGGTGAAAACACAGCTATGGCATCAAAACCTTTTTACAGACAATACTGTTATAAAAGAGTCTCTTTTGAATGCAGCAGAAATCATGTGTCCAGAGAATAAACAAGCATTTGCAAATTTTAGTATAATCAGAATCATTGTACTCAGCATGTTAAAAATATGGTTGAAAACTTTCAGAATAAGTTAAATTATTGGTGGCATTTCCTATTGCAGCCAATGAGAACACAGATATAAATAATAACATGCTGTTCGCTGTGCTTATTTGTGATATTTTGAGAATTTTGGAAGGGTCAAAGAGCTTTTGAACAAGAAGCTCTGCAAAGCACAACATCAGGGAATGGTTTACTTTGTGACGAGAAAGGTCTCAGGCCAGTGGATGTAGGATGCTCTGTTTTGAGTTCTATGTTGACTACAGATGGGGCTCTCTCACAAAGGATGGGGCCAACATTGAGCCTGTCAAGCACCAGATCCCCAGGAGGCAGCATTTTGTAGGGGCACTAAATATTGGAGTCCATAACTGTTCATTTTCTCATTCATCAGGAGTTTGCTTTGGGCTGAAAAGCTCAAATGAGACAGGCCACGAATTCAATAATTAATGCCATGAATTGGCCATTCTTTTGCATCTTGGAGCAAAATCAGGCCAGTGTCTGCTTGATGAATTTGCTGGTTTACTTATACTGAGATGACAGATTTTTTTTTAACTGTTCATGTCATCAAAGGGAGCAGTCCTATCTCCAAAGACTGGCTCGAAGTTCTAAGTTTCTTGCTGAAATTACAACTCATCTACACCTTTTGAATTTTTTCTATAGGTGCATTTACAAGTATTTGCATAAATATCTCATTTGCTACTCTCAGTTCTGACAAAATAGAGTCTTTGGGAAATTTCAGTTGTTAAAGAATAATTTACTGAACTTTCTTATATTGCAGTCAGTTTCCAGAAATGAAATTGATAGCCTGAAATTTAGTCTTTGAAACTAGGCCATTCATTAAATACTGGATTTCAAACTTTATGAAAATAAACCAGAATTATTTGCTTTAGCTTTCTTAATTAAAAATGTTTAGTTGTTATAGTATTACAGATATCTCCCATTTTCTCCCTTTTTGCCCCTCTCCACCCAGACCCACTGCTCCCCAGGCCTCTCCCACACTATTGTCTGTGTCCATGTTTTATGCATTTATGCATATATGTTCTTTGGTTAATCTCTTCCTGTATTCCCAGTCCTGAGATCTGTTATTCTGTTCCATGCATCCATACCTCTGGCCCTATATTGTTCGTCAGTTTATTTTGCTAATTAGATTCCACATATAAGTGAGATCATGTGATATTTGACTTTCTCTAATTGGCTTATTTTGCTTCTTAATTAATTTTTGATAGCACTAATGAAGTGCTATGATTTGAAGTTCTCAAAATGTAGTACAAAATGGCATTGAAGACTAAATATGACAACACTGATAGCCAGACTAATGATGGCAACATTATACACAGATCTTGGAGGAGATTATTCTACTTATAAGAACCATTTACAACAATTCTATCCATGTTGGGAAAACCTTATTTTTAGAAATATGAATCTGAAAAATCAATCTGCATAAAACTACCTACCAACCTTATTTTTAAGTATTTAAGGCTGTAAACCATATATCACTGTGAAAATATACAGGATCTGACTGATAGCGTGGTATAGAATAAAGATGCCAGGTTTTTTATTCTAAATAAAAGCAGTAATGAATTATGAAAGAAATAGTAATTATTAAATGTTTTCTTTTTTAGTTATTTAAAAAAGTTTAGTATAAAATAGAACATGGGTAGCATATACATTTACCCTAAATATATACATGATTCCATTTCTGGGACTCTTATTCTTACACTCAGCTTACTTTGTTGAGGTAGGCTACTACCTGGCCCTTTAGACATTCCTTACTCATTTGTTTTATAGTTATTTGCTTACCATTTTTATATCTTTTACTAGGCAGTGAACTGTCTGAAGGTTGTTTTTTTTTTTTTTTAAAAATATATTTTATTGATTTTCCACAGAGAGGAAGGGAAAGAGATAGAGAGTTAGACACATCGATGAGAGAGAAACATCGATCAGCTGCCTCCTGCACATCCCCCACTGGGGACGTGCCCGCAACCCAGGTACATGCCCTTGACCGGAATCGAACCTGGGACCTTTCAGTCCGCAGGCCGATGCTCTATCCACTGAGCCAAACCGGTTTTGGCAGAAGGTTTTTTTTTTTTCATTTATGATCTCATCTCCACAGCCCTAAAATAGAAGTGAGTCCTTAGTAGATGGTTGATAATTGTTGGTTAAATTAAATTGCCTTTGGACTGTCATTAATCTATAAAATACTGGATAAATTTTTTAGCAAACCAGTATTCTTCTTTCAATTTCAAGAAACATGAGCAATGCTCATCAACAGTCCTAGGCCCGAAGTGATTAACGTGTTTTGGTACCTTCCCCTGGAGGTGGGTTTCTCCTTGGCAGCAAGGCCTGGGGGGGGGGGGGCGGTGTGTGTATGGCACAGTGTAGGAAGGGTCCATCAGCCACCCCGAGGGAGAGGTGTCACTTCCAAATAGGACATATTCCCTCCTGATGGAGAGGGACAGAGTGGCAGCCTTCCCGACAGGGGACTCTGTATGATTTTATTCTCTACTGCCTGCCTCCACAAGGTCTAAGGTGGTTTATTAGGTCATATGATTGTCAAAACCCTCTGTGACAGTTTTCTTAATCATAGTTCTGCCTCTAATGAGAACATGCCTTCCTGAGACTTAGATGGCAAGTGATTATTTCACTCTGAAATCTCAAATTAGTGGGATGTTATTTAGATGATAAATTTATTAAACTGACATTTGTTATTTCGAATCTTTTAAAAGCAGAGGGAGTATAAAGAGAACCTTGGATTGTTCTTGTATTTTCTGGTGAAACTCTTTTATGCACCAAGAAATAGATGCTTTGAAAACCTCTGTTCGGGTCCCCTGCACACCTACGATGGCATAGAAAAATGATTGGAGAAATGGAAAAAAAGAAAACTATCTTCTCTCTCTCTCTCTTTCTCTTTCTCTCTCTCTCTCTCTCTCTCTCTCTCTCTCTCTCTCTCTCTCTCTCTCTCTTTCACACACACACACACACACACACACACACACACACACACACACACACCTATCTTGGATACTTAGTTACCTTGCTGGTGGTTTACTTCTTGTCATTCATTCAGGAAATATGCTTATCATTTAAATGACCTCCTTGCTTGAGTATGAAGAGCTATTTAGACATTTAGATATAATACTTGTTCACATAGGCTACCTCCCTGGCCCTTTAACATTTTATCTCATCATAGTGCAGTTACCAAACCAGAAAATTAACATTGTACAATATTAGGAACTAAACTACGGACCTTTTTTGAATTTCATTGTCCTCTTTTCTATTCTAGGATCCTATGCAGGACCCAATGTGACATTCTGTGTTCATGTCTCCTTGGACTCTCCCAACCGCCCAACCCCAACCAACTTTCCCCTTTTAATGACAGGATGGTGTGGAGCCAGCACTGCTCTTTCAATAAGATACATAACTTTCACAAGTATCTTGACGTTCATATTGATGCAAGATCCAAACCAAACAATCAGAAAGCAGATACCAGGAATCTGGCCTGAAGGGAAGTCTCAGATGACAGGGCTGGGATGTCCAGACAGGTGACAGAGGTGAAGAATTGGCTTCTTGCCCTTGGCACTTTCTACCAGTTGAAGAGCATGAAATGGATCTACCCTCCTGCTGGGGAGGCAGTAGAGTGAGTTGTTGAGCAAGCAGGGGAATCAGGCAGCTCTGGGCTGGAATTCTGACTGCGTCACTCGCTACCACAGGGAGGAAGGGTAACAACAATAACTAGTTTACAGGGTTGTTAGGAGGATTCTGTGAAACTTGGTGGGCATTTCACGGCCTCTGCCACACGTGAGCATTGATGTCCAGTTTCAGATCAATGGTTCCTACACCTCGGGGCGCATTAACAACCTTCTAGGAGCCCCACTCTGAGATTCTGCTTCTGCAGATCTGAGGTAGAATGTGGGAGTCTTTATATTTAACAAACAGCCCAAGTGATTGGGAAACAAAACCCTGAGCAACCCAGTTGTGTCCAGACAGATAAACAAGATGTGGACCTCTGTCCGGGCACCTGGGACCCAGCTCAAGGCTCTATCTTTTATAAAAGGTGCAGGCAAAGATCTCTTCCTTGCTCTGGTTTGCACCTGCTGATGTTTTCTACAGAGCCTGGCCCTTGTTTCAGGGTTCAAGCTGCCAGCTGGTATTTCATTGTTGGCTGCCAGTGTATTACTAATGAGCATCTGGCCTGAGTTAACAAATGTAATAATAACTTAGCCTTTAAAAAAATTTTTTTTTTACTTTGGTTACCTGTTCTTGCAAGAACCAATGATACCACTAAAGTTACGGGGGTTCGGAGGGGGCTTTCACAACTGCACTTTACAAAAGAGCGTGAAATCACCATGGAGCCAGGCATGGAAGTGTAAAGGCCGTGTGGCATCAATGTGGGCGCTCAGGCAGGGGAAGTGCAAGCAGTGTTCCCATTTGCAGGCAACTTTGCACGGTCTGAAGAATTCTACACATTTTACAGATGAGGAAGCGAGTGGTAGAGAAGTATCTTTCCACAGCTGGTTAGAAGTGGGGTCTCCAAGGCCATGGTCCCTCCCAGCCCCATGCTGCTTTCTGGGAATGATGCCTACCTTCCTTCCCCACCCCTTGTGCCTGATGGTGCAGCTAGTGTTTGCTCCACGTGCTTGTAACAATATCCTCCTCTCCCATGTTCTTTCCTCTGCCAAACGCCTCTCTCACCAAACCTTTCTTCTGATAAGCTTCACATCTCTGTCTGTCCTCAGAGTGCCCCATCTATGGATGAAGAATGGCATACACTTGCCCCAAGTCCTCTGGGCCACTTCCCTGTTCCCAGGGTCTCCCAATTTAATCCGAGGACAGGTTTTATCTTGTCTTCCTGAGAGACCTCATGCACAGAGCCATCCTGGCTATTAAGCTCTCACACCCTTAAGAACCCCAGAGCCACGGCTAAGAGCTGGGCAGTAATGAGACGTGCCTGTCACTGAAGTAATCTGGGCAGGGTAAGCCAATGGACAAGCAGTGGCAAAGGGAGCCCGGTCTTAGATTAGGCAAGGCTGGGGTGGGAGTGGCGGGCTGGCTGGGTCTCCCAGAAAAACCTGAGGAGAGTCGGACCTTGAACTTCTAACACCCACGTGTAGGCTTGAGGTTTTGAGGGTAATGAATTTTTAATATTTTCCTTTGATTTAAGATTTTATCTCATTAAGTGCCAAGGGATACTGCCAGCTCCATTTTGTTCTAATATTTGTTTCTGGGCAAATCTTCTTGGAATGATTTTGTTCTGTTTCATTTTTAATCTGATCAGTAAAGTTTAGGGACAAGGAAGGAGAATGAATGGTGGGGAGGAGCTTAGAAGAGGCAGAATTTTGAGGTTGGATATTCCTCTATAGAGGCTGTTGTGAGCATAGGATAGGAATGAAATTTCAATGCCCTAAATCTTCCCCCAGAAAATAAATCTTTCCACTCCTCACATTTAGACATTAGAGTTAATAATATAGTACTTTAAATCCATGGTTTAAGTGCCTTATATTTCCTTATGTAGGTATGACTCCTGAGTTGATTGAGTTAGCACCTGAGCCTTTTATAGAACTTTAACATAAAATAAGGCCAAAAAATTCTTAGATGAATATTTCTTCTCAGTGTGTTTTAATTTTTTGTTCACACAGTTTAAATTAATAGTATTACTTTTGTAATAAGAAGCAAAGTTTTTTTAAAAAATATTTATTACTTCACAGGGAAACTCATTTCATAAACAAAGGTTTCAACAAAGCATAACTGTTCCTACTTCTCGAATATGAAAAAGAGATGGTGTTTGTGTTTTGTTAGTATCTTGTCCTAAGTTCCTTGGTCAAAATTCCTCACATTTTCTTTATACTGACATTTACATGTTGAAAATTCTTATGGTAAAGTTTACAGAGCACTTACAAGTATCATTTTTCATTAAGGTGCCTGGTTCACTTTGTTCTTTGGAAAAACTCATATAAGAAATGTACAGAGTGACAGAATAAAACCAGACACCTACTGTCAGACACTAGGGCCAAATGGCAATTTCTGTTATTTTTAAAAACATTCAACTATTTTCAATATCTTCTAAAATGGGATATATTACTAAGATTGAAAGTGTTGTTGTTATTGTTGTTTACTGTGAACTCCTAGCACAGGGCCAAGAACATATAATGTGCTCAAATATATGTTTTTATTTCTTTTTTGGATTTATCTTTTATCTTTCCACAGGAAGTTACTATGAATAAGAACTCTCTGGAAAAACATAGATGTCGAGAAGTTTAAAGTCAACATAAACTCCTTTACACTTTTTTTTTAATCTCTGAAAAGTTCATGTCAAATCTTTATCTTTTTGCAGGGATATATTTTTTGGATGGTTCAATGAGTTATTCTCTACAAACAGTAATAATTTTGAATAACTCTGGCATATCTGTATGTTAAAACCACAGTATGCTCTCACAGGACTCTTAGGCTATGCAAGGAAATAAGTGTATATTCCATGGTGAGGCAAAGGAACTTTTAGTAAAAACAAGATAATATACTGTAAAAAAGAATGAAAAATATTTTACAGCAGTTCCTTCCCTTTGGGCTATGAGCTTTATAATGTCTACTAGAGGCCTGGTGCACGAAATTCATGCACAGGGGGAGGGAGGGGTCTCTCAGCCTGGCCTGCACCCTGATCGGGCTAAACCGGCAGTCGGACATCCCCCTTGCAATTCGGGACCACTGGCACCTAAATGCTGACCTGCCTGCCTACCTCATCACCCCTAAACACTCTGCCTGCCTACTTCATTGGCCCTGACTGTTCTGCCTGCCTGCCTGATCGCCCCTAACTGCTCGCCTGCCTGACTGATCGCCCCTAACTGCCTCTGCCTGCCTGCCTGAACGCCCCTAACTGCTTGCCTGCCTGGCTGACTGCCCCTAACCACCTCTGTCTCAGCCCCTGCTGCCCTGGAAGGATGTCCGGAATGATATCTGGAATGTCGTTCGAGTGTCTGATCTAATTAGCATATTACACTTTTATTATTATAGATAGTATTAAATATCACTAATAACTCAAAATAAGAATACAAAATAATCCACATACTTGTTGACTAAGAAGCTTTTTGAAATGTAGAGAAATTAAAACTGAGAAACTATGTAAGGGATAATTTAAAGACTTTAAAAGTTCCCAAATTAACCCAGTTCCTATGTTCCCCTGTAGATTTATAAATTTACTTGTAAAATTAGCTTATTTTATCTGTGCCTGATGAGTACAAACTATTAATTATTTTAGCTTTTTAAATCTACAACATCCTGTTCCTAATAGAAAATTCATAGTTGTAGCAAACTGATGAAACAGATGGGTTATTTTTGCATCTCCCATAGAACTATGCATGGGAGTTTTTAAAAGAACTGATTCTGTCTCTGTTTCTAACTAACAGACAGAGACCTTCCCTTTTCAATAATTATATGTAGGAATGTATCATGTTAAAGAAGAAAATGGAGCAATACTAAACCATAAAACCATGTTGGTATATCTTTAATCTAAGGAGATCCCATTTAATTAAAACTCTACACAGAGCCATTCTCCTTTGAAATGATACTTTACACTATACTGGAAAACTAATTATAGCATGGGAGAAGCCCGGAACAGCTCCTGGCAGCCTAATCTGGACACTGCTGCTCCCAGCCAGGCTTTGGCATCGAGGGGATGGCAATATAACCACAGAGTCCTATGTTTGGAATGAAATTTCCAAACATAATGTATGGAAAGATATCTAGAAATTTAGATAACCAGGGGCATCAAAGAATATAAAAATTATATTTCTATGTCAACAATATCTTGGATTATTCTCAAACACAGAAGATAGGCCTTCCTAAGACATTTTTAAAGCTACTAAAATCTTGGGATAATCTCTGCATTCCTAGAGACTAAACAAAACTAGGCACAGAGGAGGGGCTTGTTAAGTGTTTTACGAATGAATAAATTTAAGAACCGCAGAGAGGGAATTGTTCGCATAGAAGAAATGTTCAATAAACTCTTTTATCACCTGCTGATCTTTTCATTAATTGATTGCCTGGAAAAGAATTGATCTGAATGAATCCATCTGTGGCCTTTGTCTGAGTTAATGGTCTGGGTATCCACCAGCTACCACACCAGTGTACGCAGAGGATGGCTGGGAGGCTGGCCTGGATTCGGGGAGTCATTATGGTAGAATAACACTTGCATCTGCTATCTTCAAGCAGTAAGTTAAGCAGGAATAGTGTCTTGTTACTCCTTCTGCTAACACCAGGGACCCTGGTTTCAGGAAACAAGGGAGGGTGTTCCCAGAAGGAACTTCGGGGAACAAGGATACTTGCCTGGTGACTCACCATTTTTGATCATTTTACGATTAGTCAAGAACTTCAGGGACCACTCACTACAAAGGATTAGAACTTTCTGGTAACTAAGACAGGACGTAACTCCAAAGGATCTGTATAGCACACCTCAGGGTTCCTGAAGGTTGGGTGGAGACGTCAGCCTATTCTCCACAAGGATGGGGAACATGGCTGTCTTGTTCATCACTGTCACTCCAACACCCAGAACAGAGCTCAGTTTTGCGAGTCAACCATCTCTCAGGTCCTAGGCAACACACTCTGAAATTATTTCTCTCATTTTTCAACAACCCTGAACGGTAGGTATTTTCATTTTCTTTCTTTTGAGTATGTCCCTGGATAAATAGATTCATCTTTGAGACTTTGCTAACCTCGAAAATGGATAATGACACCTGTTCTAGTGTTGTTGTGAGAACAGAATGAGGCGATGATGATGCCAGCCAACCCTTTTTTGAGAACTTACATTATGCCAGGTGCTACACACTTTACAGGCATTATCTCATTTGAAACTCACGACCGCTCTGTGATTTGAGTGTATTTGCTAGGGAATGACTGAACAGGGATCTGAGCCCACGGAGTCTCACTCCACAACCATGCTCTTAATGATTTAATAGCATATGTCAAATGTCCAGTACAGTACTAAGCATATAACAGGTACTCACTAGATATTACTTTCTTTCTTATCTTCCAAAGATATAATACTTGAGGCAGCGGAAATTCTATAAGAACACAAATAACTTTTCCAGCAACCACAGGGAAAGCCATAATCAACATGAGAATTCATGAATTCTAACAGTATACCCATCTTAAAAAAGCACAGGACAATTTATTATTTTTTAAATATATATATTTTTATTGATTTCAGAGAGGAAGGGAGAGGGAGAGAAAGATAGAAACATCAATGATGAGAGAGAATCATTGATTGACTGCCTAGTGCACGTCCCCTACTGGGGACCGAGCCCACAACCCAGGCATGTGCCCTTGACTGGAACTGAACCTGGGACCCTTCAGTCCGCAGGCCGATGCTCTATCCACTGAGCCAAACCAGCTAAGGTGAGAATTTATTATTTATTATGGATTGTTCTGAAGTGATATATGGATAGTAATGAATAGACTAAAACATTAACATTAAAAATGCTGCAAGATTCTGAATTTTAATTGGAGACCAATTAAAGATCAAGCTACATAAAAAACAAAGACCCCTCCTGGTACTTGCTTCTTTCACCAGGCACCAAAGGTGGCATTTCCCTGGACACTGTCTGTGTCTTCTGCATGCTGTGTGGGAAACAAAATCCCTCAGGTGCACAAAGCTTCCATGGTGGACTCAGCCATCCGATGAGCAAGTAACAGAGGTGGAGAACTCCTTGTCTAGGCCAGTGATCCTCAACTCTGGCCCAGTTGGTATGATCACTTAGGAGCTGATGCCCTGTCCCATATGGGATCCTGGTATAAGGAAGGGCCCAGGCACAGGTATTATTTGAAAGCTCCCCATGTGATGGTATTGGCAACCAGAGTTGGAAACTGGTTTAGGCAGTGGTTAAAACATTGTTGGAATGGATTCAATCCCCCTTACAAGCTCCCAGAATGACGGAAAGCTCAGAGTGGGAGGAAGAAACACAGTAAATACAGGGCTAAACATGGAAAAACAATTCAGCAAAGAAGATTGAACATGGCTTTGACTCCAAACGGGACATTGTGACGTCTTGTAGGGTCTTTACCCCAGCCAAATAAAGGGTTACAGACTATTCCTTCAAAATTCTCTCTTTGGTGCTTTGCCCTTCGTTTTATTATTACTATTAAACTTCCACAAAAATCCCAGTGGTAGTAAATGACTGTAGCAAAAATAGCTTAGTTGACATAATTAAAAAAAGGGTAGAACAAAGAAGAGCATCAACAGTCTCATTTTCTGGGACAAGATTATAGAGGCCACCAATCCTGATAGAATAGGGTACAAATGAGACACATCAGACTTATGGGGTTAGGACAGGATTTCTCCCACTGGTACCATATAGAATGATTAATTCAATATAGACTTAAAAGCTTAACCAAAGTCTAGTTGGAGATGGGCTACCAGGTCATTATATCATTCCTAAATAATTTATTAACTTGGGGCAACTCTTGATTTTCCACTAACAGGTTTTCATGTCTATAGGATTCAAAAATAGAAATGCAAATTTTATTCTAAAGACAAACATATGTGCATTTTTTATTTACTGTGTCACTGTTCCCTCTCTTAGCAGAGGTAATTGAGGATTTGCTATCTCCCTCATATAATTCTGGTGGGTTGATTGGAGGAGTGACACAGCAGCCACCAATTCATCTGAATAAAATGCCAACTCTTCTTAAAGTTACACTGATGAAAAAATTGCATATATTTAGCACACCCTGGATGGTGCAAACTCCAAGTATAAACCTCAATTTAAAACATGTTTGCAAGACAGGCAATGACAGATGGGACAGTGGAAAATGTTGATGGGGTGGAGCTAGAAGACCACAAGTGTGTTGAACTTCACACAAGAAAACTTGGATGGAGGTGTGCCTCATTCATATTCCAATATACACTGAGTGGCCAGATTATTATGACCACCTGACGTTTGTAGGCAAATTAGCTATAATTTCACACTGAAGTTGCTAGAGGGTCAGATCATTACAAACGTCTGAATAGCACAACATACCTAAGTATCGTTGCTGATCAAGTTCATCCTATCATGTTGATGGCGTATCCCAATGGAGATGGCTTCTTCCAACAAGACAATGCGCCATGCCACGGTGCTCGTATTGTGCAGGAGTGCTTTCAAGAACATGAGGGAGACTTGACTTTGGTTAGGTGGCCCCCACAATCACCAGATCTCAATCCAATTGAGCATTTGTGGGACGAAGTTAAAAGAGCCATCAGGCAGCTGGTTCTACAACCATCAAATCTCACAGAACTGGACAGTGTTATTCAATGGCATGGTGCCAGATGCCTCGCATCACCTTTCAACATCTGGTGGAGTCAATGCCAAGAAGAATTGCTGCAGTATTGAAGACAAAAGGTGGCCCAATGAAGTATTGATGAGGTGGTCATAATAATCTGGCCGGTCATAATAATATGGCCAGTCAGTGTATGTATTAAAGATCTGGTCATCAGCCCTGGCCAGTGTGGCTCAGTTGGTTGGGTGTCATCCTGTGTACCAAAAGGTTGCTGGTTTGATTCAAGATCAGGGCCCAGTAGGGGGCATGTGGGAGACTGCTTTCACATTGATGTCTCTCTCTCTCTCTCTCTCTCTCTCTCTCTCTCTCTCTCTCTCTCCCCTTCTTCTCTCTCTAAAAATCAATTTTAAAAAATCTTTAAAAAAATGATCTGGTCATTAGCTCTCAAGGGCTATAATCTCTCACTCTGGCTTATCTTGTGCAGTTACCTTCCTCACACACTCTGTATTCTAACTCTTTACCTTCTTTCAGTTCATCTAGTCTCTGTCTTCAATTCCTTCCTTAACCAGAAAGGTTAGGATGGCTGGATAATATGGTTCACCATTTAGAAGATTCTCTTGCCCTATTCTCAACTCCACTGCTTCACTCTTCCTTCATTGAATCTGCCTGGCAAAAATTCACACCCGGATGAATTTGCCTCCCTGTGCTCATCACCTATAACCAAGATGCTGAGCTGTACTGGAGGAAATCACAGGCTGCTGAGCCCCATGCATTGTACTTTCTTGGTTTACACTAACTGTGCATAGAGGCCACTAGGCTTCTGTTTCTCATCACTTTTGTCCACTGTTTGGATTTCAAACCTGTCCTATTTCTCTCAACCTCAGATCCCACTTCCTCTTCACCATCGGCAGATAATCATGCCTCCTGCTTCACAGAGCAATTCAGCAAAGAACGTAAGAGCAAGCAAACTGTAACCCCTTCCACCTCCTGCTACCAAATCTACCAGCCTCCCCATAGCAGATAAGATTGATGCCCTGCCCACTCCCCATGAGTGTCCAGCTGCCTGAGAACTCCCACTGGTGTGCAAACACTCCTCTTTCCTAACCTTTTGGTGGGTGTGCACTGGCTCCAGAGTTAAGGAAACACAAACTTAGACAACACCCATCTTTCTTCCTCTTTTTCTGTCACCATAGGAGAAGGTACCTTCTATCCAAGTTTCATTTCTTCACTGATTATCTGGGTCCCATTTCCTGCTCCTTCTCAGACCTCACTCCATGGATTAGCACCTCTCATTGCTGTATCTTTTCTTTGTCTGGTTCTACTTTGTTTATTTACTATTAATTTCACACCCCCACTTCAATTCCTTTTTGTACATACTTGTCTGATTTGTATTGGCCCACTTCTTTATGTTCCATTTATCTTTGTCCCTTTCCTTAAAGAGCATACCTAGCAACTAGTTCTTTCTTTTTACCCAATTCTAAAACTTTGTAATTTACTACGATGATAGCTATGTTAGATCTTTTTTTCTGAACTTTTATTTCATTCTTTTAGAACATTTTCTTTACCTGTCTTTAATTTGGTCAAGCTGCATCTAGCTCACAGCCCCCTGATGGATTCTGTACAGGCTCTTGCTATATGTTCACAGTATGATGAACTGGTCTCACAATTAGTGGGCAACTGATTGTCACATTTAATCTTTTGCAAAACTGACAGTATTTGAGTCATATGTAGCCTGTCTCTTTGCCTCTATCCCCATTCTTCTCCAACTTGCTGTATGCGCCGGTGACCACTGTGACCAAAATGAACTTCCTGGCCAAGTGACTCCTAGAATTAAATATTTCATACTCCCAAGCACAAAACTGATAAATTCTAAGCTTCATGGCCTGGCCTCAATGCTCTTCATAATCCTTCTAAACCCTCTTTAATCATTTTATTTCCCAGGCAGTTCCTTCTCCAGGCCTTGCTAGTCTAGACTTCATGCTTCCCTTCCTAAAATGTATGTATCAATTCATTTAGAAAATATTTATTGAGCCCCCATCATTCCCCCAGAGCCATGACAGATGGTGGGGTCAAAATGGCAGATGATGATAATGGAGCTCCCAGTCTAGCAGGGAGGATGGATAAATGTTCAAACAATTACAGTACATGGCCCCAAGGGCTACATACTAGTAAGAGATGACAGATGGGAACTAATAGAAAGCCTCTAGCTGGACTTGGATGGTCAGGAAAGCAACAATCAAGCCTGGATCTGAGTGAGGAGAGAGTAGGAAAATTCAACAAAAAGAACTGCTTGTGTCTTTCTTTCTCTCATCAGCCTGGCAGATTCCTATGCATCCTTCAAAATCCTGTGATCTCCAGAAGCTCCCACCCTGCTCCCCAGAAAAGGTGGCCACTTCCTGATCTGTGATATTTCTGTCTTTTACCTCTGCCTCTCTGACTCTCTACCTCTATCATGGTCTTGCTAAACTGGTTTTTTGCTTGTTTACTCTTTGAAGTAGCTCCTTCCGACCCTCTTAGTAATCAGCTCAGATGTTTTTTCATTCAGAAAGCCTTCCATGGCCTCCCCCCTTCAAACCTAGGCAGCCCTTGTATGTGTTCTCATAGCATCTCAAATTTCTCTCAGAGCACGGTCACATTGTGATTCATTCATTCAGTCAGTTATTCATTTCATAAATGGGCATGGACATAGGCATGTGTGCCGAGCTGATAACCCACCAGGAAATAAGTCAGACTTAAAGAGTTATTCCCAGCAAACATAAGTGCAGTGTGTCCCCTGGGGACACTAAGCCCAAGGATCTAATCCAGCCTGGGAAGAGGAGGCTGAGGAAGGGAAGAGCCGCAGATGATGACAGTGACTATGGGGACTTGGAAGCTGGAGGTGATGGGCGGCAGGAACTAGGTAGCTGGTGGAGGAGCCAGGGGATGGGGCTCTGCTGTCTCCACCACTGACTGCGACATTTCTCCTCTTCCTGCCTCTGTTTTTCTCATCTGTAAAGGGGGTGGTGACTGCGAGGACTAATTTTCACTCTCATAACTGTGAGACCATGTTTCTAAATTGTTATCAGTTCTGGCAAGTTGCCCACCTCTGGGTCTATGGAGGACCTTGTCGCCCCCGTATTCGGTGAAACGTTTTTGCAACCGTTTGTTTCATTTTTGAATCCCAGGTTAGCATTAGAGGGCTATTCGTCCCTTTACCACTACACCGAGGGCCAGGAAGGATGTGTGTGCGCACACACTGGGGTTGTTGTAGCTTCCTCTGCTTTTTCCTCTCAAGTTCTTCCCCGAGCCCCGACTCTGACCATGAACCTCAGGCTGCTGTGAACTCACCCCCCTGTATCTAATACACTCCACGAGGGACAGCAAAGGCTGCCAGGTTGTCAGAAATTCTTAAGAAGGATTTTATCCATGGAGGTATAAAGAACGAAGAAGCCACATTTTGAAACTATTCTGTAAAAACACACATGCTGTTTCATTTTTAATGTGTATGCACCATGGCATTTACTCAAGGTAGACGTTCCAGGAAAAGTGACAAGCCTAAAACTCTCCCGTTACATGTTTAATATTCATGCACCATTTAAATTCTGTGGGTATTTTGGTCTTCAGATAGTTCACTCTGTGCTATGCAGAAAAATCGGTAAATTCTCTGAGGGAAGAAACTGCACTTTTTAAATTGTTTCTCGAGAGTCTCAGAGGCACTTTATAAATACTATTGTTGTTACGTTGTTAGAATGATAGGTGAGGTGCCCAGTTTGCATTGGCCTTAGTAATAAGAATGACAATCATGAAGAGTGTCACAAAAAGAATACCATCCATGTTAAATATTTAAAGTCACGTTCTCCTGTTGTCAAAATATTTAGTGCAGTGACAGCATCTCTGAAACAGAAGGAGATGAGCCACGAGTACATTCTGCACATTAGGAAGAAGCCACCAGCTTATTTTCATGGTTCCCTGCTTTTGCTCTAGAAGGTTCCCTTGGTTAGGGAAGGGAATAAGGCAGGATGAGCCCAGGTGGCAGGTGCTGAATGGAAGGAGATTGAGCTGGATCTGCCTGCCCCAGGAACCTTCCCTGGACTTCAGCTCCGGAGAGCTCCCAGCCAACCCTGGGCAGATTTTCCTCATGGAGGCTGCAGCTCAGGTGGAAATGACTCGGGCCAGATCCAGGGTCTGGGACTGAGGACAACAGCTACTGAGTGGACAGAAATCATAGCTGCTGGCACCTAACTCACCAGATACCAGCTCACACCTGTCTCCATCCACTTCCATCTGGTAAGGGCAATGGGTTCCAACCCTGCTGCTGCCTCAGAATCATCAGTGCAGCCATTTAAAAATACTTGCCCCCAGGCTGGGTGGAGCCTAGTTATTTGCATGTTTAAAAGTACCACAGGTAATGCCAATATGCGGCCGGAATGGAGAAGAAACATCTCTTGAGAGGTTCAGTGTAGGTTCTCCAAGGTGTTACATATTCATGGAGTCAGTTGGCACTACCTAGGAATCACAGCCTGGAGGTTTGTGTAAAACAGGGCCCCAAAGGCGTAGAGTGTTCCTTCTCCTCTTCATTGCTTAGATACAGACCCAACCCCATCTTGTAGGACTGCATAAAGTGTCCTTCCTGACCAGTGAACAGCATATAATTCCTTTTGGGATGATGGTATTCTACCTGAGGCTCAATATATGCTCAAATGAGTACATGACCACATATACCCTTATCTGAGCTCTCCCTATATTCCTAAATACTACAGCATTCCTAGAAGTACCTGTCAGCTTGGCACATATGCCTGTGTGATGTTTTTAAAACTAGCAAAATGATTTTATTAGTTAAGGTTCTCCATAGAAACTTATAATTTTTATATAATCCCTTATTGATATATTCAGACATTTCTATAAAATTATAATATATAATCCTATCTAATAAAAGAGTAATATGTAAATTAACTGTCACTCCACGACAAAGATGGTGGTGCCCATAGCAGCTGGGGCAGGATGCTGGCAGTGTCATCCTGGCAACGTGAGCCCAGCAGGCATTGCGTGGCAACCCGGAGCAAGCAAGTGCCCAGCAGGGCCTGCTGGCGGGTCACCATGGGGACTCCCGAGCAGGCAAGCGCGGTCCACAGGCAGCGCCTAGCAGGACCTGCTTGCCCATTGCTGGGCCCGCAGGCAGCACGCAGCAGGGCCTGCTTGCCAGTCGCCATGGTGTGGAGCAGGTAGGCCCTGCAGAGAGCAGAGAACCACAGGGAGCGGGCCTAAGCTGTCAGTAGGACATTCCCTGAGGACTCCCGGATTGGAGAGGGTGCAGGTCGGGCTGAGGGACCTCCCCTCCCTCCCCCTGCACAAATTTTGTGCACCGGGCCTCTAGTATATTATAAAACATACAAATGTATTTATATAAATGTATATGATATTTAAATATGCATGTACATAGACAAAGAGATTTATTATAAGAAATTGGCTAAGATGGTTATGAAGGTTGAGAAGTCCCAAGATTGCCATCTGTAAGCTGTAGTAGATTCAGTCCATGCAGAGCTGATGGTATAAATTCTAGTCCAAAAGCAAGTAGGCTCAAGGCCTGATAAGAGAGAGCATTTCAGTTCAATTCCAAAAGCCAGACAAGTCTGACATTACAGCTCAAAGCAGTCATGCAGGTGGAGTCCCCTCTTTTTGGAGGAAGGGTCCCCCTTTTTGTACTAGGCATTCGTGCCTTCCACTGATTGAAGGAGGACCACCCACTCACTCTGGGGAGGGCTACTTTACTCAATCCACTCACCCAAATATTAATCTCATCCCAAAACACCCTCAGGACACACCTAGAATAACATTTGATCAAATATCCAGGCACACCATGGACCAGTCAAGTTGATACATAAAATTAATCATCACATGACCTTTTTCTTGTGAGCATTTTATCTGGAGGGAAGCACACACATCTGAGAGTGAGTGGTGCAGGGCAAATTCAGCCCCTTTCAAGCACCTATAGGAGTAGCTGCCCACAGTGGTGTGTCACCTCCCATGGCATGAATCAGATGGGCCTCCTTCTCTTCATGTGAGACTATGTGGAGCAACTCAGAATGTAGGCAGATGCCTCTTCGTAATGACAGGAGTGAGAGCCCTGCTGAGAAGGCTCTGAGCTGACCCAGCCTGGACTCCATGGAATGATAGTCTCTTGGTCTATGACCCGCTTTGGGGGCAATTCTCATTGCTGGGCTGACCCCTATCTCCTCTCCCCACCTCCCTTCACGAGGCCTTCTCTGTTTCTGCATTGAAGTGCTGCTGAAGAAAACCAAAGAACTGGGTTGGCTGGACCTCAGCAGTTCATGTTTTCTGACCTCTGCTGGATCTTCGCTATTACCCAGTGCACTTTTTGTCACTCTGTAGCAATTGATCCATCTATGCAGATTTCATTCAATAAATATTTTTGAGCACCTACTACTTGCCTGATACTGTGATCTGCTAAAGGTACAATAGGAGTGGAGAAAATGCAGAGGCCCTCTCTGCTCTCAGAGAGCATGCCATGTGGCAAACTCCACAGGCAGGTGTCCTAAACCTGAGCAAATATCTCAACCCTCTGAATATGCAGGTGGCCTTAAGGACATCCTTGGGTTCATCACTGTTAGAAGTTCCCAGGTCTTTATTCCCAGTTCTCTCTGGGTATCTGGGGCAGGTCACAGGCTCTCTGGTCACCACTCTCCAGCAATGCTCCCACTTCACTGAATCCTCCCTCCTCTCACTGCCTCCTCCTGGCCTTGCACCTGAGGTTTCAGCTCATCCACCACATGCCCAATCCAGGAACCCAAGCATCCTTCCCTGCTCAGGGAGACTCCTCATTCTACATCCTGAGGTCACCAGGTTCTATTTATCCTTCCTCCTGAATAATCATCTCTGGTCCACCTTTAATATCACCACCTTTAATATCACCTTTAATATCTCTGGTCCACCTTTAATATCATTGTGTGATTACTTGTAACTATGATGCTTAATTTTCAAAGCCTCAGTTCAAAATGGAAAGTGAAGCACTAAAAAGAAATGAGCTATTAAGCCATGAAAAGATATGGAGGAAACTTAAATGCATATTACTAAGTGAAAGAAGCCAATATGTAAAGGCCACCTACTGTACGATTCCAACTATCAGACATTCTGCAAAATGCAAAACTATGAAGACAGTAAATGGATCAGTGGTTGCCGGAGTTTAAGAGGAAGGGAGAGATTAATAGGCAGAGCACAGTGGGTTTTTAGGGCAGCGAATATTTTTATGATAATATAATGGTGGATATATCACTATACATTTACCAAACCCATAGTACAACACCAAGAGTTATACATATAACTAATGTAAACTACAATCTTTAGGTGCTAATGATGTGTCAATGTAAAATGGTAACCAATGTACCAACCACTCTGGTGTGGGATGTTGATAGTGGAGGAAGCTATGTGTATGTGGGAGAAGGGGAACTTTCTGTACTTTTTGTTCAGTTTTGATCTAAAAATGGTAATTTATAATTTATTACATTAAAAATTTACATTTAAAAAAGTTAGTTTATATTTTTAAAAAGGAGCCACTTTGATGGAGGCTGTGGCAATGGAAGGAGGAGGGTGGAGAGAGGTGGAGCCTTGTCTGTCTCTGTTCCTCCAAGACCTTGGGGCACTAGGACTTGGAGGAACTTTTGAAAGACAAGAGCTGAATGCGTTAGCAAGGCAAACAAGGGCTCTCTCCATCAGGCCCAGCTTCCCTTCCAGGCCTTAAGGTTCCTGAGCACCGTGCACTCATAATATTCTAGTGTTTCCCCAGGTACCTCCTGCTCTGGTACTTGCTTGCATTGCTCCCTCTATCTTGAATTATTTGCCCTCTTTTTCTGCCTCTTTCTAAGCTTGATAACTCCCTTCAAGTCTCAGCTCTGAAGCACCTTCCCTGAACAGCTGTCCTAAATTCCCTGTGCTCAATTCATCCCAGACTCTCCACTATGGCATTGTCAGATGCACTGTCTGTGTTTGCATGCCTGATCCTACTACACTGGGAACAATCTGAAGCAGGGGCCTTGCTGCTTTCATCTTGGTATCTCCCATAACCAGCACAATGCCTGGTTTCCTACATGTTTTCTCAGAATGAATGAATGAATGAATGGATGAATGAATGAATGAATACATAATTCTATTCTTCCTCTCGAAGAAGATGATCCCACCTCCCACTAGACTGGGGTGATTTTCAGTCACTCTTTGGTGGATTTACTCCTTCCCATCAGTGTATTTATGAACCAGGCCAGCCACAGCAACCCACAGGTGGGTTTGGCCATTTAATTCTTTTTACCCATTTCTCTTACTGGCAGAGTTTGTTCCTTCAGATGTATTTTCAGTTCATCCTCGAGTTACTTTACCTGCCTGCTCTCATTTGCACATGCTCCTAGTTCATCGAAAGAAAGCTTGTCAGAGCTAGAAGTTCCCTTCCTGTCCTCTGATAGAGAAGAAAGTCAGAATTGTTAGCTTAAACTATGGCCTTAGAGTATTCCAATATAATTGTGTGATTACTTGGAACTATGATGCTTAATTTCCAAAGCCTCAGCTGAACATGGACTGCGATTCTGCTGACATCCCAAGTCCACAGCAGTAAACCCGGCTTCCCCTGGATGGGACAGCTGGGGTCTGCAGAGCCTGACTAATTATCTAAGGCAGGTGCATTTTTCCTTTCTCTGAATTTTTTTGTCTCCTCTGGCTTACAGAGGTAGCTCAGAGCAGTTCTTAAAGAATGCTTATTCAAGCTGTCAAGCTTTGTTAACCTGTTCTGAATGAAGCCAGTCAGCCCCTGAATTTCCTCGTTTCCTCCTGTTTTTCACGCAGTGCCTTATCACAAGTGTTCAGACTCTCAGAGAAGCTCAAAGCTCAAGTCAGGACTTCTGCTCCTGAATCATCTGTTCCAAAGCTCACCTCCCCGCTCCCGCCCCCCCCCGCGCCCCCCGCCCCCCGCCACTCACACACATGGGGTTTTAAAACACTGCTCTCTGTCCTCCAGACATTCATTTACATGTAGCACTTCATGGACACCTGCAATTTTTTAGTCTTAAGGGCCTTTGGTGGACTTTTCTATGTACTTTTGACTAAATTATTTTCTGCCCTAGAAACGGACTCTATGAGATAATTGGTCAATGATCTTTTATTATAGTTCTTAATTTGTATTTTCTTAAATTATCATATTTCATAATTTGTATTTATAGGGAGTTTCTTTCAATAATGGATAGTGAATAATTATTTACGATTAAGCACATTCTCATAAAACTAAGGTTAGGTGATCCCTGATAGCGAGTCTCCTTTCAAATAGAAGTGAAAGGTAACAAGATCTGAGCTATAAATTAAGCAAATGTCAAGTTCCCTTAGACTTATAGTGAACAAAGTCCACCCTTAGGTTCCAAATCAGATCATCAGAAAGAATCAGAAAAACTCAGGCCCCCATCACCTTAATATCTTTGAAATACAGTGAAAGGAGGCAGAATTAGTTGCCACTTTTATTTATTCATTATCATCCCTTCCCTGGTCTCCACACTTCCATTCAATAGGAATCAAGAAATCTTCCTCTGAGCTTTCACATGTAAATCACTTTGACCTCACAGCATTTAAGATAGATTATAAAAGTATCTAAAATCTAAAATAAATAACAATACAGAAAAATCTATGAAGAAACTAGGCAAAAAGAAAATAAGGATAGAAAAAGTTCAGATAAGCTGCAGGTAAGTTGAGCACATAAACACTATGAGGTCCTTCCCATTTGCTAATTGGAAGTAACACTTGAGTCTTCTTCTAGGGTGAGCATTAGTATCAGATTTCTTTCTGTTGGACAGGGCCCCCATAAGGCATCATGGACACCATGGCTTCTTGGGTCTGAGAGACAGAGGGCTGTGTTGGGCAGGAAAGGATCAGAAGGAGGAATGGGACAAGGCTGGTCACACAGTCCCTTCTCACCTTAGATGGGGTCCTGATTTGTACTCCAATCACTTTCTAGTATCTACCCCAGTCTTCCACTCCCAGCCCACACTACATGATACCATGAGTACTTACCAAGACCCAAGCAAGAAACTCTGAGTCCTGATTTCCCAAGATTCCTGGAACAAAAACAAAGCAACATGTGGTCATTGTTTCCTCAGGGGGAACATGTAAGACTGTGTCATACATTTAACCATGAAGACTCTATCTCACTTTGATGACATGATGCTTTACTAGAGTTGTGGTAGAGACAGAGCCCCAGGCACAGGCTGTGGCCTTGGGGAGACCAGACCCTCTTGATCATCTCCATTTGGGCACTAGGGGCTCAGAAGGTGCCCAGGCTCAGCACAAGAACAAATGCCCCCAGCAAACACAGCTTTTCAGCTCCGAATGATAGTTTTTATTAATTTGCTTACAAATTGTCTTTCTCTCTCATTCCATAATCTGAGTCCCTTGAGGACAAGATCTATATCTTATTCATTAACCAACCAGTCATTCATTATTTATTCGTTATTCATCAGTAGAGCCTGACGCC
Organism: Myotis myotis; assembly: GCF_014108235.1. NCBI lineage: Eukaryota > Metazoa > Chordata > Mammalia > Chiroptera > Vespertilionidae > Myotis > Myotis myotis. The sequence continues at coordinate 196,271,136 of NW_023416324.1, forward strand.
AGTGGACCCTTAACATATATTTGTTGGTTGAGTAACTGACAACCGAATCTCTAAAGCAGAGTATTATCACTAGTGGATGGAGATTATTAAAAGAACAAATACAAAATCCTTCAGGCTACTTAAACTAAATTATATTATTTTTTAATAAAGTGCTACATAAAATTGGTACAAGAAGGCAAGACAGTCCTTTTTAAATTGTTATTTCCCCCCCCCCCTCATTAACACCTTTGCTTTTCAACCCTGAAAATGTACCATGGAAAGGAAATATATTTCCACTCTCCAAGCAGGGACTCTAGTCTTTACTGGAAGGTGTGTCCATGGAGTTCCAGACAGAACCCATCATCTAACTGCTGTCAGAGCAGAAATCAAATTCTCAGAGAGAGAGAGGATGCCTCATAGAATTTTGTAGGGGTCCAATGTGAGGAGGTGAGGCTTAAATAATTGAAACTTGGCAGAAAATTGCATTCCTTTTTGTTGCTTAAATTTCATTTTCCAATTACAGTTTATATTCAGTATTATTTTGTTATCAGTTTCAGGTATACAACATAGTGTTTAGACAATCATATAATTTACAAAGTGATGCCCCTGATATTTCAAGTACCCACATCCCTTATATTCTGATCAGATGCCCTTATGAGAACACGTTCCCTCCCCACCCCAAACAAAACAGCACCCACAAACTTATCCAACGGCAGCACCGCTCAGCTCCTCCAGGTCCTCCCTGGATCAGAGTTAGTACTTTGTGCTCTCATTTTTGCATCACTTTTTCCCCACTACTTGTTATTATTGTTTATAAAATCACCTAAGCAACACATTTAATTTGATAGCAGAGTCCAAAGTGCATTGTATTGCAGAGTTGAAAGACCCTGGTTTCTATTCCATTTCCCCATCTAGCTACATAATCTTGGAAAAGTCACTTCCTTCCTACGGGGTTTAAGTTCTTCATTAGCAGAATGGGATATTAAGACTGTCATTCATCCAGCATCACCGTTATGGGCCTGTGACATGACAACATCTGCTAAAGTGTTGTACAGTAAACAACAGCAAGCCACAATTGGTTTTGGTGCTTTCTGCCTCTGCTCACCCTTCACAGACATAGTGCTGAATTTTCCAGTACAAACTGGATATGTCCACCTGGAAGGAAATTCTTGCATAAAGGGGGGTGTGAAAAGTATTTTGAATTACTGTACTAAGAGAAAAATAATCAGACCTCTCCATGAAAATAATTTGTATAAGAAATTGTTATTTTATCTATTTTATTTATTTTTAAATTACACTTGTACATCAAAAAAATATTATTCTTTTAGTAGTTTCTCAGAAAACTACAGGCTGTGCAACCAGAAGATCTTTCTTTTAGCCTAAAAGTCTACTGATTTTAAGAATGGGAATTAAGAGCAAAAGCTATATAGTGGGGAGAATAAAAAAAGACAACAAAAGCATATACATAAATGTGGTTAAGAGTCTTCCAGGCAGACTTATTTAACACTGATGAGTCAGCAAAGATTCATGGAGAGGTGGGCACATTCCAGATAATGTCCAGGTCATGGGGATACAGGGAGAAAGCAGGCCCAGGGTCTTTGGGGGTACATGGGAAGGAGACTACTGTCTCAGGCTTGTATTTGCATACCTATGTGCACGTAATGTGTGTGGGGGGGAATCTAGGTAAGGATTTTTATTTTGTTTTAAGATCATTCAATGATTCTGAGAACAACAGGAAGGAGGGACGTGGTACAGAAAAATATGCAGAGCACGACATTTTTATCACAAACTCAAATAGGGCAAGGTTATGTCACTGGGCACGGAAGGTGGGGAGACCTGCCCTATGACAGTGACTTAGGAAGATAATGATACTCTGCTATGGGGTTGGAGGACCAAATTGAGAAAGTTGAGAATCGTCAGCAAAAACAAACTGCAAAGTAGCAAGTACTAAACGTGGCCCATTTTTGCCACTGCTGCTTAAACGCCCAGGCCAGCTTTTCTGGAATGAAAGTCTTAGCAGATTTTGCACCGTAAGAAAAGTTCAGGTGTGGTGGTGATAGGTTCTGCACTGAGCCACGATGTTTTTATTTCCTTTAACTCTTTTTAAAAATATCTTCACCCTCTAGAGCAGCGGTTCTCAACCTGTGGGTTGTGACCCCTTTGGTGGCCGAACGACCCTTTCACAGGAGTCGCCTAAGACCATCCTGCATATCAGATATTTACATTATGATTCACAACAGTAGCAATATTACAGTTATGAAGTAGCAATGAAAATAATTTTATGGTTGGGTCACAACATGAGGAACTGTATTTAAAGGGCCAGAAGGTTGAGAACCACTGCTCTAGAGGGAATGGTTACCATGTTCAGTGGTTGTTTTTAAAATGAAAGGCATTTTCTGTGTACAAGCCATACCTCTTAGTCCATTTCCCCGAGTTTGTCCAGGGCTGCGTATTTTTGTGAGACTCTTATCTCATAAAGCACTCTCAACACATGACGATGCCTCTCACTCTGAAGATGGATAGGGTAGGAGGAATTAGCTCCCTCCAATTCATGGCATGGAATTCCAACACAATTTCCACAATTCCAAATGGCGCATCTGTATCCTCCTGCCTGGGTTTAGGTCTGTGCAGTACTAACTGGAGATGTGGCAATTGTCCAACTATGCTGATCTACTTAAGCTCTGCTGGACAATAGGATGCACATACTGGATGCATTTGAGCTAATGAGTACAACGTATATCATCCCAAAGCTTGTTTGTGTGGTCAAGTTTGTGTGGCCATAATGGCCAAGTTTACACATCATGCTGGGCTATAACAGATGCCCGGGGACCTTCATTATCTCATCCATATGGAATTTTTGTGAACACTTGATGATCTTGGTGTGACACTGCACAACAAATAGCTTTATAGGTTTTTATTTTATTTCTTAATTCCTCAGCATTTGCACAATTGAGTCTGCATAAAAATGCACATCAAATTTCCAGCCAGATTGAATTCCGTTCTCATTTGATTCAAAATACTAGTTTCAGTGCATGGGGTTAACTATTTTATTCGTGTCAGATAGACCAGAAGGAAGCCTCAGCGTGTTCATTTTTAGTATCTGTTCCTGTTTAACTCAAAATAAAGGCTCCTCTTTCCCAGGTGAACCTGAGCTGCTCTGCTGCTAATATTAGAACTGGATGACATCAGTGTGGGGGCATGGGACACTGAGCTTTGTGAGTCACATTTTGGAAATCCTCAGTCTTAAATCAAAACTTCAGGGAAGAGTTACCTGGAGAAGGGATATCGCTTCTGAGAACTCAGCGGTGGCATTTCCCCTTTCTTTCTGAAGCCAGGACTATCACTTAGTCGGTGAAGACTTGGCTAAACGTAATTTATGACAATGGCAGAGGCATTAACTATAATACCTGGTGTTGTTTTGTGGGGCATCCATCAGACTCTATTTGATTTTAAGGCAATAATGAAGCACTGAGAACTGAAACGAAGCATCACTTAGGCACAGCATCGCAAGCCATTCTTATGTTCGCCATTCCTTTACAAATCACAGATTCTAACAGCAGATGATTAGCAGCCCAAATGTGTTGTTTTAAATTGACTGCTTCTAAATACTTGCATTTTAGACATTATTCACAGTAGTAAGTGGTTCGAGAAAGAAGTGAAGCTAGATAAAATAGGCACCTTGCATTTTATTTAAGGTTGACACAACAGGGACAACTAAAAACCCATGTAAGGGGTTCCGGTTGCCATGCCAGGCTGGCAGAAATAAGTTTCGATTTGACCTGCTTTCAGATCATTACATCATCTGCTGTCTCACTCTATTTAAACACCTTTCTAGCCCTCTAACTCACACTCTGCTGTCATGGGGTGCCTCATCTGGAAGTTACTAGTCAAATCTGAGGTATAGAAAATTTTTAAAAAACAAGAAATGTACATTTAACCTTTCCTTTAAAATCCAGACCACAGGAATATTCATTTGTTAGTCACCTGCTTTTGATGGTTGCCTAAGAACATACATTTTGATCGCCATGAAGGTGATTTCAAACTGTAATATGCTTTCTTATGAAGGCACCATTCATCACCGTTGATAAGTGAATAATGATTCATTTGGAAACCAAAAAGCCAAGCATTTTGATGACAGGCACTGATAAATAGCACAATGGAACTTTCTTTCTTTCTTAACTTCTACTGAAGTAGCAACATGATTCTTTTAGATTCTTTGAGTTATAGGTTTAAGTCATGTGTCAGTTGTGAATTCCAAGAAATGATGTAAATTCTTATTTTTTTGAACATATAAAATCACCTGTTGATCTGTATCATTCTAGAAAAGTCTGGAGAAGTATGGCAAAAAAGAGACTTCACTTAATTAATTAGTTCAGTAGAGATGTACCAAGTTTCAACCATATACAAAGCCTTGTATTAGGGTATTGGAGTGGGCTAAATAGCAGATAGTTGCTGCTCTCGTGGAGCTTACACCAAAGAAAGGGAAATGACATGACGTTACATAGTGAGCTTTTTATTTATTATAATCCTAATTTAAAGGACAGTGAGCCCTAAGTGTACAATTGGGATGTCGGGGAAGCTGACATTGGCTGGATGGTTACAAAAAGCTTCTCTAGCAGCATGTAATCTGAGAACCAATGAAGGAGTAGGAAGTTACTTAATGAAAGGAGTACGGATCAGCATGATGAGCTGAGCAAACAGCATGTGCAAAGATTCAGAGTTTGGAAGAAGCATGAGTAATTGAAGAAGTGAAAGAGTATAGGGCAGTGGAAGAGTAGAGTGCAAAGTGACTCCAAATGAATCTGGGGGAGAGACAGGAAGTGCATCAAACAGGGCCTTACTGATTAGTTAATGCTACCAATTTTGGTCTTACTATGAAGAAGTAATGGAAAACTACTGGGGGAAAAACACACAGCAAAAATAGGTTAAAGGGATGCAAGAAGGGGAGGTAGGAGGTTTGGAAATCCTGATGAGAAATAATGATACTCTAAAATCAGATTTAGTGGACATAGGCGAATGGGGAAGATTCCAGATATTCTGACCCATTAAAATCTATAAGACTTTGTGTTTGTTTGAAAATGAGGCTGAAAGAGAAGATGGAGTAATGGGTCATTCTCAGATTTTTGACTTGGGCAGCTGGGTGAAGAGGGGTACATTTCACTAGATTAGGGTTCATTTGAGAAACAGAGGTTTTTGACTCATCTTTGGGCATGTGGGAAAACATGCATTAATATTCTAGCTAGTTGCCTGGAACTCAGAATGGGGAGAGGCATTTCTAGGTATCTAGGGTAACAGGTGCGATGGGCTTGGGTCAACTGCCAAAGGAGACCGTGTTCAGTTGGAGAAGAAGGTCACAAACCTAGCCTTGAGGAGCTCCAACATCTTAGGTGGCAGCAGGCAGCTGCAAAGGAAGGAGTGGTAGAGATGCAGAAGGACACCAGGAAAGTATCAGTGTAGAAGCCAAGGTGGAGATGGTTTCAACAGGGTGGAGAGGTCCAGTACTGGGAGGGCAGAGAAGTGCCCTTACTGTTCAGCAGCATGGGACTGCTGTCGACTTCTGTAGCAGTCGCTTCAGTGGTGCTGTGGATGGTAGTGCAGTTGGGTTGACTGAGGAGAGCGGAGGTACAGAAATGATGCTTGTGTGTGACCTTGCGCAGGTTACTTAGCCTTTGTAAGCCTCTTTACTCATTCATAAATGGAAATACTAATAGCCCACATTTATTTTTGAGATCGAGAAAATATAAATGCAGCACCAGTCCCAGCACATTTCAGTGTTCAATAAGTGCTCCTTGCTTTTGACCTTCCTTATTTCCTACGAAAAGTAGTATCTCAAACATTGAATTCAGGTACTGAAGCTGGTAGGAGGCCCACAACCCCGATCTCATGATCCTTTTACTTTGTGGATTCGTGCTTAGACATCGCAACCGTCCTAAATCTATTAAATGTGCACTGTGAGTAATTTTGCTGGAATCATTAGAAAAGTGGGAACTAGGAGATAAAGATAGATAAGGGAAGCAAAGGAGAAGGTGGCAATTTGCTGGCAAAGTTTGGAGAAGTCATGTGTGTTTGAGGAATTTAGAATAGTTCTTTCGGAGTCACCAGGAAGGGGAAATGGAGATGGGACATGATGCTGTGTGGGTGGAGTTATCCAAACTTGTGAGTTTCTGCATGGGTGGGGTGGGGATTGAGAAATACTCGTCCAGGTCTAGTTATTGATTCTGCTTTTTCTGTCTCAAGTATCCAAAGCATCATAATAGCTTGAAATCAATAACTCAGTCTTAAATCAGAAGAATCTAGAACCTTTAACTCCAGGGTATATAATTTTGGGAGACAGGGGCGGGTCATGAACTTGGGATAGAAAAAAATACATTTTTATTTTTCACCAATTTAACTAAAATTTAGCATTTCTTCAAGTATGACCATAGACAAGAAGTATTTACATTACCCATGATTTTGCTACCAATCAATTACAGGTAGTTTTCTGTTCCAGTTGCTTCAGAGATCAGAAAGTTATTAGCACTCACCATTCAGCCTCATTACCATTTGGAAACCATGGTATTTTACTTGCTCCCAGAGCTTATTATTTAATATATTAACAACAAGTGCATGTCTTATGGGGTTGCAAATTTGAATTATAAATACTTTGAACTGTATTTCAATTGAATGGACTCCGGTGTATTTTGTTGTGTATTTAAAAGCTCTTTTTCTGAATAGTCTGTAGGCTTCAATGAATTGCTAGCGGGGTCTGTGCATGAAGAATCTTGGACGCAGATGAAAGATAAAGGTTGTTTTAAAAATGCCTCTCGGGGCATCCATCTGCCACAATACAACATGAGTTTACAAGGATCTTTTTCAAATGGGAGGGGAGAAAAATCCTAAAACATATTTAAAAGCAATATTAAATATGCAATCCCCCACTCCTACTATTTAAAATGTGTATAATGTAAACTATAGTGTTGGCGCTTACTATCCTGACTTATTTGTTTAATTTTAGTAAATTAAAAAGTATTTCTTAAGCCCTGCTGGATTTAATTCCAAACTCAGGCCCAGTGCTTGTGTTATCTGTGCTTGTATGTAAGCCCTTGACTCTAAGTTCACCCATTACAGGGCCTCATCCACACACCTGCAGGGGGGCTGCCTGCTTACCCTCTGGGGCAGAGGTGAGAGCACAGGATTTGCCCACCCCAAGGCTCTGGGGTCTTAGCAAAAAGTGGCTTGCCTCATGCACAATACTTTATAACATTTCACTTTAATGTAATTCATTTATTCAACCATTTCATATTCCATGGAATATATTTGTGTTTGTTTGAATAGAAAATAATGTTTCCTTCTTAAATCTTCAAGCAAGTTTGTTATCTTAGAGAAGTGCCATTTGGCTCCATGGCTTAATTGGGTGCCCCTGGGCACCCTCTGCTGCCCCCATTTGAGAGGCCTGCCTGTCAATGATTGCCTGTCATTTACACCTTAGTGGGAAAACGTTTCAGACCTTTTTTCTTACATCAGTTTGGAGGGATTTGAAGGTATAATCAAGAGAGAAAGCACTGAAACACTGATAGAAATGGACGGGGGAGTAAAGGTGGGGTAGAGGAAGCAAGTCCCCAAAGGGGAGAATACACTTTGCCCCCTTCCTAATTGTGCCCAGGGTCACCCCTCTCTTCACAACAGAATGATCACCTTCCTACATAAATATCATATGCACACCTGCTGAAGCAAAGGTCGAGCCTTCCCTGGCATCCACACTGTAATGAGAGCTATGATTAGTTTCCACTGTAATGAGATGTGCAGTTTTCAAAGGCAAACGAAACAAACAAAAAAGCATCGGAAGGAGGAGTTCATGCTCCACATCTTTTCAACTTCACTTACTGTGGGGGAGTTTCTTTCTCCTTAGAAAGCCAAGTCAGCAGCGCAATGCAGACTGAGGCATGAGTCTGAGTGAAAGGCAGGTTGATGTTTAAATATCCACTTAATCAAAAGCAAATGCTTTCAGCCATAATACATTAGTTTGCCTTCCACTTTCCTTGACAGAAGAACAGAAAATTCATGCCTATTTTCTCTGTGTGTCCATAGCCTTTAGATCTGCTGTCAGAGTGCCATACATCATGGGGCATGTTATTCACATTGTGTATGAGGTTCTCTCCTTTCAGACTGAGATCTGTGAGGGCAGGCACTGAGACATCTGCTTAGCACAGTGAGAGGTGCATAGTGGACGTTCAATGATGCTCACAGTGGATGCTCTAATGCTATCATCTTGCTGTGGTTAAAGACCACATTGCTCCTCACTTGTTCCCCTCTGTTGGCTCGGAAGGCTCTATGGTTTGTTGGAAATCACGGGCCAGCACAGTGCAGTGCTGAAGTACAAATAGTGCAGAAGTGCCTCTACCCTTCACTATCAGTGAAACCTGGGGAAAGTTACTGAACCTCTCTGTGCCCCATCTGTTACTGGGGTAATAATAGAAACTACCTCAGAGGCTGATTGTGAGGAAAAATGCATGTAAGATAGTACTCGGCACATGGTAAATCCTCTCTAGGTGCAAGCTGTTAACAGACAGACACAGGTTTGGATCCAAGTTTTGCTATCTCCTGGTTGCCGTGGGAATCTCATTCACCACATACAGGTTCCCTCTTCCGTAAAATGAGTTTCTACACTCTCCCTGAGAAAAGGAACACAGGAAACATTGTGGCCTTTGACTCTTCTCTCAACCAATGGAGGTGTTAGGGCGGCCCCTTCTAATTTTACAAGAGGCTGGAACTTGGGAACCTGCTTAGCAGGATGCATTCTAACCCTGCTCATACCCTTCCTCTTCTTCCCTGCCTTTCCAGCTAACTGTGTCTCCATTTCAACAGGAGGGCCAATGCCAGGCCTCTAGTATTTACAGACTTAGAGCCTTGGTCAGGGGTGAGAGGGGGAATCATGACCAAGGTCTACTTCTATGTTTAGATCTTACCCTTTAGTTCCAGCCAGCCCACCTTCAGGTCACCTCATCTGAATCTTCAGTGCACACACCCCTCAAATTTAGAATACCAAGCTGTGGCTCCCCCTGCTCCCCTTCCTCCAAAAATACATTTTAATTCCCAAAGATTTGTTTCCCCTCTTCTTTGGATTCTACAATCAGCAAATCTTGAAGAGCCTACTTCTGCACATCCCTGACCCCATCCTGGCTTCTTCACAGCCACTACCAGGTCAGACTTTTATGACGAATGGCTTTTTACCTGTTCTTCTGCTTCTAGATTCTCTCCTGTTCTTTCTCTGTGTATCTAACCCACCTTATCACCTTAATTGTATGTAGTAACTATTGTTCATGTCTTACTGCCTTTCCACAACTGCAAAGTACTTGATGGTAGGATCCAAGCCTGGCTTATATTTGACTTCCTCATAACAATCTGCACCATGAGGTACAAATAAACATTTCATTGACTAAATTGAATGCTCAAATGAGTAAGTCTGAGAAGCCTTTCTTACCTCCTTGATGTAAACTTCCAGAGTTAGATATTATTTTACTCTTAACTCTTTTGTGTTTAGATTGACTATTAAGATTTAATTGTCCTATTCAACATCATAGTATAATAAGGCATTACAAAATCAAAGGCATTCAGATTTTAAAAAGGAACAAATAAAATGGTCTCTTACTGCAGACAGCATGATTGTCTATCTAAAAAAATTCCACAGATTTATGAAAAAGCTCCTAGAACTAATAAGCTAATTCAGTCCAGTTGAATGATATAAATTCAATATATAAAAGTTAATTGTATTTCTAGCAATGAACAATTGGCATTTGGGATTCAAAAGAATAATATTATTTATAGTGGCACCCTAAAAATAAAATAGTTATTATTTAAAAATCTATCCAAATCTGGGCACTGTCTGTATGCTAAAAATTACAAAACATTGAAGAAAAAATGAAAGAGGACCTAATAAATGGAGAGAGATACTGTGTTCATGGATTGTAAGACTCAACATTGTTGAGATATCAATTCCTCTCAATTTGATCTGTGGCATAAATATAATCCCAATTCAAATACTAGCAATGTTTCATAAATATCAGGTGATTCGCAAATTTACATGGCAAGATGTAGGAACTAAAATACCCAAAACAATTTCAGAAAGAAGAACAAAATTAGAATGACCCTACCTGATGAATCACGCTACCTGATTTCAAGATTTAATATAAAGTGAAAGTAATCAAGTCAGTGGGGTATTGTCAAAAGGAATGAACCACATATAAATGAAACAGAATAGAAGCTAAGTGGAACAGAATAGACACTAAGTGGAACAAAACAGACAAGTGTAGTCAACTGATTTTTTTTATAAAGGTGCAAAGACAATTCAATAAAAAAATAGTCTTTTTAAGAAATGATGCTGGAACAAATGGGACAATTGTCTATATATATAAAAAATAAACCTTGATAAAAATCTCATAATTCGTATAAAAATTAACTCAAATGGATCATAGATCTAAATGTAAAATTTAAAACTTCAAAACTTATGGGAAAAAAATAGGAGAAAATCTGTGAGACTTTAGGTTTGGTAGGAAGCTTTAGAAATAGTACTAAAAAGCTGATCCATAAAAAATTTAAAAATTGTACTTCATAAAAATTTAAAACTTCGTTCTGCGAAAGATACTATTAGGAGAATGAAAAGACAAGCTACAGATTGGAAGATAATACCTGCAAAAAAACAAACAAAAAAACAACAACAAAAAAACAGTAAAAGATGGCCAAAGTACTGAACAGACACTTCACCAAAGAAAATAGTTGGAGGGCAAATGAGCCATATGAAAAAATGCTCAACATCATTAGACATAAGGGAAAAACAAATTAAAACTATAATGAGATAGCACTACACACTCCCAAGTTCCAGCCTCTTGTAAAATTAGAATGGATAAGATTAAAAGCAAAACCACAACCAAACACAATGCCAAGTACTGGCAAAGATGCAGAGCAAATGAGATTTCATATATTGCTGGTGGGAATGCAAAATGGTACAGCCCACTTTAGAAAACATTTTGACAATTTCTTATAAAGTTAAACATACCCATACCATGTGACTCAACAATTCCACTTCTAGGGATTTACCCAAGTGAACTGAAAAGTTATGTTCACATAAACCACTATATGCAGCGTTACTTGTAATCACCCAAAACTGGAAACCACCTAGATGCCCGCATTATTCTAGGTGCTTTCACACATAATTCATGCATATAAAGGCCAACAGTCTTTCTAGGTAGACACTTTTGTGCTCATTTTATTCATGAGAAAGTGGAGGCTGAGAGAGGTTAAGTAACAGGCCAAGATCCCACCCATCTAGCACATGGCAGGCAGAAGTGGAATTCTTTCTGCGGTAGAAGTATGTGCTCCTTCCACTGTCCCGTGATGCCTTCACATGGCCTGCCTATCTGAAATGAGTCAACAGTTAGCTATTTTAAGAGAGACAGGCAGGGAGAGGGTCTCTGCCTGGCTTGGGCACACTTTGGAGGCCTAGAGATGAGAGAAAACGAATTTCTGTGGCTCTTGCTAGGCATCCAAATCCTCTTGATGTCTTTTACGGACTCCCCCCTCCACGCCCACCCCTAGCTGCAGCTTTCCACAGTCTCTCTGTGATTGATGCCATGGCAGCAGTGGGAGGTGGTGAACTGCCACTCATCTCACTCCTCTCCCAAGCAGCCTCCTTACAGAAACCACAGGGGGAAATGTACAGTTCACTTTGTTTAAAATACACAGAACTGGCTGAAACCGGTTTGGCTCAGTGGATAGAGTGTCGGCCTGCGGACTGAAGGGTCCCAGGTTCGATTCCGGCCAAGGGCATGTACCTGGGTTGCAGGCACTTCCCCAGTGGGGGATGTGCAGGAGGCAGCTGATCGATGTTTCTCTCTCATCGATGTTTCTAACTCTCTATCTCTCTCCCTTCCTCTCTGTAAAAAATCAATAAAATATATTTAAAAAAATAATAATAAAATACACAGAACTGGATTGCATCATTTTTTGTTCTTTTGAAAAAAGGAAAAAAATGAAGTCATTTGCGCTATCTGCTGATTGGCGATAGGATGACCAATGGGGCCTTGACAGACCATGTTCACTGCATGCCATAGGGGTATGGGGTTAAGGGTTTGGAAAGGGGAATGGAAAGTTTGAAAGAGCTGAAGTAGCCTTCCCTGGAAAAGAAGGTTGGGTCAAGAGAGATTTTTGGAGTAATTCAATCCAACAAACACTTTGGAGCTACTGTGGGCAAGGAGCTAAGGACATAAATAAATCATTCTACAAAGTAGATTACAGATTCACTCAGTGCAGGTTTATTGAGCACCAGCTGTTGAGGCAGGCACTGTTTTAGGTTCTAGGACTACATGAAATTCCTGACCTCAGGAAGCTTACATTCTAGTGGGCTGGCTCATAGTAAACAAGCAGGCACAGAAATAGCTTCAGCAAATGCGAGGTGCTCTGAAAGTATGAAGCTGGAAGATGGTATAGATGAGGTGATCAGCAACAGCCCCTCTGAAGAGGTGACATCTGAGCAGGGACCTGAGCATGGGAAGGAGCAGCCTCGGAAAGATCTCGCGGAAGAAAGTTTAGGCAGAGAGATAAGCAAGGCCTGGAGGTGAGACAAGCTTGAGGAGCAGAAAGGAGGTGAGTGTGCTGGAGGCCCCTGTGAGGAGGGGAACAGTACAAGATGAGGTGAGACAGAGACAGAGAGATGGAAGCTAGGATTTACCAGGCTTCTGACAAACAGCTCAACTGCTCTTTTCCTAGGCAGAGTTGTACAACCCGGGGGGCACATACGTCTCTTTCCCAACCGTAAGTCTCAGTATTCCTGTTTCAGGTTCCCTGTTTCTCCTTTCTGTTCACCTTTCCTTTTCTAATGGTATTCTCTCTTGCTCCCTCTGGTCTCAAGTGGCTCTAGTTATCAGGCTCCATCTCTTTTCCCTTCATCAAATTCTGTTCTCAGGAAAGTCAGAACAACTCATTCTCACTAAGGTGGAGATGGCCAACATGACCAAGTGTTGCCTGACATGGAGAAGGAGGAATTAGCATGCTATGACTCCCAGGAATCAGGGAGAATGGCTCTTTGCATGTGCATCTGCTGGGAATGCTTTTCTTACACATTTTCACTCAAGACCCGGAAGCGCCCCCACGAAGACCTACTTATTTCTTCTACTGACTGCATTATTGGGTTCAGCCAATGGCTACTGATGTTACCAGACTCTTGTATATACATACAGGCAGTCTTCCTTTCTTTCTCTTTTTTTCTTTTCTCTTCTCTTCTCTTTCTTTTCTTTTTCTTTTTTTTTAAATTAAATCTTTATTGTTCAGATTATTACATCTGTTCCTCTTTTTTCCCCCCATAACTCCCCTCCTCCCAGTTCCCGCCCCACCCCCCGCCCTCACTCCCCACCCACTGTCCTCATCCATAGGTGCACGATTTTTGTCCAGTCTCTTCCCGCATCTCCCACACCCCTTTCCCCCCCAAGAATAGTCAGTCCATTCCCTTTCTATGTCCCTGATTCTATTATGATCACCAGATTATTTATTCACTTGATTCTTAGATTCACTTGTTGATAGATGCATGTTTGTTGTTCATAATTTGTATCTTTACCTTTTTCTTCTTCTTCCTCTTCTTAAAGGATACCTTTCAGCATTTCATATAATACTGGTTTGGTGGTGATGAACTCCTTTACCTTTTCCTTATCTGTGAAGCTCTTTATCTGACCTTCAGTTCTGAATGATAGCTTTGCTGGATAAAGTAATCTTGGTTGTAGGTTCTTGGTATTCATCACTTTGAATATTTCTTGCCATTCCCTTCTGGCCTGCAAAGTTTCTGTTGAGAAATCAGCTGACAGTCGTATGGGTATTCCCTTATAGGTAACTGAGTTTCTTTCTCTTGCTGCTTTTAAGATTCTCTCTTTGTCTTTTGCTCTTGGCATTTTAATTATGATGTGTCTTGGTGTGGTCCTCTTTGGATTCCTTTTGTTTGGGGTTCTCTGCGCTTCCTGGACCTGTAAATCTATTTCTTTCACCAGGTGGGGGAAGTTTTCTGTCATTATTTCTTCAAATAGGTTTTCAATATCTTGCTCTCTCTCATCTTCTGGCACCCCTATAATTCTGATGTTGGTACGCTGGAAGCTGTCCCAGAGGCTCCTTACAGTATCTTCATATTTTTGGATTCTTTTTTCATTTTCCTTTTCTGGTTGGGTGTTTTTTGCTTCTTCGCATTTCAAATCTTTGCCTTGATTCTTGCGCTCCTCTGGTCTGCTGTTGGGAGTCTGTATAGTATTCGTTATTTCAGTCCGTGTAAGCTTAATTTCTAGTTGGTTCTTTATCATAACATCGAGGGTCTCATTAGATTTCTTGAGGATCTCACTACATTTATCAGCGGCTTCTAGACAGTTCTTGAGAGACCTTAAAAGTGTGGTTCTGAACTGAATATCCTCCATTGACAGTTTTGTCCTGTTTCTTTGTCTCCGCATTTTTTATGCTTTCTTGGTGCACCCCCTAGTGTTCTTTGTGCACAGTCTTGTTGTAGTTAAGCCTTGATTGTTGTTGGCAATACCAGGGTGATTTGACCTCCAGGCTAACTGGCTATGAGAGTCCGCTGTGTCTGCAGTGGGAGAGCTTCTGTGCTGGATCTCTAGGGCGGTGCTAATCTAGCGTTTGCCTGAGGCTATTTGGCAAATGGCTCTGCGAAGGGCTTGGGCTTGGGAGGGGCGGGTCCCCGGGGGATCTACAGGGTTGGCAGAGTGAGTAGTTATAGCTGCTCTCAGTTCCGTCCCTAGGGGCTCTGCCTCACAGAGTCCCAGCAACCGCTGCAAACCTCGGAGAGAAAGCTGCCTTCAAGTTCCGACCGAAGCCAGACAGTCCCGCTTCTCCCATTTGAGTCTGGGTCCCTAGAGACTCGCCCGGATCTGGAGCTCAGAGTCTGAAACTCCCTCCCAATTGAAAACAACAACCGCGCCCTCCGCCTCCAGCCCGCTCCGCGTGCACTCTGCACCTTAGTATTTCACGTCAGCACTGCGCCTCCTCTGAGTCTGGGTATGATATTCTCTTTCCTCCTAGTTGTAGAATTTCCACTCAGCCAGCCTTCCTGTGGTTCTGGATGATGTCCGTTCCATCTTTTAGTTGTTTTTTGAAGTGGTTGCTCGAGGCAGCAATCTCCAGCGTTAACCTATGTTGCCATCTTGGTTTTTCTCCTCTTTTTCTTTTCTTTTCTGTCCTTCCCTCCCTCCCTCCCTCCCTCCCTCCTTTCCTTTCCTCCTCCTTTTCCTCCTCCTCCTCCTCCTACTTCTCTCTCTCTCTCTCTCTCTCTCTCTCTCTTCCTTGACTTCTAATTGGTTTTTTAGAGAGAGAAGAAAGGAGAGGGAGAGAAACATTGAAGTGAGAATGGAACATCGATTAGCTGCCTTCTGCATGCCCCCTACCAGGGATTGAGCCCACAACCTGGGCATGTGCCCTGAAAAAGAATGAAGCCAGCAACCTTTCAGTGCATGGGATGCTACTCAACCAACTGAGCCACACTGGTCAGGGCCAGGTAGTCATTCTTTTAAGAACTCCAGGATACACAAAGATTTTCCTGAGAGATCTCTTGCTATCTCACTGTGCATGGTTATTTAGAAAGAACCACTGTAGCATAGAGCAGAGAAAAAAAAATCCTAAATCTGGAAGTGGGTTAGGTGAATTTCAATCCTTCTTAACTAGAGACCATACCATGTTGGTTAACCCAGGTTGGGGTCTGATTATACCTGTTGCTTGGTGCACGATTATTCATGGGACCATCCCTCCTTTTACTTTCAAAAGTATCCTACTTGGGATGATAAATTATGTGGTCTCCCTAATCTAATCCAGGGTGACCTTGAGCCTTAGACTGGAGGGAAAATAGATTCCCTTTCTGCAGGAGACAGGAAGAGAGGAAAAAAATAAGTCAGAAGTAAGTGTCTAGACTCACCCATTTCCACTTTCCCCCCAACCTGCCCACTGTGGTAAAACTGTCCAGAGGATAAGGAGAGATTAGCAGTAACCAGAGATGTCTGTGGGACTCTCAGGACAAACACTCACTCCTTAGGCCCAGGGTACCCAGGAGGATTCCAAGCTCAAGGAGAAGCTTCACACTAACCTCATGCGGCTGGCAGTGGCCTGGAAGTTTCCTAAGCTTCCTGCTAGTCACTGACACCACTTGGGGAAGAAAGAAAGAAGAGGGAGAGAGATTCCCTGTGGCGAGTTTGATCCTTGAAATCAGAAGAGATAGAATTTGCTTTGAATGGATGTTTTAGGTGCCCCCCTCACCTGACATCAGCAATGGAGACTTTAGAGAAAAATAAGATCAGTTATAGGAAACCAAGAAATGTCTTCCCCTCCACCCACATGTAAGTAGTAGGGGTTTAATATCATTCCATCTACACTCATATCCTCAGAGCTCAGCACAGGGCCAGGGGCAGGGTAGATCCTCAATAAACATTTGTTAAATGAAGACTTTAACTTCAAATTATGAAAAATTGCAATCAGACATGGACTATTATAGTATGATCTTGCAGAAATATTAAAACACTTCTTGAAATAATATTCATAGCTATAATTACCATAACAGGGAGGGAAGAAAATCAACCAAGGAATTTAGAAAGTAATCTCTGTCAACTACTGTGCCTTAGATAGTGTTCCATCTCCCCATGGTAACATACTATAAGCCAGTCTCTAATATTACAAGGTTTTAGCCTTCCTTTATGGCACTTTATATAGGCAATTGCCAGAAGCAAGCTAAAGGATCATAGCCTCTATTGATCTAACTCAGTTAAGGAATCTCCAGTGAACCAACCTTTACCAGTTGAACTGAACACATTTCGAATAATTATGGATCATTGCCTCTTCTGTCTGCAAAGGTAGAGAAAATAAACTCTAGATTTATCATTAAAATAGCAGATGTTGAAGGAATGCGAATTCAACTATTGAGAACCTAGTTATTTAACTCGGGGTAGTTTGATAATTACATAAAAATCCCTAAAATAAATATTTTCAATGAAAATACTGGTAGGCCAAAAGTATATGTTTATATAGAGAGCTTGTGTGGAGTTTAAAGTCTGTTAGTATTTAATATTGGTCTCAAGGGATTACGAAACACTATGATTATTACATTTCTTCAGATGTTCCCACCCACAATACTCTTTCTTTTCTTTTTTAAAGTCAAACTGCAATTTGCTTTGTCAAACACTTTTCTAACTAATGTAAAAAATAAAGTTGAAAATCTTTGGGGAGACTTCGCCCTTTTCTTTTAATAGTGCCTTGCCAAGTAGTCATTATTTTATAAACGTCGAAAGGAACATGTTTTGGAATGAGCTTCAAATGTAATTTGGCTCATTTTGGAGAGAGTATTTTAAAAAACTGGCTATATGCCTTTGTTGCTATTTTGTTAAACAGGCCAATTCCATTGGGTGTATGTGGCCTTGGTGTGGTGAATTATTAGCTGAAGGGAAAGTGAGTTCTAATCATTTAATCATGGAAATCTGGACTCAGACCTTCCTGGTGGCTTTCTGTGGATTAAATGAATAAACTTGGACATGGATGGGTTAAAGCAGCCTCATTTCAATGCCAAGATGCATCCTTCAGCTAAGTACCCTTAACTTGGATTTCGCTGTGTCCCTATAAAAATAGGGGGAGGGAGAAGGCAATCAAGACCCAATTCAGTGACTCATTACGTGCATTTTCAATGTCTAAGGCTGGTTCAATCATAGAACATCAGATGCAGTGCTGCTGATAAATCCAACTTGCAGCTGGTTCACCCAGGATTTATCTGGTTGGCATATACATGTATTCACAAAGTAGAACTTACATCTAAAAAGTGGCAAATAGAAAGTAGAATTAACATCTAAATAGTGGCCAATATACGTAGTCGGAAAGAAGCCTTAGCAATGAAGGACACTTTCTGAATGATGCTCTGTTTTACGTTCTATTTCAGCTTGAGGTTTTCCATTTATTTACAGGATGTCCTGTAATTTAATTCAAGATATTTTTAGAGAAGTGGTGAATGAATCTGAGGTCCTCCTGTTCAGACCTGAGGATTGGGCCACCTGCAAAGAAGAATTGTATAAACCCACAGAAAGGGAATATTTTTTATCAGGAAACCTTAAAGATCAATAAGTTCCTTCTGTCCAGTCATCCACGGAGGATCTATTGAGTAGCCCTGGGGTATCTCTGTGTCTAGAGGAACAGAGGGAGGAATGACAATAAGTAGACAAGAATCCGTCTATAGCAATGGTGAGTGCACAACAAGGCTAAGCAGGAGGTGGGTGGGAACAGAGAGGTGAGGGAGGACCTTTGCTTTCTGGTGTTTGAAAGAGGCTTCCCGGGAAAGAAGGATCTGAGCTAAGACTTGAAGGGAGATGAGGTGTTCACCAGGTAAAAGAGTGGGGGAAGGTGTTCCCAACAGAGGAACCAGTTTGAGTGAAGAGACACACCTAAACAAGAAGGTACACGGTATGGTGAACAGATGGACAGTGGGTCAATTTACAGCTGGGGATCTTGAGACAGAAAGATCGATTGGGACTAGTGTAAGAAAGGCTTGAACGCCATGGTTCATGAATTTGAAATGTAACTTGTGTGTAACGTAGAGCTCCCGGAGTATTTAAACAAGGATAAAATATCATCCAATCTGCATTGCGGAAAGATGCTGGCAGCAGTGTGGAGGGTGGATTGAGGAGGCAGTGATTGGAGACGGGGAGATCAATCAGGAGGGGGGTTCAGTAGTCTAAAGAAAAACGTATCCGTCTAAATTAGAGCAGCTGTCTTTGATTGACAAGAGGTTTATAAAGGACCTGGGGTACAACAGCTGTTAACTTTGCAGACTGCAGTTTTATAGTCTCTAAATACATTGCTGGTGTTCTTTGCGAATGAAGGAAGATCAGACCAGGAAACAGCCTCAGGAAATTTAAACATTTTTTCAGCATTCACGTCAAACCTTTATAAATCTTTTCTCCTTCTTTCTCTGTCACTGACAGTTAACATATTTTCCTCCCTAGGGGGCACTGAAATCACATTTGGGAACCATGTGAAGAATTAATTATGGTTGGCCTTGACTCTCAGGTGCTTGGAACTGTGGCTGCCACAGAGGGGCTCCCCTTATGATGTAGGCTCATGAGGAGTGTGGCATGGCCGCTGTGGGGTGTAGAGAGTAACAGTGCCAGTAACAGAGCAGGATGATGGAGGCCAAGAGCCTGAAGGAAGAGTTATGGTTGAGAAAGTGGTGCAGTAATATGATATGGCTGCGGAAGTGGATGGTTGCAAACTGTTTTACAGGTAAATGATTTTTATGTTTTAGCCTTTTGTGATGAAAAATCTTTCAGTGATAAGACCTGCCCACTTGCTAAATTCTGCTCTGTGGTCTGCCCTTTCTAGGTAGATTCTATTTACTGAGAGTGGCTCTGCCATGGTTGTGCCCAGCACCCTGTTCAGTATGCATGACCAACTCTAGGCAATCCAGGCATATCTTTGGGGCAGCCATTAACTCATATGTGTGTTGGCGGGACTCAGATAGCAGACACAGCTCTTCCTCTGCATGGCGTTGCTGTGTCCTGTCATTGTCAGCTGCCTGTAGTGTAATTTAGTTTCTCCAGTCCATATTTTGTCTTCAGAGGAAGACTGAAAACTCCTTGCAAAGAACAACCCTATCTTAGGAGTTCTCAGACTAGTAGAGCCTCCCCACATATTTGGTGAGAGAGCTGTTATGTAGGCTCCCTGAAAATCCTCAAGATGGGCCAGGTTCCATAGACCTCATCCTATCCCCACCGCCTCTTTACCAAACCCTCAGCTGCATCCTGGGATGAAAAGCCAGATTGCTTCTGCAAAGAACTTTTCCCATGACTTTCATGGGCAGCCATTCCATACAGCACGCCTAACACTGAAACACTGGGCAGATTGTGAGCTCCTCGTAAGCCAGCAGCCTCTGAGCGCTTCTTGCATGTATTAGCAAGAGGGAAAGTTCGGGACGCTAGTGCACCCTTTACATCCAAGAAAATAATTATGGATGGCATGAGTGTAAGTGAAGTAAGAAATTCATCTCCCAAATGTCCCCTTAGATCCCTACTGAGTCAACGTGCACAGGGAGGGAGGCACTGAAGAGAGACAGCATGGTGGGCAAGAGGCTGGTGGGAAATAAAAAGGCCTTGGGTGGGATGGGGGCTGGGTGGCAGAGGGAAAGAGGGGTGGGGGAACATCTGTAATACTGTCAACAATTTTAAAAAAAAGAATCTATCTAAATTTTTAAAAAAGCAACCATGAGCACGCAAATGGGTCCTGGGTGGCCAGGGTGGCTTCCTCAGTGTTGTGGGGCAGTAGTCTCCAAAATGTATGTTCGGGCCCATAAGACAGCCCACGGCAGTGTGGGAAGAAACATTAGAAGTATTTATATTTGCATTTTTAATTCCTTGCTTTTGAAAGTGTCTACTTTTTGTATATTTTATAATTACTATGATATTAGCACAGCAGTGCATGCTTTAAAAATAAATACTTGTTTACTGGAGGTAGGCAGTCAATGAAAGCTATGGGAAAAAAACAGCTTTACAATAAAGATCTTATTTTCAAAGGCTTACATTCTAGTTAGGGGGCTAAAAATACATCTATATATAAACATACACGCAGTAGTTGTTTTTCCCTAGGTACACACACACACACACACACACACACACACACACACACGGTAATAGTTCTCAAGATCAGACGTAGACGAAAGAGTGAGTAGAATGGAAGTAAAGAACAAAGAGCAACCCTCTTCCCCAGATGGTGTTTGGGGGTTGAGGCTGTTATTCTCGTGAGCATGGGATTCTTAATATACCAGAGGGAAGGAGCTTCTAACATTTCTAGGGAAGGAAATGGGAAGGAAACAGACATCTTCACACAGGCTGCCAGGAGCCAAGCCATTACTGCTCCCCAGGAGGTGGGAGCATCCTTCTAAAGCAGAAGAGAAAGGCATGGAACATTTATAATTTCATTTTTTTCACAAAGGCAGCTTGGCTTCCCATGTGAACCGTTCCCAGAGCTTTCTTCAAGTTAGTGTAATCTAAACACATAGACAATTCAGGAGTGTGCAGAGTAAAGAAAGTCAAATATGCCGACTAGGTATCCAGGTACTCATGATTCTCTCTATAGAGAATGTGTGCCCAGCTCTTTACAGACACTATTTCCTTTACTTCCATAAATAACAAGTGTGAGTTGGTCTCTCTCCCACTTATTAGAGGAGCACACTGAGTCCCAGAGAGTTTCGGTGACTAATGCGTGGTCTCTCAGCTAGCGGTGTTCAGGTGGGAATTCCAGCTAACCCTGCTCCGCTCTGCCAGGCCACACAGCTTTCCAGTGCTTTGTAAAACAATGCCTAGCTTCTGATTATCCGCGGGGTTCTGGTAGCCAAAGAATATTAATTCTCTTGCCTCAAGGCACAGTGGTAAGTCCTACTCTGCAGCCCAATATTTTTACATGTACAAATCAATATATTCTAGTAAATACCACCAGATCAGCAGCCAGGAGTCATCCCAAATGTTTGTTAATTCTACCATATGTGTTTGACTGTGTCATTACGTCGCCTGTCCTAATTAAGATGAAAGAAATCTGAATTGAAGTAACTGGTTATGTGAATGCCAGAGCCACTAAAATAGAATCCCCAGGGACCTCAGGCTTCCCAGCCCCAACGATGCTCATATAAATTTCCTGATTACATGGCTGCTGTCCATCCCCACGTTTAGAATAATTAATTGTCACTGAAAACGTTGGAAAATGAATATTGCTATTATCTATATATCCAGGCAGATAAGGCTTACCCAGAAAACCTGGGGCTGTAGAAATCATGTTCTATTAAATTGTGTATTTGTCAGAAAGCTTTAGGACCCCCCCACCCCCCATAATGTTCTTTTGGTCTTATAGCTGTTGGGAGGGCTTGGGGTCAGGGTTGCAGAGAGGAATAAGTAGAAATATTGAATATTGTATCTGTTTGATTGATTTAGATGTGCCGTGGACTGAGGTCTTTGGTAAATGAGGCCACATATAAGCAAATATTGGTGAGAAATGTCTGTCTCGCCTGCTGGAAAGGGTGCATTTTAAGTATCAAAGAATGGGAGTGGCTGTCCCGCTCTCAATATCTATATTTTGAATTTTAATTTTCCAGTTTTGTGGTTTTTAAACAAAATTAGGCAAAAGAACATTTCTAACTTCTTTTTAGAACTTGCATAATCTACATGTTGAAATAGGTCCATCTGCGTTAGCTCCACCTGCCTGCAAACAGCAAGGTTAGTGCTAACTAGGCATGAAAAATTACATAGGGCCAATATATGCATTAGAATGACTAGCTCTCTCTCTAGAGAAAAACAAAACAAGCCCTGTTCAAATGGAAAATGTTCTTCAGCCCTTCAAAGTCATTAAAACAAGGTTTACCTGGCCAGGTAGTTTCACCAGAACCTTCTGGGTTCACTGTGCTGTTTAACCTTCTCAATAGTAGTCATCAGCACACTGCCCCTAATTTGTGAGGTAATAATACTTTAGCCTGGTTTCACTATCTTTTTTTAAAAAAAGTTTCTATTGAATAAGTTTATTGGGGTGACAATGGTTAATGACATTATGTAAGTTTCCAGTGTACAATTCTATAACACATCATTTTGTACACTGCATTTTGTGTTCACCACCCAGAGTCTAGTCTCCCCCTTCACCATAAATTGGACTCCCTTTATCCTCTTCATTCGTTTCCTAATCCCTTTCCCCTCTGGTAACCACCCTTCTGTTGTGTCTTTGAGTTTGTCTGTTTGTTTTGTTTATCTGTTGCTATTTTATGTCCCATACATAAGCGAAAGCCTATGGTTCTTGCCCTTTTCCATCTGATTTATTTCATTTAGCACGATATTCTTACGATCCATCCACATTGTCGCAAATGGCAGTATTTCAGCCTTGCTATTGGCTGAGTTTGACCGTCCTTTAAAAGCACCAACCTTGGGCAGGACTTGAGCTCTCAGTTTCTTCACGGTCACTAGTCTGCCTGCTCTCACAGACCATGCACACCATTGGCAGTATACCTATATATTCAAACCGGGAAAGAGAGAGCATCCTAAAATGATACACTCTGCTTTGGGAACGTTTACCTTCAATCCACACCCTATTGTTTTCTTAGGCGAAAGAAAAAAGAATTGCAACCCCAGCTTCCTTTTGCAAATGCTTAAAATCCTTGGCCTTCACAAATGAAAACGCCCAGCTTTGTGACTACAAGTCAAGTGTGTCTGGAAACATATTGATTAAGGACACAGAGAGAAACACCAGACATTTGTCTTGATAAATGAAAACTGGGCTGGGGCGAGCATTTGTATCCGGAAAGAATGAGCGCTCTTAGGATTAAAGAATGCAAGTCCATTACTGCAACATTTTGAATAAAGAAGCTTAAGAAGACTAATTTAGGGACGTTTTACTGTATATCATATGAATAGAATGGCAGAATACTAACAAGAGCTTGCATGTAAAATAGCTCACAAATTGTCGTCTTCGCTTATTTAAGAGTATTTCAATGTCTGCTGTGAGCAGCACTCAATAACACTCGATGACTGACATATAATTATTAAGTTCATTTATATCCTGGGCCACTTCCAAATTTCACTGAACCCTGGAACAGGAACTCCCACTGCGTTCTTCCTGGGACTTGAAGAGAACAGAGTAAAGCTGATAAAAAAAAATAGGCAAAACTGGAAATTAATTGGTAGTTGCAAGGATTAGTGCGAAGACGGTGCTGAATAGCTTCATGGTATCTACATGAGGCAAATGTGTGGAAGTCCTCTATGAGGTCTGGCAACAAACATCTTTTTCTTTCCTTTCTAGCCTCGCAGGGCTTGCCTTCACCATGTTCAGAAAAGGAGCGAAGGTGACAAATGGTTGAGGAGGCAGCTTCCTCCCTTGCACAAGTCAGCTGAGAAAGAAGTTTCTCTTCACCCCTCCTCTGCCCGGAATCAACATGGTGTGATATCCTGGAGGGCCAAACGCCTCCGGAGCTTTTTGTTCCTCAGTCCAACTTCCTCCGCCACTTCTGGTCCTTCCCTTTGAAAATAGACTTCACTCTGTGGGCTCGTTTTTAGAACATGGCAGAGTCAGCATTTGTCTTATTCTAGCTCCCTCACTACTACGAGGGATGGATCCGGCCTCCAACACGAGTCATCCAATTCCTGGGCTTGTGCTCTCTCCCTACCTAAGCTTTAGTGTCACTCACTCTCAGCTGGTGACAGGAAGGTATTAAAGATTCCAAAAGAGCCTTTTCTCTTTAGCATCCTCTTCCGGGTGCTACTGTGGTAACCATGTTCAGCTTGGCAATTTAAGGTCCCAATTTGTGCAGATGAATAGATTACTCACACATTCCTTAACTAGATCAAGCTATCTTCTTTTGAACATCCCTGCAACCCTCCCTAGAATGAGGGAATGGAGGGAGAAGTAAGACCTCACCACTGATTGTCCCACATTGGTTGTTATTATTTAACTCATGAGTATTTATTGAGAGAGTTAGTGTTCTCTGCTGTACCACGCAAGGATAGGAAGCTTATTCCTTACATTTAAAAGGTGGCTCCAAAGGGGCAAGATGTGCAGAGGGACTTGGAATGATTATTACAGAAAAGCAATTAATAATTACAGAAAAGGAGGGAATGAAATGCTTAGAGGTGCAGTGTGGTTGCCGAGGGCAATGAGGAAGGTAGTGGAGGCTGGATTAGTAAAAGGAAGATCCACAGAAGAGAAGGGGCCTGGCAGTAAAGTGAGATTTGAGCTGCTATGGGGCAAGAAAGAGGGCATCCCTGGAGAGAGGATGAGGCAGCAAAGGTATGGAAGTGAAGATGAACAGGGTGTGGGGTTGTCTGAGGAATGGGATGTACCTGAGACAGATACTCCAGAGAGATTACAGAGTTATGTCTTATTAAAAACAAGTTCAAGTAGTTTTGGCAAATGAACTATTCTGAGGTAACTGTAGGGCCCCCTAAGAGAACCACTATTAACAATCGCCACGACTAGCCCACGCTAGTTACATTGGGGAAAAGATGTCATAATGTTGCCTACAGAGTGTTATGTGCAACCTAGGCTTATACTTTAATCATCATTCGAGCTTAAGAGTAATGGGACAATTTTAAGTAGGTTAATTGGAACATAGGCAATATGTCCAAGATATGCATAGTTCAGTACAACAGCCACTAGCCACATGTGGCTATTGACCACTTACCATGTGGCTACTCCAAAATGATAAAATACATATCAAATTTCAAAGACCTCATATAAAATATATATCTCAATAATTTTATACAGTTTCCATGTTGAAATGCTGTTTTGGATATATTGGGTTACATAAAACATTTTCTTAAAAATTTTTTAAAAAATGTTTAGTCTTGTTTATTCAGATGAGTGCCATCTATTTTGAAGCATTCTCCTTGGGAGTCTAAACACTAATTCCCACAATCCTGCCTATTGTGGGCTGGTCCCGGAACTCTTTTGTGTTTGTGTATGTGTGGTGGGGGGGTGGGGAGGGTTCTTCCAATTCCTTCCCACGTCTTTCCAACCCTGACATAAATCTCCAAGTATTTCTAACAGGGTTTTATTTTTTTTTAAATAGGAAGCTAAAAATAATGAGGTCTGTTTTTCCTATACTTTACCATCCCCTTCATAATTATTTGTTTATATTATCATCCATACATGATTTTTAAAAATCTTTGCAAAATAGGAATAGAAGGGGAACTTCCCTAATTTGAAAAAGGCCATCTCAGAAATTCTACAGCAAATATTATATACTTATCAGTGAAATGTTGAAAGCTTTCCTTTTGATACTGGGAAGCAGAAAATGATGCTCATTATTATGATAATATTCAACATTGTATTAACTGTACCAGTACAGTAAAACTAGAAATACATGCATAAGGATCAGAAATGAGCAAATGAATGATAACCTTGAACCCAGAAATAGAGGCAAGTCTCTCTAAGACAGGAGACTACTGAGTCTGTTTGACTTAAAACCTCCCTTTTACAATGGGACACAAATTCTAGCTAGATTTTTTTTTAAATTGTTTTTGGGAGAATTAATGCTTTTATCAATTACTTGTTTGTTGAGTACCTCCTCTAAACCCTGAGGAGACAACTGAAGAAGGCAAAGGCCCTTTTCATTTTGTTGGAGAGACTGACAATAAACAACTAATCAGATAAATACAGCATATCATTTCAAATAACAAGTCAGTGAAGTGGGCTAGGGGGAGGAGAGAGGCTAGATGGAATGGTGGATGGGAAATCATCTCTGAGGAGGTAAAAATGAGCAGTGACCTGAAAGGGAATTCACATTGAATAGCAAGAACACTACAGGTCTTTCCTCTAAACTAATTAATTATTCCTTATGAGAATAATGTGCACAGCTTTTAATAACAAAACACCTGTTGACAAGCTATATTTATTTCTGAAGATCACAAAGATTCTCCTTTTAATTATTTGTAAGTTATTGTGCACATGCCAGCTACAAAGGCTGAGATACCATTAATATTTATTATCAACTAGAGGCCCGGTACACGAAAATTTATGCACTCGGGGGGGGGGGGGGTCCCTCAGCCCTGTGCCCTCTCATAGCCTGGGAGCCTTTGGGGGATGTCCAACTGACAGCTTAGGCCTGCTTACCAGGGCCTAAGCCGCAGTCTGGCCTCCCTCTGCGGGAGGCGACCAACGGGCTGATGGGGGGACGGGGGACAGCAGCGGCTGGCAATAGGCTGGCACCACCTGCTCACCGGCCCCGCCCCCTGCTGACTGGTTGTTCCACCATTTGGTTGACTTGCATATTAGGTTTTTATTATATAAGATGTGGAGCTCTTTGTTTTTTTACATATGCCATCCCCCCATCTCAGTCACATGCCTTTTAGAAAAAGGAAAATGCTGTTGGGGCTACTTCACTCTTGAGGAGCTCAGGAGTAAAAATGATTTGGTTGGTCAATATCCTAGGTAGGGCTAGAACTCTGTTCCATTAGAGTGAATCATCTTTATACTTAGTTCAACCCTCCATCCCCTACCCACCCCATAGGTGTTAGGATGTGCCTAGAATCCTTGTTCTTTGGCTGGCAATTCTCCTCCAGCATCTTGTAGAGCTGTTAACCCTGTTCTGTTAGTTTTCTTAAAGCAACAAAATTTGTTCCCCAAAAGCTTCTCTTTTCTCAGTTCTGTTAAATTTTCCAAAATTATAGGACAAAGAAATTATAAAATATAAAAGGAAAAATTCTATCAACCGGCTAGGGAAGCGAATGAAGGTAACATTAATTATCACTATATTGGGTTAGGAATTGATCACATCAAATTTAATTGAATCTTTTATGTAGATACGACTATCTATATGATATAGATATGATTAGGAAATGAGGCCAGATTGGTGAAGGTTAAGTAACCTGCCCAAGGCAGCCGCAGTGGAAAATTACAGGACAGAGATTTCAAAGTGGGTACTCAGGTTCTAATTGAATTCCAGTGGTTATTTCTTGCCACTCTACTACATTTTCTTTTTGACCTTCAGTAATTGCTGTCTCCAAATGGCTATTCCCATTTTCTGTATTTCTTAAGAAAAGGTGAAAATATCTTATTTTCAAGACAGAGCCCCCAAACCCCCTTCCATGAGTATTGGAGACTGAACCACAAATCCAAATTGGAGGTCTGACCTAATGCCATTCTCCAGCGTCAGACATTTACAGATTGCTCTTGTTCTGGAAAAGCTGGCAACTGCAGGGTGTGGAGAAAGCATTTTTGATACCGTAGGAAGAAAAAAATGGAGTTTCTTATCTGCTAAGGGAAAGAGTTTAATCACCACCCCCCTTTTTTAAAGAGTCCAAGATAATCAAATAGTCCCGTGATATAAAAGCTTTCATTTTATAGACATGTTCATCTGAAAGAATCATGAGCATGCTGCCTTAAAAAACTTCAGTTGCTTGTTTTTTAAGTGAAGGGATGCTTGGACTGCTAAAATGTGGCCTCTTCCATACACAGCTGACAGCCAGCGTTCCTGCCTCTCCATTTTTGTGCACCTGCAATTCCGCCACTGGTCTAGCCGTCAGTCTTAGGGTGGCCTGGGGCACAGTGCTAGCAACAGCCTTTACCAGAGCCTTCTGATCTCAACCAGAGCTGTTTTCACAGCCTTGGAGAAAGCCCTTTCATTTTTAGGCAGAAAAAAAATATGCAAATGCCTACTCCCCGTTGTGTGAGGGATGTTGTCTTTGCTTACATTTGATTTGGCCAGGGGCCATGTAGTTGGTCCCAAAGAGGATTTGTCCATGCAGACCAGGAATCAACGATCTTTTTCTATAAATATTTTAGGCTCTGAGGGCCATATGGTCTCTGTCATAACTATTCAACTCTGTCCTTGTAGCGTGAAAGCAACCATAGACAATATGCAAATCAATGGGCATGGCTATGTTCCAATAAAACTTCATTTGCAAAGGGGATGATGGCCTGGTTTTACACCACTGGCTATAGTTTGCTAAACTCTGGTAGGGAATGATAATTTCCCCAAGCTTATAAACTGGTTCTCAATCTGTGGCCCTCAGATCAACTGTACCAGCTTATCCCCTGTTAGGAATACAAATGATCAAACTTTTAAACAAAGTCATCTGGTAGGCTTTCTACACAGACTGTCAGGCTCCAATCCCAGTGTTTCGGGTTCCGAAGGTCTGTGGTGGGGCCTGCGAATTTGCTTTTCTCAGAAGTTCCCAGAAAGTATGGATGATCCAGGTCCAAGGTCACACTTTGAGAGCCCACTGTGATAAATACATGTCTTCCTGTACATGGGATCTGGGGACAAAGGCATGTGGTCATAAGAATGCAGTGGTGGCAGGGGCTAGAGCGACAGGAATAGCTGGGAGATTCAGATCTGCCTGTTCCTATAATCTACTCCTTGCTGGGATGAGGATAGGAAGTCGATCAAATAGTGTTTGTTGCATGTCATACTCTTTTCTATACCTTTTCACCTCTAGGTGCTCCTACCCCTCAGATGCCACACTTTGCTGCTGGCAGAATAAAATCTAGGTGATAAATCTACTCATATGTACATGTTATCCCATTCCAAGGGAGATTTCAATATAATGAAAGTTTTGTGGGAAGAATCAAACTTAATCTAAAAGAAGAAATAGTAGAATTTCTTATGTTGTGTTTCATATGCCAGAGTGAATATATAAAACAAGAAGCCTTTCTCAGCATTGCTCAAACCTTATTCCCTGCACTAGGACTCTGCCTCCCACCTGGGCCATCCCAGTCTCTAGAAATGACCTCCCTTTCCTTCTTTCCTTTCCAATCATTGTATTTGACATCTCATTTCTCCCTTCTTCCTAATTCTGTTTCCCTGGAAGTGGATTTTTCCTTTTGCAACCCTCTTTCCTTTTGTGCATTGCTCTAAGGCAAATTATTTCAACAACAACCTTTGCTTTGGGACCCATGCATACTGGGAGTAAAAAGAGGGAGGATCCCCTGGCTGGTGTGGCCAGTTGCTTGAGCATCATCCTATGCACCACGAGTTCGCCAGTTTGATTCCTAGCCAGGGCACATGTCCGGTTGTGAGTTTGGTCCTTGGAGGCAGCCGATCAATATTCTGCTCTCACATTGATGTTTCTCTCTCTCTCTCTCTCTCTCTCTCTCTCTCTCTCTCTCTCTCTCTCTCTCTCTGAAAATCAATAAGGAAGGAAGGAAGGAAGGAAGGAAGGAAGGAAGGGAGGAGGGAGGAGGGAGGGAGGGAGGGAGGGAGGGAGGGAGGAGGGAGGAGGGAGGAGGGAGGGAGGAAGGAAGGGACAGAGAAGGGTGATTGAATTAGAGGCAATCTGGCCTTTCCTCAAATATCTGTTTTCTATTGGGCTGCAGAGTAGAAGGACATTCAGGCAAATAGCTCACTTCAGAGGTTTTTTCTTAAAGTTAAATATAAGCATCTTAGCCACTGCATAATACCTTGTATAAGCCAGAGGAGAAGCAAATGCGGTACCAGCTTTAATTGCTCAGGGTACCAGCTTTAATTGCTCAGGGTTTCAGCCATTCCCCAACAAGTTCCCATCCAGTTCTTCATCACCCAGTTCCTGATTACCATTTTCAGCAAAAAGTCAATGAATTTATTTAATTACTAAGCACTGAGTCTAGCCAACCTTATAACTCTTTAAGCAGGCTCTTCAAGTAGAGGACAGACCAGTCTCCAACATTTAATAATATTTTCTGAAGCAAATCTACTCTGGGGCTCAACTGCCTGGAAAACAAGCCACCCAAGCACTAAACACCCTCCCAAAGACATCTTGTCGAATAGTCAGAACAGGAAAACCAAAAGCAGCCTGATGGTGACAGACTGTGGCATCCCTGCCAGCGTCTGGAAACCTGGATGCCGTCAAGTGGCAGAGCTGTGAGGTTCAGAACCAGCTCAGGGACGGAAAGCTCTGCTGGAAGCCACCCAGCTCCGCCATTGCCTATCACGCTGGCAACGGAATCCTGCTGAGACTTTTTTTTTCTTTTTGGCTGACATATTGAAATCTGTAAACTCTTTCTGTAGACAGAAGCTGTTGGGGGTTTATTTTTTTTCCTGACTTGAGCTAGAGCACGCAGAAAGAGCTTGAAATCTAACTTTGCCAACCATCGGGTGGGGTGGTGAGAGTTTATCGTCATGGTGACGTTATTGGAAAGAAACCAAGTGGCCGGTCGGGTGACCAACTGTCTGTTTGTCCAGGATGGAGGAATTTCCCAAAGTTGGGACTCTCAGTTCTAACAGCAGGACAGTTCCAGGATGGTTCTTCATCCTAAAAATGGGGCAAGGTGACCCAAACTGTGGTGCTAAGGAGCTTAGACCTCAAACTCAAAAAAGAGTTTCCAGGCAGCAGAATTTTAAGGGACCATCTTCATCCATAAGGAAAACCCCCCAAAAGACTATCCATCCATTCATTTAAAAATTCTAGTCCAAGGAAAAATTAAAATGATAAAGGTAGCAGTTCCAGCTGCTGAGTTGGCTGTTGGCCTAATGATGATATGAGAACTGGGAATGGGTCGTCCCCTTGCTCCCACGTATGGCTGCTGCCTCTGAGAGCTCTACTGCCCCACCCTAGGTACCCCCTTCACCAATCTGAAAGGTTACCTAGCCAGGGGTTCTCAGAGGCCTGCATCAGGCTGGCTGTGTGAGAATCCCTCGAGGATGATCTAAGCTGGTCTCAGCTATGTTATGCTGCGCTAACAAACAAGCTTCCCATCTTTGTGGCTTATAATGACGAAGGTTACTTCTCACTCAGGCTCCATGTCCACTGCAGGTAGGCAGGACGCTCTGCTCACTGGGGCCACTCAGGGATCCCAAAGGGCTGATCACAGTGCCAGAAGGAAAAGACAAACGGGGACTGTCTCACTCTGGCCATTCAATGCTCCAGCCAGGAGCAGACTCCTGGCCCCTTCCACTCACAACTCAGGGGCCAGAACTAGTCCCACAGCCCCACCCAACCAGAAGAGGCCCACGAAATGCAACCTGACCTGGTTCCCAGGAGTGAACTGAACAGGAAATAGTTGGTGAATAGCACCAACGAGTACCACACATACACACAAGCACACACAAGCACCTATACATTACAGGTTTGGGGTCCACCTATACATTACAGGTTTGGAGTTCCTGATTCAGTGAATCTGGGTGGAACCTGGAAATCAAGAGATTTAAAAGCTCTCCAGGATTTTTGAACGGGCAGCATGTTGGCAAACTGCAGATGAGGTCACACAGTCTCTCAGGTGCAGAGTCAAATGAGGCCAGGTCTCTTGACTTTCAGTACAGTGCTCTTTCAACATGGCGATCTTGCTTCCTCAAAAGAGTTTGTATTTTATATATTTTTTTTCCTTCAGCTAAAGGAGTGAATCTTTAAAAAAAAAAATGTATATATATATATTTATTTATTTTTAGAGAGAGAAGAAGGGAGAGGAATAGAGATATAGAAACACTGATGATAGAGAAATATCATCGATCAGCTGCCTCCTGCACAGCCCCAACTGGAGATGGAGCCTGCAATCTGAGCATGTGCCCTAACTGGGAATCAAACCAATGACATCTTGGTTCCTAGGTTGAAGCTCAATCACTGAGCCACACCGGCCGGGCTAAAGGAGTGAATCTTTAATAAAACAGTAAACATCTGTTTGAGGTGAATGGGGCGATTCCTCGGACCTCTTCACATGTCAAATGAGTAGATGGGCCTTCCCAATTTTGCCCAGGCCCCATCTTTTCCAGAGGCAAGAGGGTACTGGGGTGATCAGGGAAGGAACAGGGTGGGAGAATCTGTCCAGGCCACTTCCCTGCGTTTCCTGCCTGCTGAAGCCACTCCACATTCCCCCACTAGGTCCTTCCCTCATTTTGTGTTTCTGGCCACGCTGGTAACTGCCTTCTATCTCTCAGTGTGTACTGATCAAGTTAGATAAGACAGTCTGTAAATTTCCCTGAGGATCCTATTAGGAAACCCGGCCACAAACCTCTCCCTGCACGTATCTCTCCTTGGAGGGCACCTACTCAGAACGCCTGTATGTGAGAGACGGGGCCGCAGCTGTGGGAGCCAGTGAATGCTCTTGTTCTCGCAGATGCTGGGTGGGTCACGCCCTTCAACACAGGATCCTGGCCCCACCTCTGCTTCTCCTCAGTGTGGCTAAAACCCCCTCCGTGTAGGCTACCAGAGCTGTTCTCTAAGACTGCCATGCACTTTGTAGATCTTACCCTGTCCCCTCAGTCTAGCAGTGGTTCTCAACCTGTGGGCCGCGGCCATCGGAAAACACCTATAGCATATCAGATATTTACATTACGATTTGTAACAGTAGCAAAATTACAGTTATGAAGTAGCAACGAAAATAATTTTATGGTTGGGGGTCACCACAACATGAGGAACTGTATTAAAGTGTCGCGGCATTAGGAAGGTTGAGAACCACTGGAAAGTGTTCTTCTCCCTTTGGCTGAAATTTCCAATCTTTAACCAACCAGCTCAGGTATCACCACCTCACCGCAAAATTCCCCAGTCCCTAAACTCAGTATTAAATACTCCTTTCTCCTAGGGGCTAATGGCTCTTCAATCTTGGTTCTTTTCTAAAACTGATTTCTCTCCCACCTCATATAAGTTAACTCAGAGGTCAATGTGTCCCTCAGCAGACTATGCCCCTCAAGGGCAGGGAAAAGACCTATTTTGTATGTTTTGTATTCCTAGCATCTTGCGTAATTCCTGTAATATTTGAGGTTGAATGCATGTTTCTGGAAGGAAGGGAGGAAGGAAGGAAGGAAAGGAGGAAGGAAGGAAGGAAGGAAGGAAGGAAGGAAGGAAGGAAGGAAGGAAGGAAGGAAGGAAGGAAGGAAGGAAAGAAGGGAGGGAGGGAGGAAAAGGAGAAGAAAAAGAAGGAAAGAGTTATTTCACCTTTCTCCCTGATTCCAGTAACTCTAAGGCTATATTGTATTTATCTTTAAATTTATACCTTATCCCCAACCTCACTCAATTTAGCAATGATTTCATATAAACGTCTTAGGGTTTTGTTTGACCTGGAGACTGGGACTGAAATCTGGTTTTCTGTGAACTAGTTGTGTCATTTTGAGACTCAGGTCTTATTTTTCTTAAATCTAAATCAAAAGATTCAAATATCATTCAGGGCTTCCCAAATGAATGCTCAGTACCAAAAGGAATGCATATCGCTCTAAATAAAAATATTGGCCACGTGGAGAACACATGATTCACAAACCAAATCAAGGCACTCTGAAGGAGAATGATGGCATTTCTCTGTAATCCCAACCAGCCAACAAAGCGGACCTGCTCCACGTTGGTTGCCTTGGTTTCCTGCTGTCTTCCCTGGTGAGGGAGGAGACAGAAGATGCTGGAGAAGGACTACATGTGTTTAGAGACCTCAGCTAACGGGAAGGTGTCAGGAAGCAGAAAGTCACCTTGTTGCAATGTGACTATTCAGTGGCTGACATGCTTGTGGTGGCAACCCCCATATCTAGAATCACGAAGCATAGAAAGGGAACTGGAGAGACGACCAGGAGCAATCAAACCTTTCCATGCGCTCAAGCTAACACCTCGGCATCTGCTATGATCTGAGTGTTTGTGTCCCCACCATGTGATGGCATTGCTAGGTGGACCTTTGGGAGGTGATTAGCTCATGAGTGTTCTCATGGCCTAAGGCAGGGGTGGGCAAACTTTTTGACTCGAGGGCCACAATGGGTTCTTAAACTGGACCGGAGGGCCGGAACAAAAGCATGGATGGAGTGTTTGTGTGAACTAATATAAATTCAAAGTAAACATCATTACATAAAAGGGTACGGTCTTTTTTTTTTTTTTTTTTTAGTTTTATTCATTTCAAACGGGCTGGATCCGGCCCACAGGCCGGAGTTTACCCACGGCTGGCTTAAGGAGATTAGTGCTCTTATAAAACAAACCACAGAGATCTCCTTGCCCCTTCCACATCAGAACAAAATGTAAAGTCTGAGACTCAGAGGAGAGCCCTCACCTCACCATGTCGGTGCAATGATTTTGAACCTCCAGCCTCCAGATCTATGAAAAGTACATTTTTGTTGTTTATAAGCCACCCAGTCTGTGGTATTTTGTTATAACAGACTGAGCTAAGGCAGTGTCAGTCCTGACTCATCTTTTCATCTCACACCTCACACCCAGCCCTTCAGGAAGTAAATCTTGCCTGCTTACCTTCAAAATACACCCAGGGCTGACTTGTTTCTCAGCACCTCCACTGCCACCACCCATCTCCTCAATCATTATAATAGCCTTGTGAGAGTTTCCCTGCTTCTAACGTTGTCCCTTCCTTAGAGGCCAGAGGGATATTGTTAAAACACAAGTCAGATCCTATCACTGCTCTGCTCAGGACCCCCTGAGAATTCCCATCCCCACGCAAAAGCCTACAGAGCTCTCCAGGATCTGGCCCTCCCTGCTGCCTGCCACCTCCCTGACCTCCTTGCTTTTCCTTAATGTGATGGGAACACTCCTGCTGTGAGCACCTGCACAGGCCATTTCTATACGGGTGCTCTTCCCAGATCATCACAGGCTGACTCCCTCACCTCCTTCAGCTCATACGTCACCTTCTCAAGGCTGTCTTTCCTCACCTCCCTGATTAAAATACAGTTCCCACACCAACACCCACTTCTACCTTCCTTCATTTTTATGCACTTGACTAACACCTAATATAGTACACATTTTCCTCATCTTCTTTATTATCTGTCCTCTCCCAACTAAAATGCAAGCCCTATGAGGGCAGGGATTTTTGTTGGATTTGTTTTTTGCTACATCCCCAGTGCCTAGAGCAGAGCTGGCAGGTGTAATAGGGGCCCAGTGAATATTTGTTGAATGAATAAATAAATAAACAAACAAATGAATGAATGGCTAGAGGACAGCTCACAGAATTGACAGGGGCCTCTAGAACCCAACTCAGACGTAAACAAGAACCTGACCTCCCAGCGGGGGTGTCACCTCCTCAACACGGCCATGGAATGCTTATGTGATCTTCTCAGGTGGGGTTTAAAGAAGTAATTCAGCAAGTGCCCTCAAACCCTTTCTAATGAATGTGTGGCTAGAAATCACACAGGAAGCATGGTCCCTGCAAACAGGAGCTCCCATAGTTCTGGGATTTTCAGCAGAAACTTTCGTAGAGACAGCCTATGGCTTTTGGATGGCTCCCACGGCAGCTTGCTCAAGGGGTTGGAGATATTCTGCTTTCTCTCCTGGCCCTCTACTCCTGGCTTTGGTTGAGGCTGCCTTAGCTCTTGGCCCTTCTGGTTCCTGGTCTTAGAGCCACCTTAAGGCAAGGGAGTATTTAACCAATAAACAGGTTTTGACCATCACCTATCTGCTAGGCACTGGACTGGTTCTAGGGTCCCCAGAATGAACCAGTCAAGGATGGTGCCCTCTAGGACTTAACCCCCGCCTCTGCCCCAGAGAAGAAGTGGATGCACATGGAAGGGAAAACAGTGAAGCAGGACCCGATTTAAATGTTGAATGAATGATGCACCACTAGAGTTCAGAGGAGGGGCAAGGGGGCCCTGGAACATGGATGCTCAGAGAAGGGTTCATGGAGAGGGTTGGGTTTAAACTGACCCAGAAGGGCTGAGAGAAGATAGGCAGGTCAACTTGAAGAAGCAGTTTTTCTGGAAACATCCAGACATCCATGGTGCAATGCCCAAATTTAAGGGGCAAAATTCTGGGTGAGTGAGGTCAGGGCCCTCTTCCAGACTCTGAGCTGGAGGTGTCTGCCTTCTCTCTGTGTAAACTCAAACGTTGGGAGCAGCTCCCCAAGATAGTGGCTCCCACTCCCACCTCCTCAGCCCTTTGCTCGGGAGCCGTGGGGGTGCCCTAGCTGGCTTACATAAACAT
Source organism: Myotis myotis (assembly GCF_014108235.1). Lineage (NCBI taxonomy): Eukaryota > Metazoa > Chordata > Mammalia > Chiroptera > Vespertilionidae > Myotis > Myotis myotis. The sequence continues at coordinate 196,307,423 of NW_023416324.1, forward strand.
ACGCAGAATCCACTTCTGAGCTCTGGGGCATTCAGATTCTGAAGAGCTCCTAGTCTTTACTTCTTCTGCCCAGGGTTTGTTCCTATAATTTGGTTCCAGCAAATTCCTTTGCCTCAGAATCAGCTTTGCTTGCTTTTTCATTTCTGAAATGTGCTCTGAGGACAAAGCCTCTGAATGTCCACATGCACATTAATCATCTTAGTTCAGGAAGCCAGGGGGGCCACCTTCCCTTGCTCACCAGCACTGTCTGTAGCACCTCCCTGGACACGTTCCCATGAATATTTACCCTGACAGTGTCTCTCTCCATGCAACACTGCTGGGACAAGTCACTCTTGTCTGAAGAAGAATTGAGGGAAGTTATAAAAATAGGAAGACACACTGAGAATAAACCAGCTGTTCTCAGCACTTTCTATGAGCTTAGCTTATTCTTCTTGAATCTTTATTGGGCCTATCTTTCCATAAGTAATAAACTTGAAGAGCTATTTTCCTGGATTGACATGGTTTGAATTTTCTTTGCTTCTTTCCCTCCTACCACTTGCAGGTATTTTCACCTCTGCATGGGACCTCTTTCCATCCTCTTTCAATTCACCTTATCAACTTTCATTCTCCCTTGCTTCTGAAGGGATAAAGGGGAATTAGGGGTGGGAAGGTGCCAAGGTGTGTGGAGGCTGCTGCTAAGTTTGCACAGCACTGCCAGGTCAGGCCTCCTCCCTCGTGCACAAAACACAGGCCACCAGCCTGAGCCCGGACTCTGTGTCCCTCCTCCACAGTGTCCTCATCTTCTGGTCACAAGTGGTAATAGACATCTGGTTTGTTTATTTTAATATTTATTTATTTATTCGTTTATTTATTTAAGCTGACCCAGCATCCTTCCCCACTTTTGTCCTAACAGCATCCTGATTTTCTGGAAAGTCCCCTTCATTCTCAGTTCACATGACTTAGGAGTGGCTCATCCCACCTCTAACTCAAGACATACGCACCTGACCTTGCCCAAGCCAATCAAATCTTCTTTCCATCTAACTGGAATCATTGGGCAGAAATGGGCATGTGACTCAATTTGGCCAACAAGACTTGTTCTGAGAATTTTATTCCAATGAGAAGAGAATGTGTCCTGAGAGCCGTGGTGCCAGAGGGTAAAGCTAAACTGAAAAATGCAGAGCTAAGAAATGAAGGGAGATTAAGTCCTAGTTCCCTGGATCCAGCTGTTCTTAAAACTAGCTCCAGTCTTAGCCTTTTCTGAGCCAATTAACTTCCCTTCTTTATTTCAGCAGATTGCTTCATTCTGCAAACCAATGATTAACTTCTGTTGTTATCTGCAACAAAATAAGATTCCTACCCCCACCTGAAGAAAATGTGTCCTTTCTTCCATCCACCAATGTCCTTGATCACATCTCCTCCTGTCTTCTTGGGCCCTTATTCTATTATCAGTGTCTTGTGTTTCCCTCAAGCCTCTTACATTCTTTAAAAAAAAATCCCTCCCTCAGTTATATCCTCAGCCCTCTGATTGCCCTTGGCTCCCCCCCCCCCCCATTCTCCCTTTCCTTCCCATCCAAGCTTACTGAGGTCATCTGCTCTCAGAGGGTTTCCTTCTTTACCTCTCATTTCTCTTCAACCAACAACTGTCTAGCTTCTTCCCCCTGCACACCATTAAGACTTGTTCACTGAAACCAAAGGTGGCCTTTCAACAGTTTTCCCCTATGGTTGTCTTTTGATTTTCATCTTTTTTAACTCCTCTATGAGATGTTATAGTGTTGGCCTCACACTCATTTTCCTCCTCTCTTTTGTGATAGTCCTCTGCAGTCTTTGACCTTTGCTTTTTTTTAAAAAAATCTTTATTGTTGAAAGTATTACATATGCCCCCTTTTCCCCCCATTGACCTCTCCTTCCTTGACTCCCCCCTCAGGCCTCCACCACCCTACTGTCTGTGTCCATGTGTTATGCATATATGCACAGGTTGTGGGCTCGATCCCCAGTGTGGAGCATGCAGGAGGCAGTCAATCAATGATTCTCTCTCATTATTGATGTTTCTATCTCTCTCTCCTTCTACCTTCCTCTCTGAAATCAACAAAAATATATTTAAAAAAATATATATCTCACCTTTACAACAACTTAGAAGTAGGTGTTATTATTAATACTCCTACTTTTTATATAAGAAAAGTGGGGCTTTAAAAAGTTGAGTAACATGGCCAAGGCCAAAAAGCCGTAAGTTGCAGAGATGGGCATGACACCCATATCTATATCAATGGGACCACCATTCGTGCCATTCACCCCCGCCCTCTGCCTGCTGCCTGTCTTTAGTGGGGAGGGCAAAGGACACTGGCATCTCTGCGGAAGGCTTGTTGAGGATGGATCCTGCCTTTAAGTTCTCTGCCCACTTGACCATAAAAGCTGTTATTTCTCTGCAATTTCTCCTACATAAAGCTTTTGGACTGGAACTATCCAGTGCTAAGAATTAAACTTCAATATTAGTGTACCTTCTAAAAAATGATGTTTGACAAATACTCAGTATGTGCAAACTGCCATGAACAATCAAGTTTCCCAAGGCACATAAACTGTTGAACGTGGTTCAAGCTCTGAAGTAGCTGAGGAGCTTGTGACCAGAATTAGTGTGGGAAGGAGACAAAAGTTAGTCTCCTGCTCTTCCCATCCCTTTACTTCTTTGCCTGCTTGAAGGCAACATTCACAGCAGAGTCACAGAATCAGATAGTGTAAGACCCAGCAGGTTCTTGACAATAAACTCATCTTGCCCCCTCATTTCTGAGAAAACTGAGGCCCAGAGAGGTTTAAATGAGTTAATCAGCTGATAGGCATCTGATTACTGCTTGTTGGGTGATGGCAACTAAGACCTAACCCATCTAGGCATAACCGGTTGGCTCAGTGGATAGAGCGTCGGCCTGCAGACTGAAGGGTCCCAGGTTTGGTTCCAGTCAAGGGCATGTACCTGGGTTGTGGGCACATCCCCAGTAGGGGGTGTGCAGGAGGCAGCTGATCAATGTTTCTCTCTCATTGATGTTTCCAACTCTCTATTCCTCTCCCTTCCTCTCTGTAAAAAAAAAAAAAATCAATAAAATATATTTTAAAAAAAAGACCTAACCCATCTAATGTTCAACAACTACATTAGGCAGCTATTATTATCACACCCATTTTACAGATGAAGACACTGAGGTATAAAGAGGTTGGGTGACTTGCCCAGTGATGGCAGAGCCAAGAGTCTAACCCAAGACATTTAGCTCCTCTTAACGTCTGCATCTCCAATAACCCACTCTGTTTTCACACAGGACAGACACAGCTGGGAAGCCCTTCCCTTGTCTGGCCTGTACAGAGCAGACAGAAGCCCTTAAGACCCTCTCTTCTGAGGCCATACACATAGTCTCCGGGAGACAGAAAAGATGGAAATACACATAGTCTCCGGGAAACAGAAAAGATGGAAATAACCAATTTCCATCACACAGCCTGACAACATATCTTCAAAACTTAGTATGTGTTTTCTAAACACAAATTCTTCTATTGGTCCATGAACATGTATTACACTTTACATTTTATGTTAAAGGGTGAATTTATAAGAACTAAACATTTAAAAGCACGTCAACTTTGGTAACCTTGTACGATTTCCCTCAAACTCCAAGAGGCTTTGACTCCCGCTTCCCAAAGCCTCTCCAAATTATTCTTTATGGAAAATAAAATGAGATTAATTAAGCTCTCCATTTAAGGATCGCCTGCAACAAAGGCGATTTATTCTGTCTGGATTTCATATACCCTGGCTCCCGGGAAATTTCCAAGGCTTTTGTGTTCTTCCCCCATCCAGCTATAATTGTTTTTCAGTAGATATAATTGCTTTGTGGATTTTCCCTGCTCTGTTGGGATGAAGTAATGAAAGGAGACAGTTTTCAGCTGCTCAGCTGTCTTGAAATCTTGTGTGTGACCTAAGCAGCTCAGGGCTGCTTGCGTTTTTCAAGTTAGAAAGTTGCTAACTGCTTGGCTATTGCTCTTTATAATTGGCACACATTTTATCTTTTCTGCGAATATGCATTCAGCCATAAGCATTTATTAAAAGCTTACTGTAATGTCTCATGCCTGCCCTCCAACAGCTGAAGTCTTGTAAAAGACATAAGATCTGAGAGAGAAAATTTTATAATGAAAGGGGCTCATCAAGCCATGATTTAGTCTCTGTGGCATTCACAGGCATTCACAACTGTTCTCGAATATCTTTTCACAGTCTCATGTTGGCACTCCCTAACCACATTCCAGCTACATCAAATCTCTATCCCTGAAACATCATGCCATTTCTTTTGGCTAGAGTGTTCCTAGATTACAGAGTCCCTGTTCTTGGAGTGTCTTTCTCCACCTAGCAAACTCCTACTCATGCTTTTAAACCCTGCTCAAAGCCCATAAATAGGGGTTCACATTGAGTGTCTGCTATGTGCCAAAGCTTGTTCTGAGGCCCTCAATTGTATTAACTCTGGTTCTCAAAGTGTTGTACCCTGTCTGGCAGCGTCAGCTTCACCTGGAAGTTTGTTAGAAAGGTAAATTCTAGATCAGTGGTTCTCAACCTTCTAGCCCTTTAAATACAGTTCCTCATGTTGTGACCCAACCATAAAATTATTTTCATTGCTACTTCATAACTGTAATGTTGCTACCGTTATGAATCGTAATGTAAATATCTGCTATGCAGGATGGTCTTAGGCGACCCCTGTGAAAGGGTCATTCGACCGCCAAAGGGTTCGCGACCCACAGGTTGAGAACCGCTGTTCTAGATTCTCACCCTTGAACTACTAAATCAGAAACTCTGTCCCAAGCTGTAACTGCAGATTATTCCGATGTGCGCTCAAGTCTGAGAACCGCTGTTTTTAACTCATTTAATCCTGCCAACAATCTTGAGGTTAAATATATTTATTCTCATTTTACAGCTGAGTTCATTGAGGCATAGGGAAGTTAAATAACTTAGCAAAGGCCACGCTCTTACTCACCCAGTACCCTACTATTTATTCAGTGTGTTACTTTTTCAGACATTTTTTTCCTCTATGGAGAAATTCCTTTCCTCCAAAATGCCCTCTTTCTGTGTTCCCCAGTGTCTTGTATCAAATCCGTAATCTCTCTTTTCACATTCTATTATTATAATAAATAACTGTAAGTCTCTGGTTTTCTGGAAACCAGTGAGGTCCTCCAGGACAGAGACGCTGCCAGTAATTTATGCTAAACTTCATGCCTGGTCTGGGGGAGATGATCAATGAACATTTGTTTAGAGAATGAAAAAATAAATCACAGGGTTTTATCAACACTTTGCTGCACTAAAATCAGTTTGAAACCATTTTCAGCATTCTCCAAGGAGCAAAGATTTATAGATTCACCATCCTTGTTTTATTGTTTTCTGGTTGTTAAGGATAGCTTTTGTGCAGAAAAAGGGGCTTGGCCTCTTATATTGCATTCAGAGTTAGACTGCCCATTATAATTGATTTCAACACCTATTGGCTATATTGAGTAATTTTCTGCAAAATAGTGTGAAAACTGAGGGGCAGATTTAATTGTTTTTTTACTAAAATTGATCAACATTGTAATTAATTTAAACCCCAATGTACCTGGTTTCTTTTTCACATGGGAAAAATCAACCTTGAGAAACCCCCCATTTCAACTTGTATTTCTATAATATTTCAAAACTGTTGTAGACCCTAGTCTGAAGTATCCCATTTTTCTCTAAATAGAATCATGTCTCAGGAAGTGAAACATTAGTCAGCATGCAAGATGATTTTGAGAGAAAGAAATGATACACTGACCTGCTCGGGGTATCTGAGCAGAAAAACAGACTGGGGAAGGATTGTGGTAAGGGAGGAGGCAGTCAATGCCTGTTGAACTTCCCTCACAATGATCCTGTGGTGGCCGCTGTTGATCCCATTTTTTTTCAGAGAAGGAAACTACAGCTCAGGAGGTTCATATTTGTAAAGTCACAGAGCTGGTAATGGCAAGCCTGAAACTTGAACCCAAGCCTGCTGCCTCCCAAGTCCATGCTGTTCTCTAATTTCCGTGACCCCCTTGAGAGGGGGCGGTGGGAGAGACACAATTCAGGAAAGGCTTTAATTCCTCAATTCTAGAGCCCAGGCCAACCCTTTGGTTTTCTTTGTATCACGTCTCCCTCCCTTTCTAGTGATCTGGGTCAGTCCTGTACACAGTTGCTGCTACATGGGTTTTGAATGAACAAGTACCACACCAGAACCCTCATCTCTGCGATGCCCTGTGGCATTATAAATGTGCCCTCCAAGTACTTAACCTTATAATCCTGGCACTGGGCTTTTGTTATTATTATTATTTCAGGGCAAAAAAAACATTTTCAGGCAGAATAACCCATTTCACAACAATTTACAAATAATTATACTTTACAACTGCATCCTTAACTTCTTGGGGTTTTATTTAAAAACCTCTGGTTTTGGTGGCCTCTACTGCTCCCTGACCTTGTCCCATAAGTATCCTTTCCTGAGTAGCTTCAACAGTGGGAACCCCAGAACTGTGTGGGTTAGCCCTAACATCAAGGGAGGATGAGTGCAGGTAGTGATCCAGCTCAAGGTCAAGTTCCCTTTTGCTAGTGCCGCAATGCAGTGCAGCAACACTCACCATCCTAAAACAGGAGGGAGGATTTGAATCCTATTCTGGGAAGTTGCAGCAAGAGGCACAAACTGCCCACGGGAGTTGAAGTTTGCATTATATTGTCCTTGTTTATGAGAACTTTATTTTTCATGAGGTTCAATATATTTTATTTGCTTGAAAAATGGAAACTTTATTGACATTTAGTATGTCTTTGACCTTTACAACACGACTCGTTTGTAAAGCTTACATGTTAGGCTTAAGGTCTAAGTGTTCATCTGCGATGATGTGACAGTTGAAGCAACTTGAGAATTGACAAAAATATTATGATTGATGTCAGACAAATGAATTGAAGATTTGGGCATACATTTTATGTAAGATGAAACAACCATTTTTTCCCTTAAATTAAATGACATTTGTTTAAATTTAAATTAATTGCATCACCTATGGCCTAAGATTTTCTGTGAATTCTGTTTCCTGAGCTGTGTTAAAGGAGCTCTCCCCTAAACTCAGGGCCCTCGCCTACAGAGAAATATGAATTTAGAACATGCATTTAAGTCTGGTGAAATCTGATGAAGGAACCAGTCTAACAGTACCTTCCTTTTTCCCTTTCTTATATACTTTGTCCCTCATTCTGTTTTCAAAATAAAACCCCACATATTTTCAAATTTGCAATGCAAGCTATGCACCTGGAGTTAGAGAGAGTGAGAACATGGACATCCCATGATCCAGCCATTCTACTCCTACACATCTAAGAGGAATAACTGTATATCATCACAAAAAGATGTGTACAAGAATAACTCAAAACTGGAAACAACCCTAGCGTCCTTCAACAACAGAATGGATAAATAAACTGCAGTCTATTCACTCAATGGATTATACTGGAATGAAAAAAATGAAACTACTGATACACATAGTAGTATGGATGAATCTAAAACATACAATAGTATGTGAAAGAAGCTAGACCCAGAAGTAAACACTCTGTATGATTTCATTTATATGAACTGTAAGAACAGGAAAAACTGATTGATGGTAATAGAAGTCAGAATAATGGCTACTTCTGGGGCGGTGGTAAGAGGTAGGAGGGAACCTTCTAAGGAACTGCTCCTACCCAGGAAATCCCTACTGGTATTGCAGGGTAAAATACAGATGCCAGTTAAATTTGAATTTCAGACAAGCAACGAATACAAGTTTTAATATAAGTTATGTCTAGAATGCTGCACGGAAGATACTTACACTGAAGAAATTATCCATGATTTATTTGAGGCTCAAGTGTAACTGGGCAATTGTGTTTTTAATAATGTTAATTTTGGCAACTCTACCCCTCTCCCATGCCATCTTTTTCATGAAACTTGCAAGTCCTAGAGCCTTTCATGTCACAACCAGGGCTCAGGTGTAATTGCAAAAAGCCAAACACATACAAACACAACCCTGGGAGCAGCTTTGACGAGGAAGGGAGAACCGTTGGGCTTTGGGGTTCAGGGTAGGAAAAGGGACCCTGTAGGGAAATTTTACCACCAAAAATTTTGTCTCATTTCTTTTTGCTAAAAGATCGTTCACTGTCAAGAACAGGAGTAAAAAAAGATTTCAACTTTGTAAATGAATTACAACAGAGCTCTTTTGCATTTCTGGTTTAACTGCCTGCAGCGTTTGAGGCTGGGAGGAGAAGGGATTAAACAGTGAGCATCTCTTGTGCCTTCCCAATGTCGTTGCTCTAGCCATTTCCACTTAGCAATTTGCTAAGGAAAATGAAAAATCTGCTCAAAATTATTAGCCACTAAAATAGCACCAGCTACAGTTTTTGAAGTATTGATTTTTGAGGGTGGAATTGTTCTTTCATATTCTCCAGCCAGCTTCTTCTATAAAGGATTTGCATTAAGGTAGTCAGATGACTCTAAGATGCCACTTGCTGGAGGCGGGGATTGTTAAAGTCACTAATCACTAAAGCAAAAGATTTTTTTAACCACAGAGATTTCTGAAATTTTTCCATTTAAGTTCAAGAATACGACCAACCTGCCGAGGTATTGGATTACCCACAACACAGTTATGACTTTCACTTCTCTTGCAGGTTTCCTGCAATACTCCAGCGAAAAGGTCCTTTCCTTCTGCAACTATGTGCTTCTTCTCAGGAGCTAAAATATATTATTCTCATGAGCTATGTGGTTTAAATGTAAATGCACAAGACTTTAAAATGAGATACAGCATAAACTGCATGAGAGGTCACAGTGGGCAAAGTAGTTTTCCTATTTAAATGTTATTAAAACAAAATTAAGATGCATTGGTACTGGATTTCCCTTCTAACCAGGTTATGATTCCAAATTATAGCTCTAAATGTGGAGTCGGGTGGCAGTGCAGCAGTCTTGGTGAATTTAAGAAGTGAGATGCTGGGAAATCTCAATTCCTCAGTTGGAGTTCTCCCCACAGTGACCTTCGAGGACATCACGGCTGCCAAGAGCTGGAATGCTCCATGGGTTTGGTTGCTATTCCAGTGGGGGATGTCATGCCCAGCTTTACCAACCCTGCAACTTCAGGAGGTTGAAATTCTGTTCTCTATTTTCTTATTTTTTAACAGATGTTTATTGAGCACCTTCTGTGGACCAACCCTTTTATAGATACTTAGGGGTACTGCAGTAAACGTGAACAACAGCACCACCATTCCTATGGTTGAGGAGCTCATGTTTCAGCAAAGGAGACAGAAAACACATCAGTTACTAAGTGCACGATTTCAGATCTTCTCCCTTCACCTTCCTCCAGCATCGTCCCACACTTTCAGTTTTTCCTCTGTTATTCAAAGTTTGTTCTCTTTTTGCCTGTCATTTGTTTTAAACATGATGGGAGACAAGGGACATGTTATCTCAAAATAGAAATGGCAAACCACAAATGTTTATTCTCTCCCATCTTCGGCACTCATGAAAATGTCATATTGCATGCGTGTTTCACATACTGTGCATCAGTTATAGTAATTTTTATCAACTGTTTGAGGGCCGAGAACTTCTGCTTTCTTTTATTACCTTTTATGTCTGAGGGTCAAGTATAGAATAAAATACTAAGTGTTCCATAGAGAAACAAGAGAAAGGCTGAGATAAGGAACGTTTTTTTCCCTCCGATCCTTGCATTTCTGAACAGTGAACCCGCCCTGCCGAGCCATAAGTGCGTTCACCCCTTATGCTGTCCCAGTCTGCACAATTTCATTTCTGCAATTTTCAAAACTTGTTTGCCTAGGTTACGTCTTGTCTGCATCCATTTGGATTGTATGAGATTGTGAACCCTTGGAGGTTGGGACCTTGTCTATTTTCATTCATTTTGGAAAGAGTGAAGCTGGGACCAACTGCTTTACAACACAATGAGTGAGTGGAGTGGAAATTCAGGAGGAAAAGTTGCAAGCCCTTCTTGACAAAAATGGCTTGATTTGTCCTGGTCCAAATGGTTTGATTTTCCCTGGTCCAAGGCCCTCTCCAAATCGCAGCAGACAAAAGAGCACAATGTATGGCCCCACAGAAGCCTAGACTCGAAGGAAAATGAAAATATTGAGCTATGAAAGCAAGCAGTCACTCTGGTTACAACTGTGAAAAATACAGCTGCATGAAAGAGAGAACCCTGGAGATGGATACAAAGCTAAGTACTGTGTATTACTGCAAAGGGAAAATGGGAGGTGGGCTGTAAAAATCTATAATAATAAAAGGGTAATATGCTAATTAGATCAGATGTCTTCTGGTTGTCATTCTGGACATCCTTCCTGATGAAGCTGGGCCTGAGGGAAGCCAGCCAGGTCCCGGGTGCCTGAAGGCAGCCTGAGGGAATCCAGCCTGGGTCCCGGGTGCCTGTAGGCGGCTGGAGGAGGGAAGCCCAGGTCCCGGGTGCCAGAAGGAAGCTGGTGCCAGCAGCTGGGGGAAAGAAGGCCTGCTCTTGCATGAATTTTTGTGCATCGGGCTTCTAGTGCTTTAATAATATCACTAACATTTTGCAGGGTTAAGGGAAATTTAGTGGCAATTAGCATTTTCATTGGGTCACAAGATGAGTCTCTTGCACTCATTAGTCTCCTACTCTATACAAAGAACAGACACTAACAGTTATATTGACACTACCTAGTACCAGGCAACACATGGTTCCTCTCAATGACCATCTTATAAATGGGAAACCAAGAGGTTCTGCACACTGCCTGGGGCACACAATAAATCAGTGCTGTGGCCAGATTGGAACCCAGGTCGTGTTAGTCCAAAGCCCTGCTCTTAACTCTTTTACTCTGCAGCCTCGGTTTGGGGCCAGCTTTCTGTCTCTGGGACAACAACAGTAGAAAACTCCTGAACTTCCCCTTTTTTCCCTAGCTCATGTTCAAGTCCCACAAGTAACTGTTTTAGGAGAGGACAATCCCGTCTTCACCACTAATAGACTGTGTTTAATATTTAGCTTTGATTCTACTTCCTGGACACCGTCTCTCCTTGATCTCTCCTTGGACACCCCTTCCCTGACCCTAAGTATAAAGGTGTTTTCAGTGAAATAGGTTTTTGAATATTGCCTCTCTCCATTCAGATGGCTGTGTTCATTTGTGCCACAGCTTTAACTCACAGAGAGGCATCTCGTTGCTGTGCTCAGGGGCACCAGTTCCAGACTAATTCCTCATATGTGTTGTCATGAGCTGAGGATCATTTCATATTCATCAAAGGACTTGGTTTCATTCTAAACTGATGTCTGAGGGGAGAATTCCTGACATGGAAAATAGACTGACTTAACTTCGCCCTGGTGTTCAAATCCACCTCATTTATCACACATACATCTCAACTGCTCAGAGAGGGGAGAGACTGTGCACGTTTGGACTCTTAATTGTGCGATTTAGCCGGAAGACAGATGAACAGAGTGGACTGACTCTGATACGTCCTTCAGGTTGGTATGGTACTCTGCTATCTCTGTTGGAATGACAGAATTGAAATAATTTGAGAGAAAGCTATGTGTCATGTGGAACAGAGAGAAAAGTAGAAGTATTCAAATGTCAAATCTATAAGCAAAGAGCTCCTAAGCTATCACACCGGATTTGTGGATTGTCACTTCTGTTTAGCTGTTGAAATGGAAATGGAGTTGTAGATTCTTGCCTTTGAGCATTCTAGTCTTCAGTCTTGAAGAACATGGGTTAATGTTGAGATTCTGCACCATTCTATGTAGATGCCTTGTAAAAGTTCCTAATTATAATAAATAGGATTGCTGAAGTATAGAATTCACAGATGTCTTAACACATTCCAGTATTAAGCAATATGCTTAATTGGACTTAATTGGATTATTTGTCAATGGATATGATAAAATGATAAATGAAAACATTTTAAATTAATAATGTAGTTGGTTTTGGATGGACATATGGAGAAGCAAAAACAACTGAACAAATAAATAACCATACCAAAGTACTAAAACCCTTTAGGTTGAACTTCATAAAACATAACCACTTGTCAAACAATGACCCTTAAATACGTTTTTAAAAGAATTATGTATATTTACCTGATACACAAGAGTGTTATTAATTTTAAATATGATCTAGGGCTAAATTAATTATTTCTTCTGAGACATGTAATTGCTTCTCTAGTTAATACAATTAACTTCACATCAGGCATCCAGGCATTCACACTGGAGGTCCAATTACACAACTTAATTTTCACTGCTCTTTCTGTGGCAGCCCAGGAGGCAATATCTGGACTCCCTACTCATGTGGTCAGAAAGTCAGCTTCCACAGACCACATCTGAGACAGTTCTGAGAACTGAGCTGGGCTGTCAGGGAAATCTGCTGCTATTCTCAGAATTGTGCTTTAATTCATGATAAATTGACAACAGAAGACCTTACTATAAAGGTATTAAAATTTGTGTGTGAGAGTAAAATTCTAAAGAGTTTTTTTTTTCCTAGGAGTCAGTAGATGCATAGTTAAATGCAATGGTCTGGAGAATAAATCCCCCCTTTCATTAAATAATAAGAAAAATATAGCCCTAACCGGTTTGGCTCAGTGGATAGAGCGTTGGCCTGCAGACTCAAGAAAAATAACTATAATGCCAACAAAAACCATAATAGTACTTATCACTGTGTATTAGTTGTATCCTGCACTGTTTCAAGCACTTTATATATATTAACTCAATCCTCACATCAATCTTTGAAGTAGATACTATTATTACCTCCGGTTTTTAGATGGAAGACACTGAGCTACAGAGAAGGCTTAATTAAGGTCATGTAACTAGTAAAGATTAAGACCAGGCAATCTGTCCCCAGTAATCTTGCTCTTAAATTCAGTGCCATACTGCCTCAATAACTGCAGAAATATAATGGTTTGATACTTAATCAGATGTTTGAGTTCACATGAGCACAGGATAGATGATAAAGTTTCCCTTTGCATTTAACTGTTCCTTTACTCTTCTTTTCTATCTACCTAGTTGTTTCTGATTTAGTAGCAATCACAGGTCAACTTAGAAAGTACAGAACACAAATATGGAAAATCACCCATTAATCCATTACTATTTCAGTTTCAGATAGGTAGGTAGATAGATAGGTCAATAGAGAGATATATGTAGATGCACTATACCAGTAGATGTAGAGATAAATCAACAGATAGAGGTATAAACAAGGCTCCATAAGAACAGTATCTTTGTCTAGTTTATTTACTGTGGTATTTCAAGTTCCTAGTATAATGCTTAGTATGGGACTCAATAATATTTGTTGAATGAACACAGATAAGTAATTCACTTCCTTGCTCCAAAAATATTTATTGAGAGGCTTCTCTATGCCTGCCACTGCTCTGAGCAGTGGGGCTATTGCAGGGATAACTAGAGATCCCTGTTTTCATGGAGTTTATATGCCAGTAGCAAGTGACTGACAATAAACAAACAAATTACCTATATTTGTGTTTATATGTATACATATGCATACTCATACATACAAATATACATATCAAATAGTGGTATGTCAGATGCTGATAAGCTTCACAAAGGAAAATAAAGCAGGAGAGGGGGATGAGGAGCGTGGGGTGGGGGGCTATGTGAAATAGGGAGCTAGTGAGGACATCACTGAGAAGTTGCCATTTGAGATGAGACCTAAAATTGGTCAAAGGGGAGCCATGTGGATGTCTGGGGAGAAGCAGGCAGGAAGATGCAAGTGCAAAGGCTCTGGAGCAGCAGTGGGCTTGGTCTGTTTGAGGAACATCCAGGAGGCCCATGTGGCAGGAACAGAGTGAATAGAGGTGGGGAGAATGATGAGGGCCAGGAAGTATGAGGAGTTGGGAGGGTCAGATCATGTAGGACTTTGTTGGATCATCATGAGGGCTTTGGTTTTGACTCTGAGTGGATGGGGAGTCAGAGTCATTGGGAGGTTCTGCACAGAGCAGTGACATGAAATGGCTTAGGGTTTCTAAGGATTCCTCTGGCTGCTGGGTTGCCTGTAGGCTATTCCAGGGCAGCGGGCAGCAGTGAGGCCAGGTAGGAGGCCATGGCAAGGACTAGGAGAGGAAAGAAGGCCTCGGTTGGATGGTAGCAGTGGAGGAGGTGAGAAATAGTTGAAATTTGAATTTGTTTTAAATGAAGAGCTAATAGGATTTGCTGACAGATTAGATGTGGGGCAGGAGAGAAAAATAAGAGTCAATAATGACCCCAAAGTTTTGCCTTCATGACCTGAAGGATGGAGGAAGTTAACAGTTATTAATTGAGGAGACGGGAGATGTGGAGGAGGGCTGGTTGGGTGGAAGTGGGGGATATCAGGAGTTCAGTTTAGGATATGCATAGCTTGAGATCCAAAGTCACCACCAGCTCATGGGACCATAGGATACAAACTCGGATTTCTCAGAGTGTTTGGTATTACACCACCATTTCCTCTAAGGTAACATTTCCAGTTTCAATTTTCTCGAACTCTGGCAAATCTATGGAACATTTATTACAGTAAAATATTATTTAAATATCTCAGGATGTTGTGCAAAAATAGAATCTATGACCCAATCTGTGTATCGCATAACATGGTGATGTGCAATTTCTATCTAATAATTTGCAGATGACACAAATTTATAGAATGATGTAAACACACCATGGCGATCATTTCCTTAGTGTCACATAAGAAAATCAGTTGTTCTTTTTCTGGTGTCCTTGCTCATTTTTTTTCTCTTGAATCCTAGTTGAAGGTCACTGACCTTTTGTATTGGAAGCAATAAGAGCCCTCGGATCTAAATTGATGAGCTGGAAGAAAATCATTGCTTACTCATGGGGATTCACCTTTTGAAATCCCTTAGAAACCAATGGCAATACGTTATGGGAGAGGGTGGACAAGGTGCAAGGTTATTAGAAATTCTCTTAGAGTCAGGAAGCTTGGCTTCTGATGTCCTTTCTAAGCCATAGCCCGAGGCCTGAGATACTATAGGTTATTGGCGAGGGAGCTGAGGAGAGGAGAAACAAGCAAGGAATACGGAAAAAGTCGTGAGATCATAAAGAAAAGCAGGTTGAGTGGTCACTGGCAGAATTTATATTTTTCTTCTGCAGTGGGTGGGGAGTGGGGCATTCATTTTTAATGCCCCATGATTCAACAAATCCAATTTGAAAGAAGATCTGCAGAAAATATATATTCATTCCTCTTCAGGGTAACTGGGATGCTGCTGCTGGTAGACACATTCATATGAAATGAGTCCAAGATTTATGTATTTTAAAATAAATATTTTTTGACAAATCATAGAAGGCATTTTCTCTTTTGAGCACTGTAGGATGTGCTGCCTTTAAATACTCACATATTATGCATAGGAGTATATAGTTTTTTGTTGATAAACTTTGTGAGTCTTTAGTCTAAAACCATAATAATAAGTTCTATTCTTTTTTGAAGTGTTTTCACCCACCAAGTTCTCTGAGAGGTGCTTTAATACTATCTCATTTTATTCTCATCGAAACCGTTTTTACTGACGGGGAAACTGAGCCATGTTTTCTTGTTTGAAGCCATGCAGGTGGGAAGCAGGGGGAGTGGGAGTCTGACACATGATCAGTTTAGCTCATGCTCACTTTTCAAAAAATAAATAAAAGCATACACCCCAAAATAATGGAAAATAACACTGTAATTATTTCCATAGGCAAGTGCAGTGCTTTCTTAGAAATTTACATAGAACTCTAACATGTATGTATTTCATGGGGCCAGTGAAGATAAATCCCCAAATTAATTGCAGATTTGACTAGTGCTGCATTTTGTTGTGTTATTTGCATAAGAGAAAGGAGCTATGGGAATTGCTTACTTTCTAAATATGAAAAATAGGTGCCTCTTGGGTATATAAAAGGCAGAACATGAGAATCAAAGAGCTTGGGTTTAATTAGTGCCTGACTGGTGATGTCACCCAGCTCCTCAGCGACTCTATTGTCCCATTGGCAACTGGGGCATCAGATGATCCTGGCCCCTGCCATGGTCAAAGGAGTAATATAAACAACATTAAATGAGTTCTTAGCTAAGTTACCATATTTGTAAGAGATCAACCAAAAGACTTGTATGCATGCATATAAGCATAACCAATGGACATAAGACACTGGGGGATACGGGAGGCTAGGGGACTGTCAAGGGCGGAGGGAAAAAAGGGACACATATGTAATTCCCTTTGTAATACTTTAAGCAATAAAAAAAATAAAATAAAATAAAATAAAATAAAATGAAGGCAGAATTTTGGTTATATTTTGTGGTTACTACTTGAGCCTTACCTGATGTGTTTCCGGTGGAAACTGGTTTTGCAGAATGAAAAGCTTTCATGCTCATGTTCACTCTCTATAAGTGATGTATTAAAACGGGTTTCCATGTTTTTCGTCCTCAGTGATCTCTAACTTGGGTCCCATTTTCCGTAGTGTGAAATTTCAAATATTTTAGGATAATAAAATAGTAAATATTATAATTGAGGCTCTGAGGATTCAAAACCAAATCCCCCAAATGTGACTATGGACGAATATTGAAAGACACGTGGAATATTCCCAAACAAAATTTTGATTATGGACATAAATTTACTCAATAATATTCCAAGTTTTGAGTTATAGAGTGAATATGATTTTATTTTATATTTGTACTAAAAAAAATCTAATTTGCTATAGTATTTCAATGAACAAGAAGCTTTAAGGTAGGTCAACATATGCAGGGCTAATTGTTTTGCAAGAATGCAAGTGCGGCATTGTCTGTGAAGGAGGAGGCTGGCGAGGCAGCGGGGGCATTTCCTTTACCTCCCAGAGGGTTTTCAAGGGACACTGCATTATTGCCGTGAGACTGAGTTAGAATCTAAGAACTCATTTCAATGCTGGCAACTTATACGAATAAAAATACTAGATTCCTCTGTGATAAATAATGCTTTTTGTATAAAATATTTAGTTTTTCCATCCTGCATGTGTTTCTTTAAAAATAATGGTACAACTCTACTCTTAAAAATATTAAATTGCATTGCAGAATCCATTCACATGATCCATTTTTAATCTTTTAGAATGAAACGTAAGTCCCCTATAAATAGGTCTAACATCTACCTGACACTGAGATAGCAATTGACTTCCTTTCAAATGTGTTATTCAAGGCAGCCAATTAGGAATGCCTTCAATCCTTCCTTCCTCTGACACTATAAATGGATAATAACCAGAATCATAGGCTAGGCTCTAGAATGGAAATCTTTCATTTGGAAATTGTGTGTGAGCTAGTATTCTTCTTCAGGTCTCTCTCAGGTTTTGCTGGTTGGAAATTTGAATACAAAAGATGTTGAGTCAAAAAAAAAACCATCAACAAAATGAAAAGGGTACCCACCGTATAAGAGAACATATTTTCCAATGATACATCTGATAAGGGGTTAATTTCCAAAATATATAAAGAAGGATGGATATTGAACTGAATATTAAATCGGTTGAATAATCTCTATTTGCCTCACTGACAGTGGTCATTTTTGGAGGGTACATGGGAAGAATATGCCTAAACAGAATTGGTGAGGTTATTTCAACTTTCCCACAGAGACAAACTGAGATGTAACATTTGGCAAAGTCAGGGAGTAGGAATAATGGACCATCTTTATTCTGTCTTTGGGATTTCATTCCAATGTTCCTTAAGTTTCCTCCCCTCCTTCTTCACTGCATCCTAAGGGTAATTGATGGTTGTTGTTTTTTTTTAACTTATTGTGCTTGGGCCATATGATTTGAGGCTTAAATGTTTTAAAAACTATGATGGCAACACCTCCATGGTAGGCATCCTCTCATATCCCCCAATGATCCCTGCTTCCTAGTATTTACACCTTGTATAATCTCTTCCCTTTGAGTGTGGGCTGGACTCAGTGACTCACTTCTAACAAATAGAATATGACAAAAGTGAGGGATATCACTTCCAAGCTTAGGTTACAAAACAACCATGGCCTCCTTCTTCCCTCAGTTGCTCTCTTGCCTGCTGTTTCTAATGGAAGCCAGCCTCCATACTGAGCTGCCCACAGAGAGGCCCCTGTGGCAGGGAGCCGAGGGAGGCCTCCGGCCACAGCCAGGAGGAAACCATCATGTGCTGGAGCCTACCAGGAGTAAGACAAGTGAGTTTGGAAGTGAAACTTCCCCAAGTTGAGCCTTCAGATGACTGCTGCCCAGCCCAACCCTTTGTCAGTCAGCTCACAAGACGCCCTGAGCCAGAGGACCCAGCTGAGCCACACCTGGATGCCTGATTCCCAGAAACTTTGAGAAAATAAATATGGTTGTAATCCACTAAATGTAGTAATTTGCTACACAGCAATAGACACTAAGATAGCCAATAACACATGATAATAATAACCAGATCTGGGTCTGATTCATTCTTGTATGATAGGCACCCAGCCTGCTGCCTGGCACATAGCAGAAGCTCAAAAAATGTTTGAGAAAGAACAGAAAAGAAAGGGACAGAAAGGGAGAAAGGTAGGCATCTGTGAAAGAATAGCAACTCAAACTGATAGAAAGCTGAGAATGGAGAGCTGACTGCCTGAAGAACAGTCACTCATTTCATAAATTTTACCTCCATCTGTAATGAGCTTTATATTTGGGGAGCAGCTTACCTGCTCCCAGCAGAGTTCTCCCCTAGGGCATGCACTGAAATCGTCTTAGGAGCTCCTGTCAAACATGTGAGTGTGGGAT
Source organism: Myotis myotis (assembly GCF_014108235.1). NCBI lineage: Eukaryota > Metazoa > Chordata > Mammalia > Chiroptera > Vespertilionidae > Myotis > Myotis myotis. Next base: position 196,326,074 of record NW_023416324.1, read on the forward strand.
GCCAGACCCACTACATCTCAGCCCCAGGGGGCGAGCCCTGGCTGAGCAGCCCGGCCTGGCCATTGGCACAAAGGCGGTCCACAGCGGGGCTTGATGGCCCTTAGCCAAACCCACTGCCACAGCTGTGAGGTGCCTGTGGGGAAGCCCTGGGGCAGAAGCTTTTCAGAGACCAAGCAGTAGCAGGAAGGGGGCAGCGGGGATCCTGTGGGCCACGCCTCTCCCTGCTCAGGACTGGCCCAAGTCTTTCTCCTGGGGATGGTCCCCCCTGCCTACCCCGCCTTTTCAGGCTGCTCACCCGGGGCCCGGGCAGCCAGGAGAGTCAAAGGAGCATGGAATACTAGTAAACTGACCCGTTGAGTGTGTCCATGAGGGCAGAATATGACTGGTTCATGGATATTACCACCAGGAAACTTGGTAAAGAGGAGACTGCCCGCAAATAAAGGGCATATTCCCGGGTCTGGTGCGGCTCCTGCCACTGAAGTGTCTGATACTATAGAAAGGTCTGAGCCGGTGAGGACTCGGGGTGGATAAATTCTGCGTCGACACGAGATTATGACATAGTCAGGGAAGCATCTTTCTCTCATATTTCCAGTTCTCTCCCCCTCCCCCCACCCAGCCCCCATGGCCATCCCTTTGAGAAGCCGCAGTATCCATTGTCTCAGAGTGACTGTGACCCCGTGAAATGCAGATGCTCAACTTCAGAGGAGAAGAGGAAGGACTCTGGGCATCAATGGCAGCTTCGGAAGAGTCTGTGATCAGGCAGAGCCCACATCCTCCCAGCCTGTGGACAACCACAGCCTCTGAGTGGGAAGGAGGAGAGCCAGGCACTGATGGGAGTCCCCCGAGAGGCGCTGTTGGCAGATACCCTGGATTGGTCGGGGGACAGTGAGTCTGAGGGAAGAAGGGTGGCCCAGGGGGGCAGCAATGCCACCCTCCCCCCCCCCCAGCCCCAGTTCCCTGAGGCTCACTGTGGATTTGAGCTGAAGTGGCTGAGTAGGACGCCTGTGCAGGTGAGCCTGAGCCAGCTTCACAGAGTTCCTTGGGGCCCAGTGCAGTGCAAGGAGCCGCAGGATATGCCCTGGGCTGCAGAGAGCAGCAAGCAGGACCCTGTGGTGGGACAGGCTGGGCAGGACCTACATGGATGGGGTCTCTAGGCCGAAGGGGAGGGGGCAGCCCAGCCCACACAGCCCTGGCACTGAGCCAGTCCCCCAGGACAGAAGCCCAGGCCCAGAAGAAGGGCAGGGAGAGACCCTGAATTGTCTGAGATTATTTCACACACCCACGGGAATGATGAGCAAAACAAATACAATTAATCTCAGATCCAGAGAGGAAAAGAATGGTGCAGGTTACGTACAGCTCAGGGGATGGGGGGACACTCTTACCCACCTCAGAGCCTCCCAGGTCAGGAGGGCAGGTTAGAGGAGTACAGAGTGAGGGGAGCCCTGCCACAACCCACTGATGGCCCTACCTCCCCCCCCAACACACACACACCTTTAAATGGGCTGGAAGAAACTAGAGTCGACTCTAGACGTTTGTGCTACCAGCTGAACCCCAAATGAGGATTAAAAAGTAAGAGGAATCCAGGTGGCAGTGAACAATAGGACACATTAAGGGCTAAATTGGAGATAAACCGGAGTTTGATTAACGTCAGGTGGCTGCTGAGAGACTGGATGGCGCCCAGCACAGGCAGGCGGCAAGGAAAGCCGACATCTGTTCCTGCGTCTCCATCACCTGCCTCCTCCTCAGAAGCCCACACGCTCCCGCGACGTAGAGCCTTCCTTTAGGGCAGAGCTGTCTGCTTAGCCCTGACTCTTCTTTTTGGTAGGATTCTGTTTGCTTTCTTGGCTTCCCTTCCCCAACTCACAAGGTGAGCTCAGTGTTGCCAACTAGGAGAATAACAAGAGCATGGCTGTGTCTGCTCTGAGATCTCTTGAAGAATGTCAGAAATTTTTCCTATGAGAGCTTCCAGATTAGTTCAGGTTTTTATTTCCTTTCCATTCTGGATGATTAAGAGTATGTTATTCCCCCTACCCAAGACCTGTTGATCTGTTTGTCGGATCCCGTGCATTCACTCCGAGCCTCCTTTGGCACCTGGGCATATCTCTGGCAGAACCTTCAACACACAGCATCCCAGCTGCTGAGTCCCTGTTCTGGCTCCCCAGCTGGGGGAGGGCAGAGGCTCCTCTGTCAACACCTCCCCCAGGGCCAGGGCCAGGCAGGTACAAGGAATTCTCTCATCCAACCAGGTCTCATGGAATTCTTTAGTGGAATTTTTAATACTACATACATGTTTTCCTAGAAATTTTGATGGAACATGTATCTTCATGGGCTCATATCTTAACTTCTGAAAAGCTTTATTTTCATTTCCTGCTCATCTTCAGGAGGCAATGACTACAACGCAATTCAGAATTTCAGTTTTCCTCATTCCACCTACTCAAGTAAATGCTCTATAAACAAAAATCTGAATGCATTAAGAATACTTCTTTCCCAAGAAGAATTTTTCCCATGAAGAAAATCACCTTTCCTAACTGACTTATTTGATGAATTCAGCTTTGACCTCACTTATTTAAAAATTAAAATAAAACAAAACCACTTGCATTCAGGTGTGTTCAGCACTGAACCAAAGTTTAATTATTGTGACATGGTCACTGTCCACTAAGGGTTTTCAGAATAAAATGATGGCAGACACAGGTAACAATGGCATAAAAATAAAAAGAGAAACATCCAAATGCCAGTACATGTAAAACAGAACATTGAGCTTGGCATTTTGAAAATAATTTGAAAAAGATGAACAAAATTCCAAATGATCCCGGTCTTGAGCTAAGAAAAATATTTAGAAATTGTTTTAGCCAACACCAATAGAGCCCAGTCTATAATGGGGAGACAAAGAAATTACAGAGAGGAGAAAATAACTTTGTGGGAAATGAAAATTGAAGAGAAGCAAAGACAAGAAGCTGGAGAATTTGAAGCGCAAGTCGTGGAGTACAAGGTCACTAATAATTGCCTCAATGCTACCATCTTTTCCTCATTAAAAGGAAACAAACAGGTGTTCAAACAGGGAACTTGGCTCTGACCTCCTGTGGAATTGTATTAGGACATTTAATGGGTTGGCCTCTAATACAGTGCTGGACCAGGGATAGGATGGGTCTTTTTTATTGCAGGCCTGCCAGTGGCTGGGACATGACATGAATGTGCTCATTCAAAACTTCCCTACTTTTATCTTTCCTCCACTTGCCCCCAAATAACCTCACAAAAACGAATTAGATAGAGCCTCTAGAACTGATTACCATTTCCATTAGTCAATGTAGTATAATGAAATAAATAGTTCAGGAGCTGCATGACCCCGCGGTAGTTTCTTACCTTCCTGTGCCTCCGTTTCCTCATCTGTGAATGGGGAAAGTATCATCTACGTCATGGAGTTGCTGGGTTATTGTGAGGTTTAAATGAGTAAGTAGATAAGTGCTCAGAGCAATGTCTGACCTATAGAGTGCTTAATACATGTCAGCAGTGTCATTATCACCATCATTTTTCACCATACTGTCATCAATATCGCCATCATTATCATTATCACCATACTGTGCTTACTAGTATGTAGGGGCTGAAAACGCAATGCTGCCTCCATGGGGCCAGGAAGGTAACAGAAATGAGAAAGGCAGCCAGGTATGCAATAAAGAGTGATGGAGACTGGGTCTATTTGCAAAACGCTTGCTTGTGTAGTATAAAAAATACAATTAAAAAGTTCAAAATCACTATGCTGGCCAAAACAAATCAGATCTTAAGTCTGGGTTCCTTTTTATCAGATGCCGGTTTATGACCTGTGGTGTGATATAATTAACAATATCCTCAACATCTTTATTTTAAACACCAGGATGAGTTCCTTGGGTGGTTTTTCATAATGTGGTTCAGTGTAGGCGGATGGTATCATCTAATAAAAGCCATTCTGCCTCCAGGTTAGGGCATCATAATAGAGTCAGAGTCCTGGCTTAGTCCAGAGGAGAGTTTGGAAGATCCAGAAGTATGGGAAGACTCTTCATAAATACTAATTTTTAAGCCTCAGAGGAGGCCCCATCCTAGATACATGCCTCACAGGGAATCATGTCCACTCCCATGGATCCAGTCATAATACTGAATGTATGTTAATGGCTCCCAACATTATTTCTTCTGGGTGATCAGAGCACTCCTCAGAGTTCAGACGCAAGTATAAAACTGTCTGTCTTTGGAGATTTTGCAAACCTTTCACATCCAAAATGGAAGTCTTAATTTTTCCCCAAAACCTGTTCCTCAACTCAGTAAATGATACCACCATCCCTCCAATGACTCAAACCAGAAAGCAGAGAGATTGTTTCTCAGTTTCTTATGCCCCAGTCACGAGCAAGAAATATTAGTTCCATCTCTAATGTATATCTGAAGTCTAACTGCTCCGAATCTCTGCTGCTGCCACCCTAATCTGACCACTGGACTGCCATAATAGCACCTTGTGATTCTTGTCCTGCAACCCTCTAAGCCATTCTCCCAAGCTAAGTGCTTTCCCAACTCATGGCCTTTGCAAATGCTGTTCCCACTCTCGCAATGCTTTTCTACCCATTCTTAACTATCTCCTCATTTTTATTTCTCAGCTTAAATGTCACAACTTCAAAGAGCCCACCCTGATCATTCTATCTTATAAAACAGGTCTCTTGTGACTTTTTATCTTGACACCTGTTTTTTTTCTTTTATAATTCTTATTACTCCTTACATTCTTTTTTAATGTCCCACTTTCCCTGTCTCCCCAATGTCTAGAAGAGGGGTTCTCAACCTGTGGGTCGCGACCCCTTTGGGGGTCAAACGACCCTTTCACAGGGGTCGCCTAAGACCATCCTGCATATCAGATATTTACATTACGATTCATAACAGTAGCAACATTACAGTTATGAAGTAGCAATAAAAATAATTTTATGGTTGGGTCACAACATGAGGAACTGTATTTAAAGGGCCAGAAGGTTGAGAACCACTCATCTAGAACAATGTGTGATGCTTGGTAGATGAAAAGTCCATATATACTACCTAAATAAAAAAATGAATAAAGAAGGGACAGAATTCTCCTAACTGATCCGTCTGTTTCCTATTTCGTTGACTCTGCCCTGTTTGATCCATGCTGCACACTTTTTGAGAATTTCCCATTGAAACCTCACAGAAGTACCAAGGTAGTTTTAAGTAACACAGATGTGACTTGGGCCCTGGTTTGGCTCAGTGGATAGAGCGTCGGCCTGCGAAATGAAAGGTCCCGGGTTCAATTCCAATCAAGGGCACATGCCAGGGTTGTGGGCTCAATCCCCAGTGGGGGACGTGCAGGAGGCAGCCGTTCAATGATTCTCTCTCATCATTGATGTTTCTATCTCTCTCTCCCTCTTCCTTCCTCTCTGAAATCAATAAAAAATACATATATAAAAAGATGTGACTTGGGAGAAATTTAAAGGTCACATTTTGAAGAGCTAGAAAATTGTGTTTGGAAGAAAAATACCTCTCAGAAATTATGGAGAAGCTCTCTCATTAGTTGTTATGTGAATGCAGATTCTTTACAGGTTGTTTTGACTAACCTTACTGAGGCAATGAAATGCTATAATGGATACATGTCTGTATATAATGTGCTCACTGGTGGATGAGTTTCTTATAATGTGAAACCCAACAAGCCAATCCTACTGATTCCCTAGCTCCTTCCAATGAGTCAGGTTCTCATTGATGACAGATCTGTGGAAGACAGAGGTGTCTTTTCAGAGTCTTAAGAAGCCTGCAGGGAATGACTCATCCCAGGAAACTTGGGGTGTCTGCCTTCTGAGTTCTATCCCCTGAGTCCCCAGTCCTGGCTTCTGCCCTCACAGCTCCAGTCCACTTCACCCTCCCTCTGCCAGAGCACAAGGTGGATGGCTCCACAGGAAATTTTTGTGCATTGGCCCTTTAAGAGGGTGCCCGAACTTTCAGCTGCCACTCCCTAGAAGACAGCACCCCACTGCTTTTCACAGCTAGATGTTATGTGGGTAACCTCCTCAGTTTGGTGCTCTCTGCTGGGGAGCACAGCTTTGGGGTTAGATCCCAGGGTTCCTAGTGGCACCCCCCATAGCTGAGATATCTCTCAGGGACTTCAGTTGCCATCTGTGGGTGTCTAGCCAGCCCTTTCATGCCTCCCCGACTCCTACTGTTATGGGTTGGCTCAACGAGATAGACCACTGACTCAAAATTTAAATTTAAGAGCCTTTTATTAAGCTGGCCAGCTGACCACAGCACCTATCTCCCCCTCTGGGAGATTCGGAGCATGTGGCGGAGACCAAGGGTGCAGTATGATCTTTACATAGCAAAGCAGTGTTAAAAATCAATCACAAAGCATTCCATTAAAAGTTCATAAAGAGTTCACAAGCACAAAGGGGGTAAACAGAGTCACACCTGGCTGGAGCATATCATAATTCATTGCTTTTCTAAGACAATCTAACAATTTTTCTTCCACTGTTACCCTGACACAATCCTGCTTCCACGGTTACCCTGACACAATCCTTGAACACCGTCCTCCCTCGTACATCCCCCTCCCTTCGAGCACATTCAATTTCTCATGTCTCATTTCCTCCCCTCAGCACATTAAAAAGAAAAAAAAAAAAAAAAAAAAAAAAAAAAAAAAAAAAGAAGCCTGCAGAGAGCTCAGGCCCAGAACAGTGACCTTTCCTTCACACAGCAGGCCACGGTGCCCCACACACTTGTCAGAGCTGACTCCCAGGGGTGGAAAACTGCATCTGCAGCTGAGCTCAGTGTGACCCGGATCTCATTTCCCCGGGGACTGTTTCAGTGCTGGGTGCTCAGGTCCTCTTTCGCTACCATTTCCTTGTTGCATTCCAAATATTAAATCATACATTTTACCTGGTACTCGAAGCTAAACTTTAAAAAAACTTTCTGTCTTTTAAGCTTATCAAAATCTGTGTTACTTTTTATTAGCCTTATGAGTAAAATATTAATTAATACATGTTCACTACTTCAGGATTATTTTTCTTTAAATATTTATGCCACATAGACTCTGAAAAGAAAATATCATTTAGGTTCTCTCTCCCTCTGTCCCTCCCTCCCTCCCTCCCTGCTTCTGTCCTTTGAGTATCTTAGTAAGAGAGCTTCGTTTATTCTATCACTCTGATCACTCATAAGTTTTTAGACAGTGGCATGCTGACAAGAACAGAACTAGGTAGGCAAAATTTCTGAAAATCACCTTCTGAATTAATATAAGGTATATAACTGAAAAAATAACATTTCGTAACATTAATCAACTTCTGTAATTTTCCTGTACGTCTTCATATTTAACTAGTTACTTTTTGGTGATCACTTATAAATAAGATAACTTGTATACATTTCATTGAATCCTCACACCAACCCGAGGCTTCTTGTATCTTTTTTTAGAAAGAAAAATTGACGCTTAGTGAGATTTTTCCTGATTATAAAGCACTGAAGAGACAATGTCATGATTGGGACTGAAATCTTGGTCAAGGACAGCTTCTTTGCCTTTTTCCATCAGGCCCACTCTTCTTAGTGAAGTGCAGCTGTTCTGCATTTGTTTGGAGAGATGATGTTCCTGCTCATTGATTTCTTCATGCACTTTCATGTGACCATAACTCATCATGGACCATATACATCAGTGCTTCATACACTACCTATTAAATTACTTCCTCTGAGTCTCTTTCCTGCCAGTTCAAAAATAACGAAATTAGAGCTTAAACTGTAGTTGATCTGTTATGTCCCTTCTGCTTTGAGAGCTTTTTGCTAGGAACTCCTCCAGACCATATAATTAACTGCATCAACGTGGAAAATGTATGGATCAGACCATGACAGGCCCGAATTCACTGCTGTTATTTCAGGTAGGCTAAGTGATTATCGTTCATTTAATTTAAGATCGCACCCAGCCATTTGTTCCTTCAGAGCAATGAGATGGCTCCAAAAATTAAGCTTAACCCAATTTGATTTGTTTAAATTGAGGTAACACTATGTGAGATTCTGTTCAGATGCACAGCACCAGACATCCTCACAAATTTATTTTCCTTCCTCTGTCTTTTTTCCTTTACTTCTTTCCTATAGAGGCTGGAATTGATCATTATTCTTCTCTTTGTTTCTAGTTCAAATTAGGGTTGGTAAAGCATATTCCTACACTGTACTTCTAAATCAGTTAGTCAAGAGTTCCTGTCTCAAGCTCTCCCCAAGTGCCCCAACCCCCACAGTCCCAGACACTAACCTGTCCCTCTATCTATCCCCACTATTCAGCAATTAATGCTTAAAACCTTGATTCAGCAGGAGAGCCAGCTTATCAACCCTGCTTCTAACAGAGTTTGTTCCAGCAATATGTCACAATATAACTTTTCACATTCCCATCATCCAGGGATCTGAGTCCAGGGATCTCAAACAGAACATGCTCACACTAAAACATTTTTGTTTGTTAAGTCATGATATAATGTTTGAGCAAAGGTAATGCCATGCCACAAATCCTGCTCTCAATTCAAGTTTCATAATTTCAAGTCCCAGGGTTCCTCAGTTTTATTTATTTTTTTAAATATATATTTTATTGATTTTTTACAGAGAGGAAGGGAGAGGGATAGAGAGTTAGAAACATCAATGAGAGAGAAACATCGATCAGCTGCCTCATGCACACCTCCTACTCGGGATGTGCCCGCAACCAAGGTACATGCCCTTGACAGGAATCAAACCTGGGACCTTTCAGTCCACAGGCTGACGCTCTATCCACTGAGCCAAACCGGTTAGGTCAGGGTTCCTCACTTTTAGTAAACTTGCATTTTTTCCCTTGTGTTAGGATTACACTTGAAAAAGGAATATTTCATTTTCAATAATATGATAAACTTAAAAAAAGTAACCAAATTAGAAAGTGATTTTAAAACTGGTACACTTATTTCTAAGACATCAATCTATTTCTTTAGCCTCCAAACAAACTTCATTAGTGTAGCAATTAAATTGTTTTCCCCTTTTGTCACTAGGAAAAGGAGAACTGCAAAACCTTCGGAATCTGATTCACTGTCCACTGAACACAGCATGCAATTCAAGTACAAATGGATAAAATACATTCTGCTATCTATCTATCTATCTATCTATCTATCTATCTATCTATCATCTATCTATCTATCATCTATCTATACTTCTCATTCCAGAAAAGATTTTAGGTAGTTTATTTTTTATTAGGGGGGAGAATGCCTAGAAACAACTTAATTTTAGTTGGTGTAGCCTGCTAAGAATGTGACCTCTATGAAGAAGGGGCCATACTTCTGGGGACCATGCATACACGAGTGCATGCTCAAGAGGTAGAGTTTCCATTTCATTGTGGAGGAAGGAAAAGCAAAAATTCAGACCAAAAAAACTTCTTGTTTAATATCCAATAGTTGTGTGAACTTGTAAGTTTTATTTATCGTTTAATGACCCATAGCACACCTTTCTGTTCCTGAGTCTCACCTTCTGGGTCTAGAATTAGAAGAGAACAGAGAGCCTGACCATATAACGCTCTCAGAGCCTCAGAGTATGAATGTGCAACCTGATACTGATTTTTTTTCTATACTATTTTCTGTTTATTTTTTTTACCTTTATCTTTAATTTTTATTTACTGATTTTTAGAGAGAAATAGAGGAAGAGGGAAGAGAGGAAGAGAGAGATACATGGATTTGCTGTTCCACTTATTTATGCATTCATTGGTGGCTTCTTGAATGTGCTCTGACCAGTGATTGAACCTGCAGTCTTGGAGTATTGGGACGACACTCTAACCAACTGGGCCTCTTTTATCTTTATTTTATCTGTAAGCTAATATTTCTCAAAGTATAGTCCATGAACAGATTAGAATCACCCAGAATCATACCACATGTACTAAAGCAAAAGGTTTGGGATAGTTTAGATCAGTGGTTCTCAACCTCCCTAATGCCGCGACCCTTTAATACAGTTCCTCATGTTATGGTGACCCCCAACCATAAAATTATTTTCGTTGCTACTTCATAACTGTAATTTTGCTACTGTTATGAGTCGTAATGTAAATATCTGATATGCAGGATGTATTTTCATTGTTACAAATTGAACATAATTAAAGCATAGTGATTAATTACAAAAACAATATGTAATTATATATGTGTTTTCCGATGGTCTTAGGCGACTCCTGTGAAAGGGTCGTTTGACCCCCAAAGAGGTGATGACCCACAGGTTGAGAACCGCTGGTTTAGATACACTGTCCCAGTCTTTAGTAAAGGTTTGCTTAAATATTCCCATCTTCTTACCTATGCTGCTAAGCCATTTGTAGGTATACCTGTGGTTCTCTACAAGGCAAGAATGTTAAGAGGGAGAACCTAGCATCTAAGACCTGCCTGTAGGGCTGAGCACTCAATGGCAGCTAGTGATAGCTTCCAGAAAGAGAAAGTGGGTCTTGTCTTGGCCCGGGAGGTAGAGAACAGAAAAGATTTAGGGCTGGGAAGTCAAGCACTGCTTTTCTACAAGGTGAAATTTCCCTCCCTTTCCAACCTTAGAGTGCAGAGTTTGATGTGATTAAGGGAAAGGGCCCTTTTCTTTATAATCCTAATGTTATTTGTGGTTAAAATAAACGGCGCCTTTAAGAATTTAACCAGGGGAGCGGGTACATTTATACCATGGAATGTGAAAGAGTTAAACTCAAGTAACAATGATATTGATCTCTAATAAACAGGAGTTTTGGATGGGCATCTTCAGGCCATTCTAGGAACAGGAGTCTGATTGTCTATCCAAGATCAAATGGATTTAAGACATAACAGTGCTAGCAAATTATTGAGTAGGGACGTAATAATGTAGTATCACAGCAAGGGCATCAACTGTTAAACACACACACACACACACACACACACACACACACACACACACACATCAAGAAGAAGCTGAATGTATCAAAACATATCTTTATACTCCAGGAAGAAGAGGCAGTGTACATTTTTCCACTTAGAAGTTATCTGTTTTCTTTGACTTCTTGGTATTTCTTGATTCATATATTTAAGTAAATTAGCTGTTATCATGTTACTACAAATAAGTAGCCTTTTTGTATGTTCACTGGTGATTGTTTCCTGAGCTTATTAAATCCTCCTATTCTAAAGATGCTTGTGCCAAAACCATAGTGCTTTCGATGCCATCAGAGCCAGCATCAAAGTCAATCAGCCAAGGGGAACCAAGGAGGGAAAGTCTCAACTAGAGCAAAAACCAACTGGTGTCTGCCAAGCAGGCCCCATGCCCTACTGCAAGCTTTGGATGCTGAAAGGACCCTGACCTGGGAGGCCAATGTGCTGGACGAAGCTTCTCTTTGAGGAAAGCTGGCTGTACCCTCTGACCCCAGGTCTCTGGGTAGACTTCATGGGGAAATCTTAAACTCCCACATGGTTCCTTGGCTGCTTTTAGCCATCACATAGAGGATCTGTGGCCAGAAGCTAGTCTGATCTAAGACCTATAGACCAGCGGTTCTCAATCTGTGGGTCGCGACCCCTTTGGGGGTCAAACGACCCTTTCACATGGGTCGTCTAAGACCATCAGAAAACACATGTATAATTACATATTGTTTTTGTGATTAATCACTATGCTTTAATTATGTTCAATTTGTAACAATGAAAATACATCCTGCATATCAGATATTTACATTATGATTCATAACAGTAGCAAAATTACAGTTATGAGGTAGCAACGAAAATAATTTTATGGTTGGGGGTCACCACAACATGAGGAGCTGTATTAAAGGGTCGCGGCATTAGGAAAGTTGAGAACCACTGTTATAGACAGATAGGCCAGCAGAATCGACATCATCTGGGAGTTAGTTAGAAATTCAGAATCTGGGTCCCTTCCCAGATCTACTGAACCAGCACCTGCATTTTAATAAAATCCTCAGGTGATTCGTGTGCTGTTAAAGTTTAAAGATGTTTCAAAGCTGTGGCAGCTAGGGAGCTCTGCATTTGAAGCTCACATTATGCAGGAAGATCTAAGTTCACAGCCTAGAAGGGAGAATTGAGTGAGGGAGTGGAGGTAGGGAGGCTAATGCAATTCTTTATCATAATGAAGGCGTCTGTGCAGATTATGTTGCAGGTAAGAGTTTTCTTCTTTAATGTGCATGCAAACTGCACCAACTCTGATAACTCATGGTTTGTCTATGGGAGAAGTCTCTCTGTGTCTCATTGTATGGCGGCCTTCCATGTGATCAGGGAGAATCCTCCATGTGCACCTCAGGATAGTGAGAACATCTGGAAGAAAACTGAACCTGGAGGCCCAGAGCTTTGGACTTCCCTCCTGAAGTCCCCAGTAGCATCTGCCCAGCCCTGGATATTCATCAGAAACAGCTGGGAGCTCTCAAAAACTCCAATACCCAGTGATCACACTTTTAGGAATATACCCTAAGAATCCTGAAACACAAATCAGAAAGAATCTGTACTGGTGTGTTTTTATTTTAAGCATTTGTGCTCTTATCTAAGTATAATTCTGATTCATTAGCTAATCTATCTCTATAAAAGCCTAATATGCAAATAGACCGAACAGCAGAACTGAACAACCAAACAACAGGTCACTATGATGTGCGCTGACCACCAGGAAGCACGCATGGAACATAGAGGGTGTTGGCTGCGGTGGGATGGTGGAGCAGGTAAGTGGGAGTTCCAGACCAAGGTGGGGTGCCAGTTGCTGTCATCGGGGCAAGCCTCTGGTGGTTACTGAAAGTTTTTGCTCCCATGCACTACGGTCCCGCCCGGTGCTAGCCCCAATCGCTCAGCACCGTCAGCAGGTGTGAGTGGTGGCTGCCAGCCCCAATCGCCCCTGAGGGCTTCTCCACCTACTCCTGCTCCTGAGGGGCAATCAGGGCTGCTGGCAGACAGGGAACAGGGGACTGTGGTGGGAGGGGCCAGGCAGGGGCTCAGAGGATGGGCCAAGACCCTCTCCTGTGCCCACCACAGCCTTGTGGCCCACAGTTCCTTTCAAGGTGCATGAATTCGTGCACTGGGCCCTTAGTATTTTATAACAGGTTCAGGTTATAACATTTCAAATAACAGATGAAATGCTGACAGTGGGGAAAAAAAACACACACAAAAAACAGTGGCTCTTCCTTGAGGTATCTTGGTGTTAGCTGAAAGAGACATGTTCCAAAGCCTGGAAATCCTAACTCAATTATCCCTTCCCTGGAGGTCCAGAAAATGTCTGGATATTTAACAAATAATTTTGAGGCTGTCCTATGTACTAGGCAATGTGCTAGAAGTAAATAGAGCTGTAGCCTCAACTTCAAGGAACTCAACAGTCGAGGGAAAACCAGACACATATGTGAATACTTAAACACCACGGGAGGCAGTAAGTGTTGTAATTGACGTGTGTATAAAATAAAGCAGTGACCCAAAGCCACTGACCTCGGATAGAGGCAGAGGTAAAGGCAAGTCATGATGGAGATAAGGGGGAGAAGTGTGTAAACTCACAGAGAGAAGGAGGAAGCAGGAACAGGGTCTCAAGGTATAGCGCAGAATTTTCTAGGGGGCGGGGGGAAGAGGGCGTTCTGGGATGAGATGAAGGAACAGCAAAGGAAAAGCCACAGCGCTGTGGGAAAGAAGTGTGTGTGTGTCAGGGAATCTACCAGATCTGCAGCGCAGGCTCCAGACAGCAGCAGCAGTGAGCTGCGCAGTGCTTTGCCGCACAGAGCCACTGGGGTTTTGCCCTTTAAGTAGGGAAGTAGCATGATTGGATTTTTTCTGGAAGCAGAACTTAGCTACTCTGCAATTTAGCAGCACTCTCTAATGTGGTTTAAGGAAGGGCAAGGCTGGAGTCAGGGAAATGATCAGGAGAAAAGTGTATGCTCCTGGAGATACAAAGTCTGAACGTTGGGAGAATCCAAATAGAATGGAGGTTCAGGCTAAGTTCACGTGCAAGTGCATATGACCACAGTGAGTTCTGGTGAGTAGTGCTGAGGGTCCCAACATATAAACATGTGTATATCATGGTGTTCCGTGCAGCGATTGTGTGTGCATGTGTAGGTGTGCAGGAAAGAATCAGGTCCAATTTAAATATTCATTGAGACGGACCCTCTAAGTCAATTAGAGTACAGTATAGGCAAACAAAGAATCTTCTACTAAAATGAATGAGGTAGATGTAGACTGATGTGACCTGATTTCCAAGATATATTTTTAAAGAGAAAAAGCAAGATGAAGAGCATGTATATAATATATCACTATTTTGTAAGGATAAAAGGTATATACCCTTATGTGTACACTTGTATATGCATGGACTGTAAAATGCATAGGAAACTGCTAACTGTCCAAAGTGAAGGAACTAAAGACAGGTAAGGGAGTGAGAATCACTTGTCACTCTGTACCCTTTTTCACTGTTTGAAATTCTTTTCACTGCGTACATTTATTTTCTCTCCCAAAATGGTGAAGAACGGCAAAGGGAGTGAGAAATGATGCATAGAGGGGTAGGAGTGCAGGATCATGACCCAAACAGCTTTCAGATCTGTCTCCATTTTATTTCAGGCCTGCATCAAGGCTCCTGGAAGCTTTGCACTGATAAGATCAACCCCACAAAAGGTTGGCTAAGGGACCAAGGAAAAGATAAGAAGGAATTTTGAGAACTATTTTACACTTAGGATTCTGACCAAACTTGGTTACAGAAACTTAGAAATGACCAATTAATCATAAAATCCGGGGCAAAACTGGTCTCTCAAGGGGAAGTCCTAAGTCATATGCACTATTGTGCTGTTATTAGCCTTAACCTAAGGTTAAAGCAGTTTTCAGAATAATCAAACTCAAAGTCATTATCGCTTTTAAATCTTACTAAATGAGTTGGTATCACAATGGTCATATTTTCCAAAAGAAAAATCAAGCCTCTTGGTCTGACCATGGTCTGAGTGCCAGATGGAAGTCACTGCAATTCCAGGGTATGTGTGTGTAGATTCTTCTACACTGTAGAAGCTTACTGAGCTTAAAGGCCTCAGCCACATTCTCCTGTGAAGATGCAGGGACATTCTCAGTGGACCATCGCAGACACTACTGGTTGGAACTAACCCACACACTAGGGGGCGCACTATCCTACCTCAGACCAGTTTCCAATAGTAAACGTAGGGCACAGTTACATGGATAAATAAGGTACAATTGCGCTATTTAAAAGGACAGGATAGAAACGATCCCACTTACTAAAAAGAAATTGGATGACTAAACTTGGTGAAAACTGTTTGGTGAAGGAGTGGGATCCTTGTGTGAGAGCAAGAAAATCTTGGCATCAAACTATGCTTGACCTTTTTACTTACATACAGTAAGTCCCACTAGTATTTCATATTTTAAAATATACCATTCAAAGAAATGAATACCCACAATCTCTAATTAAGAATACAAACACATAAAGCCCAGAAGAGCCTTTTTTTAAACCAACTAATTTTCATTACAAGACCCATATGGCTTTTAAAAAAAATAAAATTTGTTAAGAGATATAACTGATTTGGATTATGTCAAGTTAGAGTGCATGGTTACATGTGGTGAATTAGAGAAAAGCTGCAGGAAGTCATCTTGCATTCAGCCTCAACCCAATGAGCAGGAGAAATTCCAGATCACTGCTGACTTCTGTGTAGATACTACTGATCCCGCTCCTTTTAGTGGTTGTCTGGCTTATCTCAGCAGGGCTCAGAATATAAGACCCAGAAAATTTGGCCATCTGCTGCCAAAACTTGGTTCATGGGGAGTTTACCAACCCTAGGGGTTTCCAGATGTTGAGATTTTAAGTGCAAGTAAATATTCTAAAAGAATTTGGGGACTGGACATAAAGTTTTTGTCATGTTAGGACATGACAAACATGCAAACAAAATGCCCACCACCATCTGCTATCACCAGGGTTTCATAAATTTAAAAAAGATTTTTAATGCTACAAAACTGTGAAAGAAAATACTCTCAAATGTTTATTTTAGAAACGATATGCTCTCATTTATGTAAAATTGGGTGTGTGTCTGTATGTGAACACATTTAAAAATATTATCCTAAGAAGGATAAAGGAGAATTCTTTTACATTGAATGGTAAAACACTCACTTTGTTGTTCTAATTTTTCTCATTCTGCCATGTGCTGCTGAAGGCGTTGGACGGTTAGGTCCCCACTAATCTGTACAGTAGCCTCCCCGTCTCTTCCCTGTCCTCAGCTTGACTTTTCTCTAGCTGCCTCTGAATACCACACCCACACAGCAATGCATTCCCATTAATAGACTGTCTAGTGGACAAATGGGGCTAAGTGTTCAGAAAAAGTCTCAGGATAGTTTTAAAGAACAGGCTGGGAAATACTCGCTTGCAAAGCCAAGTCAATCACTTCAGGGCTCCTAGGAGCAGGTCTCCAGTGCCCGAGTCTTTGTGCATGAAGAACCCCTCCCCAGCAGCACCCTGGGGCCAGAGCCACATCTCACTGGCAAGAATGTTTCCTGGACTAAGGTGATGGCTGTTCTCAGGAAGAGGAGAAGGAGGTTCAGCTTTAATAGGAGATAAGGGACGCACTCTAAAGGAGGGGCACTGAAACAGTGAGCTAGAGGCAGGGATGTCAGGGGATTTGCTCCAAAACCTGAGAGGCCTGGAAGCTTTGAGAAGGCATGTGGTGTGTCCTGGGAAAATGAAAGTAGGTGAGCTGAGGTTTATCAAAAGTGGTCAAGGACCATTAAAAAGGCTCCGGGACCACAAATGATGCTGTGAACACTCATTCACTCAGCAGAGATTTTCTCCCTGTCGGGCATAGTCTTAGGGGAGAGATAAAAGAATGGCCACTGCTTGGGGCAGGTGATATAATATGGCTGGTGACAACTAGGAGCAAAACTTCTCAGCTCTCCTTTTGAGCCCCATCTTTCTCCATTAAGGACATTGTTCTCAAGGAGAAAAGGTCAGAGACAATGGCTCAACATAGAACTGAGACCCAGGATTGGGTGCAAGAATGAAACAGCCCTGGGGTCTGTATGTAAAAGCTCGGTTGGAGGACTTCTGAGTCATCATCTACGAGCTTAGAGATCTAGACTCTAGAACCTGTCAAGGGTCTGGGAGAAATCTTGGTGAACAGAAGTGCCTGAGGGGCACACACAGGCAAATGCTGCCCTGACTTTTTTAAATGGGAAAAAATGGGCCCTGGAAACTTTCCATTGATAAGTCAGATGCTGATTCCTGCACCAATGGAATGGGCCTAGCAGAGAAAAAGGTGATAATTCATAATTAGCCCCCAGCATGAACAAGCTATAGAAAACTAGTTCTGGTTTCTCACTTTCCATTGTTTTATTATGGGAGTGTGGCAGAAGATAATCAAAGGACAGTTGCCTCTGCCCATATCTACTAAGAGTCTCTGGTCTGGGCCTTGATGGTCCATGCGCGCTTTTTTCCTGTGCCATCCCCCGCCCCCCCCCCCCCCCCCCCCCCCCGTTGCAAAGGTAGGATTGCTTCATCCTTCAGCTCTTTTTCTCTTTCTCAGCTATATTCTCAGTTTACTTAGGACTAAATTGGTGTATTAGAGAAATGACAAAAATATCAAACACCTTCATTCCAATAAGGCAAAAACTCACCAGATGGACTGTGGAGTCAAGAGATTTTGTAGGTGACTGAACAACTTACTGCAAGCTTATTGAATTATAGATCGATTATTCCTGGGAGGAGATCTTTAATGCTGTGTGACACAGTTTCATACTGTACTGTATTCTGTTCAACAACTCCATTAGTGATTGTTGCTAAGAACAGAAGATGGGAGTACTGAATTTGTAGTTGGCCCATAGCTAGGAAAGACACACTGGCTGTAACAATGGGCAGAGAGTAACTTGTTGAAACTCAACTCAATAATAATTATATCTTGCAGTCATATTTAATATAATAATGTCATAACTACAAGATAGAGGTGACCCAGTTAAATACTAAACTTCATATCCTTGAATACTTAACCATACTAGTAATATACACCAAGAATGAGAGATGAGAGTTGGGAAAACTAGTGGCTTTGAGACTGTGTTGATAGAAGATCAGTGTCCATCAGAAGTATTTATCTTATTATGGTTTGTCCTAGAAAACTCATCTTCCTTCTATTCAACCTTCAAGTGTTAAAGTTCCTCTTTAAAAGCATGTCATAGCTCTTCACTACCTCCAGAACAAAGCACAAACTCTTTTTTTATAGCATACCATGCCCTTCATGATCTACTCCAACTACCCAGCCTCATTTACTATTGCTGTTTCCTATCTACTGTCCCAATCCAAACCACAGCCTACTTCCTCTACATGCTTTGTTGTACCTTTGTTTCTTTGTCCACGTCATCCTTGTCTAAATTTTCAACTCTGCTATGAGGTCTGGAAAAGTGTAGATGGGAAGGATTTGGGGTGGCGGTAGGTGTCGGCAATAGAATTCCATGGAGTCAGGAGCTAGACAGCATGAGAACACAGATGAAAGTGACAGGCAAAGATCAGAATTGTGCAGAATTGGGGAAGCCCAAATGCTGGGGGGGTGCCGAAGGGAGACATCAAAGCTATGGTAGTCAAAAATTTGAAGCAAGAAAGGTAAGTGGGAAAGAAGGAAGAAGCCACCTACCTGAGATGCTTGCCTTCTTTATTGTAATCATCTCCCCAAACCTTTTTGATCTTCATTTTCTGTCTCTCATGACTCTTAGATAGAGCTGAGCACTCTCTTCTCTATGACAACTCTACCCTGAATATTTCTCTACTAAATCCCATATGGCCCATATTTTCAATTATTTGTTTATATTTCCAATTCTCATACTAGACTGAATACTTGCTTGATGATGGGGTCGCGATTTACCTGTATAATCCCGGGGCCTGGTTCACAGTACTGCATCTGTGTCAGTACCACAGTATCTGCACATAACACACAGGACATATAAACTTATATACATACACACATGTGTGTATATGTTAATAAATTAATGGTGTTTCTAACTCATTAAATCTTAGTGAAAATCATATTTCTCAAGGTATCATGCTAATATTAACATATAGGAATCAGTGATTCCTTATCGATCTCATTTTAAGAAAATCATTTTAAAAATACATTATTAAGTGGAAAATGCTTTTCAATCCATATTTTGAGTTAGTTGTATCTTCCCAAAGAAAAGGAATTTGGATAACATGGTGTCACCATGCGCTCTCCTGCCTACCGAGAGCTGCTGTGGGTGAACTGTATGTCTTCTACTGAGAAGGAAATAAAAGACCTGATTTTAACACAAAACCCTTCCACTGCCTTTCAAGTCTTGAATATGTGAGTGGGCTGAATCCCTACCATGGAAACATGCTATTTTATTATTGCTCTTACATTTGCCTTTACTAGATTTTTAAAAATATGCCTAATTTGGTAAACTTTGAAAAGTGTTAGAGCTAACTTAGATACAGAGATGTACATGGGCCAGCATTGCTGTCAATGGTTTCTTATCTACTTTGCTTTTCAAAGCATGGAGCCTGAGCTGCAACATTATAAATGTTCTTTCTACTTTTAAAGCTAATAAGCTTTAGTCCTTCATTTATTCTGCATGTACTCATCATTAAGTGCCCAGTATGTGTTAGGCACTAGTCACATCAAGTAATGGAATGGATAACATCCTGCCTTCAAGAACCTTATGTTCCAGTGGAAGATAAACAAACAGTAAAACAAACATATAATATACCAAATAGTGACAAATGCTATAAAGAAAAATGAAGGGGGCAGGGAATGGAGAATGACAAAGACTACTGTTTTAGATAGTGATCCCAAACAAGACCACCTAGAGGAGGCAGTATCTGGGCAGAGAACTGAATGAAGTGAGGGAGGGAGGCATGCTAATCACTGGGATGAGAGCATTCCTGGTAGAGGAAATAGCAAGAGCAAAACTAAAAGAAACAAATGAACAAACAAGTAAGAAAGGGAGAGCGTGCAAAGCCCAATGCTTGTAGATGGTAAAGAATATGGTAGGAATGATGACTCCAATAGGCATCTGATTCTTTCTTCACATTGTTTGCAGTAGAAAGAGCCTCTTGGTCAGCAAATGTGCCAGCCCAAGTTCCTGCCCTCCGGAAGGATCGCCCTGTGAGCAGCCCCATGATGACAGCAAGTCCTCATCTGCTGGTGTCAGCAAATAAGGCAGATCCATCTGTCTGCTCACACTTTGCATTCTGGTCTGGGATTTCCTCGAGGAGCTGGCACTTCTGTTGTATCGACCTGAGTCAACAGAAACCCCTATTTATCAGGCCCAGAGCTTTCCTGTTCATATAATTTATGAGAAACTTAGTGGTCTGACATTTTCCTTCCTAGACACTCAGTTTATTAAACCAAAATCTAAAATGAGAGTGTCAGATCTGCTGATTCCACTGCACCATGAAAGGAAGGGGCCAGAAAGGCCATGTCTGTGGACTTCAGGGCTCTGTTCCCTATCTGACCTTTAACACATGACTGACTTTATATATAAACAAGATCCACTGACTGCATGATTAGGGTGCTGTCCCACACAAGGCAGTATGTCTCTGATCAGTGCTGGGTAGGGCTCTTCCCAAATCATTCACAATGTGGTCTATACTGGTGAAGTGGTCAATTTTACTTCCTGTGATAGCTCAATAAGCTTCTATCAGAGTGATCCTCCTGAGGACAACAGCTATAAATGCTGGATAATACATAAAAAACAACTACCTAAAGGCAATGAAGAGCCATCAAAAGAAGATACATTCTAGAGAGTGCTGGGAGAAGCAATCTGCTGCCTGTCCCTGCAAGTTCTTTCTGGGTATGCTTATTAGGATGTAAGAACCTGACTGTTTATAACCTGGGCTGTTACTCAGGGTTGAATTTGCAATAAACAATCTTGAGGGATCATATAAGGTTTCCCTAAGGAGCAAGGAGCAGGCTGGTTAACTGCTTACTGTAAGAGAGAGGTAGGTTCCCTAAGCTCAGTGCCCCTCTCTTGTGGTGCAACCCATTGTGTGTGTAGACGTCCATCTGGGCCCATGGAACAAACTTGTGGGACTTGGACACAAGATAAATGAATGTTAGCATGTTTATATTCATGATGCTTGCTGTGCCAAGAATAATAGAGCCCATGTTTATGACCCATGAGATACTGCCAGATTTATTTTTTGGCTTGTAAGTAGGGTACAATCAAATCCCAGACCTGATAGAGGGGAACTGACATGTGAATGAAGGGAATGGCGCTGGATGGATTTCCCATTTTCATGACTTCTGGTCTGACAGCAATTCTCAGTCTATGCCCTGTGGAGTAGCTAAGACTCTGATAGAAAGCATTCAGTCTTTCTGGCTTAAAGGATTAGAGGGCAGAGTTCGGGACAAGCACAGCCACTGCAAAGTGAGAAATAAATCACAGAAATGAGAGAGCCAGAGTAAGGAACTATAAATTCTGTCCAAATCTCTAGCTGACCTCTGAACCAAACAGTTACAAGGCAGGACCCTAAATAGATAAGGAAAGACTAAAATTTCCAAAGTGAGATTGCACTTGTTGCCTAAGAGACAGAATTTGCATTTTGAGTTCAATTAATTTAATTGCCTGTGATAACAAAAACTCTTCGGAGAATAGAATAGCATTCAGAGTCTTTAGAACACAACATTTACTACAGGGTCCAGAATATAATCCAAAATTACTCAGCATACAAAGAAACAGGGAAATATGACCCATTCTCAAGATAAAAAACAACCAACAGAGAATATCACTGAGATAACCAAGATATTGGAATTTGCAGACAAAAAAAATTTAGAGTTAACTGCTCAAGGATGGAAAGGAAAATAGTCTCATAACGAATAAAAGGAAATTTTAACCAGTAAATAGAAACTATGAATATTTTAAAAGATGCAAGTTGCCAGATTAAATAATACAATGTTTGGGAAAACATTCACTAGAGAGACTTAACATCAGGATGGAGATAACAGAGGAACAACTCAAACTTGGAGCTAGGTGAATAAAAATTACCAAATTAAAATTAGAGAGAGACATTTTTAAGAAATTATCAGACCTTCGAGAACTTAGGGATAATATTCAAAGGTCTAATATATATATGTAATTGAAAATGAGAGAAAATATACTTTAAAAAGTAATGACAAAAATTTTCCCAAATTTGGTGAAGACATTCATTTATAGATCCAAGGAGGTCAGCAAACCCTAAGCAGGATAAATACAAAGAAAACCATCTCTAGGCATATTATAGTAAAACTGCTAAAAAACCAAAGTTGTAGAGAAAAACTTAAATGTAGCTAAAGACACATGACACATTATTGACCTGGTAACAATGATTTAAATCAACTAATTTCTTTTTTTTTAAATATATTTTATTGATTTTTTACAGAGAGGAAGGGAGAGAGATAGAGAGTTAGAAACATCGATGGGAGAGAAACATCGATCAGCTGCCTCCCGCACATCTCCTACTGGGGATATGCCTGCAACCCAGGTACATGCCCTTGACCGGAATCGAACCTGGGACCTTTCAGTCCACAGGCCGACGCTCTATCCACTGAGCCAAACCGGTTTCAGCAAATCAACTAATTTCTTAGTAGAAACTGTAGAGGCCAGATGTAGAACAACATTTGCGAATTACTGGGGTGGTAGATTCAACCTAGAATTTCTATATCCTGCAAAAACAAAAACAACTTTTTTTCAGATTGAGAAAACTAAGAAAATTTGCCCCTAGTAGATTTTTTTTTTTGTGTGTGTGTGTGTAAGAAATGCTAAAGGAGGGTCTGCAGGTAGAGAGAAAATAATACCAGCTAGAAAACCTTTAGGAAGGAATAAAGAGCATTGAAAAAAGATAAATATTTGGGTAAATACAAAAGATGATATTTCCCTTAATTTCTTTAAAATACCTTGAATCTATACAGTAAAAATTATAACATTGTCTGGAGGGGTTAAAAAAATCTATAATCTATCACAAATCTAGAACGAACGTTCCAAAAATTCATCTGGAATAAAAAAGACCCCGAATAGCTGCAGCAATCCTGAGAAAGAACAAGGTAGGTGGGATCTCAATACCAGATATCAAACTGTATTACAAAGCCACTGTTCTTAAAACAGCTTGGTACTGGCACAAGAACAGACATATAGATCAATGGAACAGAATAGAGACCCCAGAAATCGACCCAAACCACTATGCCCAATTAATATTCGACAAAGGAGGCAAGAGCATACAATGGAGTCAAGACAGTCTCTTCAATAAATGGTGTTGGGAAAATTGGACAGATACATGCAAAAAGATGAAACTAGACCACCAACTCACACCATACACAAAAATAAACTCAAAATGGATAAAAGATTTAAACGTAAGACGGGAAACCATAAAAATACTAGAGGAATCCACAGGCAGCGAAATCGCAAACATATGCCGAAGGAATTTCTTCTCTGATAATGCTCCTAGGGCAATGGAAACTAAAGAGAAAATAAACAAATGGGACTACATCAAAATAAAAAGCTTTTGCACAGTAAAGGAAACCATCAACAAAACAACAAGAAGACCCACTACATGGGAGAACATATTTGCCAATGATACCACCGATAAGGGTTTAATTTCCAACATTTACAGGGATCTCATGAAACTTAACAAAAGGAAGATAAACAATCCAATAAAAAATGGGCAAAGGACCTAGACACTTTTCGAAAGAGGACATACAGAAGGCCGAAAGACATATGAAAACATGCTCAAAGTCACTAATTATACGAGAGATGCAAATCAAAACGACAATGCGTTATCATCTCACACCTGTCAGAATGGCTATCATCAGCAAATCAACAAACAACAAGTGTTGGAGAGGATGTGGAGAAAAAGGAACTCTTCTGCACTGCTGGTGGGAATGCAGACTGATGCAGCCACTGTGGAGAACAGTATGGAGCTACCTCAAAAAACTAAAAATGGAACTCCCATTTGACCCAGTGATCCCACTACTAGGAATATATCCCAAGAAACCAGAAATGCCAATCAGAAAGGATATATGCACCCCTATGTTCATAGCAGCACAATTCACCATAGCTAAGATTTGGAAACAGCCTAAGTGCCCATCAGCAGATGAGTGGATTAGAAAACTGTGGTACATATACACAATGGAATACTATGCTGCGGTAAAAAAAAAAAGGAACTCTTGCCTTTTGCAACAGCATTAATGGAACTGGAGAGCATTGTGCTAAGTGAAATAAGCCAGTCAGAGAAAGATAAATACCACATGATCTCACTCATTTGTGGATTATAGAGAACAACATAGACTGATGAAAAGGGACAGACCCAAAGACTGAGAAACAGCGATCAGGCTATCAATCCCCAGAAGGAAAGTAGGGGAGGGCGGGGGTAAGGGGAAGAGATCAACCGAAGGACTTGTATACATGTATATAAGCCATACCAATGGACATGGACAACAGGGGGATGGGAGCATGAGTTTGCGGGGGGGGGGGAGGGAGGTTGGGGGTTAATGGGGGGATGAGGACACATTTGTAATACCTTAACTAATAATAAAAATAAATAAATAAATAAATAAAGTATATATACAAAGCTAAAAAAAAACTATAATCTAAAGGGTGAGGGGCATCTGTAAATAGATTTATATGTTTGCAAATTTCTACACTGTATATGCAGTGTTAAAATACCAATTCAAAGCAGACTGAAAAAGGTAAGGATGTATATTGTACCCCCAGAGCAACCACTTAAAAAATAATGCAAAATGGTATAGCTAAAAAGGCAATAGATAAACCAAAATGCATTTTAAAATTGCAAAATAAGACAGTGAGGAAGAACAAAGATTTAAAAAAACAGAAAGGGCAAACAGAAAATATAGCCCAAACATAAATCCAACATTGTCAACAATTACATTAAGTGTCATAAGACTAAACATTGCAACTAAAAGCCAGAGGATTTTAGAATGGATAGAAAAGCAAAGATCAAAATATATGCAGTCTTCAAGAGCCATACTTTATATATAAAGGTAGGTTGAAAGTAAGTGGATGGGAAAAGTTATACCATGCCAACAATAAAAAGAAGGCTGGAGTGGCTATGTTAATGTCAGATAAAGCAGACTTTAAGACAGAGCATTTCAGAAATAAAGTGACACATTTTATAATGATATAAAGGTTAATTAATCAGGATGATAGAACAATCATGAATATATAGATCTTAATAATAGAGCTCTGAAATGTATGAAACAACAATTGAAGACATCAAAGAGAGAAATAAACAATTCCACTTTCAGTAACTAATAGAACAATTAGACCCAAAAAAATCCACTAAAAACCTGGTATCCATTTCAGGGAAGTGGCTGTTCGATAATCATTTTCCTTGGAGTCCCATGAGATTCTTATCACTCAAGGTCTATTACATTAGGGGAACCTTTAGTAAACTCCATCTTACATGAAGGGGGAGGGGAGCTTTGTTTTGTGCAATTAAAAAACTTAATTAGTACCTACCTGGCACCATACATAGTTATTAAAATGTTATTGCCTTGAAATATCGGGGAGATCACATTGTGAAGATGACTGTCTACCACTATGCTGGACACCTGAAACTAATACAAAATAATACTGAATGCAAACTATAATTGAAAAATAAAATATTAAAAAAGTGGAAAAAACTAATTGGGCAAATGTTATTAATAAAATTCAGGCTCTGCTTGGAGCTTACCAGCTTTAGTGGTTGGTGTTATAATTTTAATTTGGTGAACACCTTAATTTACATATTCAAGAAGCAAACACAAGCATGATAAATCAAAAGGAAGCCATCCATGCATATATTGTATCAAACTGCTAAAAACCAAATGTATTATAGAGAAAATTTTGAATGAGCTATAGATATATGACACATATTTTAGACTTTTATGTGATGCTTAAACCTTACATTCCTTAACGTGGAAACATCACATTTAAAAAAACTTTGCATTTCTTAATATGTAAAATTTATTTTTTAAATGTGGAATAAGTATTCAAAGAAAAGCAAGATAAGTTATTTTCTTTATTTAATTCCTAAATCTTTCTGAAATACACTAAAGAATAATAATAATATCTACTTTTTCTAGGTCTATGAGTTACATTTATTTTGAAAGATACCTGTAAGCGACATAGGTTTATAAATAAAGTATAATGATAAAAGTAGAGATATGGATATCATCTATATATACAAAAGGCTAATATGCTAAGTATCTGACCATCCAACTGGTCGGTATGACACACACTGACTACCAGGAGGCAGACACTCAATGAAGGAGCTGCCATGACGTGCACTGGCCATTTACAGAGAAACGGCACCACGGACCTGGCACCAACAAAGCAACATTCGGCTTCCCCCAAGTGGGACATAGGACCCACCACCATCTGGGAGCGACACCCCACCAAATCTCAGCCAATGCTGCTGAGACCCCATGGCGCAAAATGTGGCCCACAGCCCAGCCCAGCCTGGAAATGGTGCCTGTAGGCACTGGGTAATGATGTCACATAGCAACACCCGGCTTCCTCTCCCTAGCAACTAGCTAGCCTCCTTGCAGTTTCTTCAGCCCAGGAACACAACTTGCTTTATAGCCAGGTGGAAATATTTTACACTTTAACCAAATGTCTGTGAAGCATTTTCCCATGCCTCATCTCATTTGATCCTCACAGAAGTCCTGGAATAGGTAGATAGGAGACTGGGTAGAATCCTATTTTCTTTTCATTAGCCAAAAAACAGAGATTTAGAAAGCTTTGAAACTTGACCTGACTGAAAAGAAGAAATGTGGACCTTTAAAATGACTTTAGGTTTTCTCACTGCGCAGAATATAGTCAAACACTGCTGCAGTTAAATATCCTTTGTTCTGCCTGCATGATCCACAATAATAATCTGCTTCGTGTTGATATTTATTGCTGTGTTGCTGACAATTACCTGAAAGAGAAGTTGGGGTGCTTCACTGGGCTGGAAAAAGTTTAGCTAAATCAGAAAGCAGGCCTAATTAAGCAAATATATATATATATATATATATATATATATATATATATATATATATATAATCTATCTATCTATCTATCTATCTTGCTGGCGCCAATCACACATGTGTGTTTCAATCTGTCATTTCTATCTGAATTTGGTTGATACTTCTATTATAAAGGGTGAATAGCAATATTAAAATATTTCTTCTAATTAATTTCCTTTCAATGTGCATGAATTTGTGCACTGGGCCACTAGTATTTTATAAATGAGAATGGACACTAACTACAACTAGACCCGTAAGTTTCTATTGAATAATTATGATTGCACTGCCATGTTTAAGAGCTTGGGCACTAGAGTCAGACAAAACTGATTTTGCACTTAACCACTTAAGAGTATCAAGACAGTTACTCTGAGCCTCTGTTTCCTCATTTGTAACAGGAATAATAATACTATCTATCTTGTATAGTTTTTGTGAGGATGAAATGAAGCAATATGTGTAAAGTGCTCCACATCACATGTAGCACATAACAAATTCTCAATAAATAAAAGTTGTTGTCTCTTGTACTATTGGGAATACCCAGGAAATGAAGCTCAGTGCCATGATTTTAGGAATTGCACCTTTATAAACCCATGCTTGGAAGAGGAAAAGGAAAGAAGAAATGGAGAGATATAAAAGTTTGAAGAAAGCCTACATATAATTGCAGTGGGGTAAGAAAACAAACTCCTCTGGGTTCACACTCTCAAGAGCAGGATTCCAGAAGGGTCTGGACCAATCCTTTTAGGGTTGCCTTGATATTCTTTGAGCATGGTAGAGATCCTGGCCCAATAAAGGCCGATTGAATGAATGAATGAATGAATGATATTGAGATAAAGACCCATTGCAAAATGGCTATGACTATGATGGTCTGGAAGAAAGTACCAAAACTAGCAAAGTCCTAGGAAACAGGGGTGGCCTCTGACCACTGGCTCCCCCTAGGAACCAGTTCTGAACTTGGGAACTCTGTCTCCCAGGTCAGGGTGTGTCACTGAGGTTTCATCCTTGACACAAAGTAGGTGCTCAATATTATACATTGAATGAATAAATGAGGCAACCTCTGAAAAACCTGTTCACCAAAATCACTAGAATGTCACTGATTCATGGGAAACATGGGCAACATTTTCCTGGAAATGGAAATTACAGAACAAGGTCTTCATGAAATCACTCCGTACTTAACTATTATGTTTCCTAATTAAAATGCATTGCAATATTGACCAGTTTAGAAAATACATTTTGGCCTACCAAGAGTTTGAGAGAGCCAAACCATTGCCAAGGACAGGATGAACTTGAATTACTTAAATGAAAATACTTGTCTATCCATTCAGCTCAAAAAAATGCTGACACAGCAGCATCTAGATTATGGTTTCTTTTTTTAATTATTATTTCTAAGTTACATTTTTTTAATCTGGCCCTGAAAGCAGACCCAATTCTTCATATATATTCATAAATATATGTGTTGCCCCAAGGAAATGAGAGCAAATGTTATAAAATGCAAAAGAAATGGTTCCAGTTCTTACCAATTGCTCTACGTGATGTTTCTTAGCTTTAAGAAGTAGTAATAATGCAGAGTAAAAAAAAATAAGAAGAAAGCACTCTACATGTTTGAAATGCTGTAAAAATTATGAGAACTTTGTTTCTCTGTCATACCCGATACAAAGCCATTTCCATAATGATTCTCTTTTGGGTTGTTTTAAAAGCAGCAGGAGGTAGGAAAAAGGCAGTCTTGTGCTAGAAATACAAATTCCTGTCATTTAAAAAGTATGGAAAGATTGTTTGGGACCAAGAAAAGTCAAGTTCTGCCCAGGCTATCATAACGGGAACCTAGCATGGAGTTGCCACATGCAATGTTCCTAATGCACTTTTCCCAATATTTCTCAATAAGCCATTACCATGGCAACTTAACCTTTAAGCACACAAAAGAAATACCTCAAACCCTTTCTTCAGAATGAAACAGAACTTACACCAGATTAAGGGATTTGTTTAAAAAATACTTCTCCAAGGTTATTTTTAATGGCTGAAAGATTTAGGAATTGGGGTGGGGGGGGGGCAATGTACAGACAGATCAAAGATGAGCCAAGTACACAAATGATTGCTACCTATTTTTATAGTTTAAAAAGTCTTGGCATTCTACTGTAATGATGAAAATAAATAAGAAATCTGTGTGCATTGTTTAGAGAAGTTTAATGAATGCAGGGGTCATTTCTCCATGCCTCAACCCAGTACCAATGGAATAGAAGTGATTCGGTTCCATTCCATGCTGCTTTGAAAAGCACTTCCTACCTGCTCCAGTCATTTTACCTACAGACTCTTCTTATGGACCAGTCACTAATATGTATACAGCAATGTGGGGGGGGGGGGCAGGTGGAGAATTCATTTCCTATGTGAGTCCCAAATCCTGAAAAATTAAGAAGGATTTAGGAGTCAATCAATGGAAGGTAAATCCTCCAGAGAGTAGACAGCCCTGTTGATATTTCAGCATCAAGTCCAGACTGGTGAAAAGGTGAGGCTGGTTGGTCAGATTCAACCCCTCAGAAAAATAACAAAACATGTGGGCTTCCTCTTGGCACATTAGTGGCATCATCTATATATACTAGAGGCCAGGTGTACAACATTCATGCATGGAGGGGGAGGTGGGTCCCTCAGCCCGGCCTTCACCCTCTCCAATCTAGGACCCCTTGGGGGATGTCTGACTGCCAGTTTAGGCCTGATCTCACAGGGAATGGGCCTAAACTGGCAGCCGAACATTCCTCTTGCAGTCCGGGACTGCTGGCTCCTAACTGCTCGCCTGCCTGATCGCCCCTAACTGCCTCTGCTTGCCAGCCTGATGGCCCCCTAACTGGTCCCCTGCCAGCCTGGTCACCCCCTATCTGTCCCCCTGCTGGCCTGGTTGCCTCCTAACTGCTCCCCTGCTGGCCTAGCCACCCCCTAAGTGCTCCCCTGCCAGCCTGGCCACCCCCTAACTGCTCCCCTGCCAGCCTGATTGCCCCTAACCGCCTCTGCCTCAGCCCCCACTGCCATGGCTTTGTCCAGAACAACATCTGGAAGGATGATCAGAGGATGTCCAGTCTAATTAGCATATTACCCTTTTATTAGTATAGATAAAAGCCTAAGTGGCTGGCCAACCGGCCAGTAGCTATGACATGCACTGACCACCAGGGGGCAGATGCTCAACACAGGAGCAGAAACCACAGGCATGGAAACATGGAACAGACTGATGAATCTCAGAGGGAAGAGGGGAGGGGGGAGGGCGGGAAGAGATTAACCAAAGATCTTATATGTATACTAGAGCAGCGGTCGCCAACCTTTCGGACCTGACGGACCACCAATGGTCCACAGACCACCTGTTGGTGACCGCTGTACTAGAGGGTCCCTCAGCCTGGCCTGTGGGGATGGGGCTGAAACCAGCCCAGAGCATGGATTCATGCACCAGTGGGGTTCCTCAGCCTGGCCTGTGGGGATCGGACTGAAACTGGCTCTCCGACATCCCCCAAGGGGTCCTGGATTGCAAGAGGGCACAAGCCAGGCCTAGGGACCCCACTGGTGCACGTATCTGTGCACCGGGCCTCTAGTTTTTTAATAAAAAGAAAGTTGTATATCATACTTCATGCAGCTTACAGTATAAAGTCTCCTCAGAGATGTCAACTTAAAAAAATACCTGAGGCCTGATGTGAGCTAAGAAAGCAAGCTCAGTGAGTGAGACCAGGGAGACTTAGAAGCCATTCAAGCAGGCACATAATTCCTCTGCTCCTTAAGGTCGTGTCCCGATTGGAAATTCTCCTGGAAATCTGTGGATCTGTTACATATTAAAGTGCTTTGTAGAGGCGGGTACAGGAGTAAGGATGAGAATGCTCGTGCACATCTTTTGAGACCATTCGGAGGCCCTAAGTTTTCAGCGTTCTGCCTCACTGTAGATATATTTTGAGTTCAGTCACATCAAACATTCATTCACCATACTCAAATTCAACAAAAAGCACTATGTCAGAAAGCGAGAGAAGAAATAATTCAAGACATTCTGCTGGGGATTTCTTTCATCTAAGGACTATCTGGGATGACCAGAGGTGAGAGAACCTGCCATTTCCTCAGTGAAGCCCGGTCCCTCGTGGCCGACACGAGTGCGCACCTTACTGTGCTGAAGTGATCCTGAAGTTCACGGTCCTAAAGCACCTGGTGCTCAGCAGCACTGGAGGAAACAGCAGGCTGGGAGCTGGTACACTGGCCTCCCAGGGGGAGCCTGCCAAAAGGATTTTCGAGGCTAATTTTACTTACACCTGGTTTTCTCCTTATCACTGACTTTGGAACATAACTGACATAAAAGATATGTCTCCACTATTTTTAATTCTAGGATATTTCAGAGGACTTTGGCTTTCTGGAACCAGAATTTCTGGTTTCTCTAAAATGCAGTTTTCTACCTGAACTTTAACATAAAATTTAAAAAATATATCCAGCTTATATATAGTGAGGCTCAAAAGTTGGCTGTTTGGAACACAGAATGCATTTTGCTATAAAAACAATGTTTTAAAGGATGTGAAATGTATGTATAGCCCACATACTAGTGCATCTTTGTTCTGAAAATTATACATTTGCAAATAAATTTTTTTTATAAAGGGGAAAATGGGTACAGAGAAGGAAGGATAGTATAGTGGCTAAGAGTGCTCAAGCTAGGCTCTCTTTGTCCAAATACCACCAATCACTAGCTTTGGGCCTTGACTAAGTTACTCTTCCTGTCTCAGTTTGCTCATCAGAAAAATGGGGATAATAGGGTATTTTCCTCAGGGGTGTGTGTGAGGATATAACCAGCCTATACAATGCACGTGCACATAGGAAGGGCTCTGTGTTTGCTCTGACATTGTTCCTGTGGGTGTGAACTGCTCAGACACAACAGCATTTCCATGGCCTCTGCCCTCGGACTCTCTTTGCCCTCTGACCCTCTGCCCTCTGACCCTGAAGGCTCTTCATTGTGGAGGTGCAGGTTCGCTTTGGCAATAACCAGGGGTGCAGATACCTTAGGCATCTTCAATATTTAACTACCTGTCTAAAATTTTAGTGCAGCAGTTGGATGGAAATGAGCATTTCACTCTAACAGCATTCTGGAAAGTCCTCTGCTCACTCTGCAATGTTAGTTACTAACTGCATCGCTGTTCTCGTTTGCAGTGAATCCAAGAAGGCACGTGGTGCCGAGTAATGGTGATGCGCTTCAGCTCCAAGGGGAACGGGCTTTGTGAAAAATATGTGGGTTGTTAGGAACTGAAAAATTACTTGCAGGGTTATTGTTAAGTCCTTTGTCCTATAGCCTTTCTTTTCTTGATCTTTTGTTCTTTCTTCTCTGTTTTTTAGGTGAGATTCTAGATGAGTCATCTTTTTGAGTCATTTTCTTATTAAGTAGCAGGGTTAATAGTATCAAGATAGAGAAGAGGTAACACAGAATACCAAAGCTATTACCTCACATTAATGGGTAGATACACACTTAACTACACCCACGGTGCACACTCATATATTCCATTTCTCAGATGAAAGACAATTAAAAGGTAATTTTTCTCTGTAAAAATGTTTATCTAAAGGCTGAGACATAGTACACTGAGTTTCTGCCAGAGCAACATTTTACAATCAAGTTATGAAAGCTTGAAGACAGCAAGACACATGGTAATTCAAACACGATCTTAATTACACTGTCACTAGACACGATGACAGTGTAAAATGTACATGTAAATGTTCCTTTTTCATCTTATGAATTAGTCCTATAGATGTGTCTGGAATTACATTTTGAATGTCTGACATACCTATTCCATCCCTGAGTAGAATAATTATTCTAGCTTCCAGATCAAAGTAGTTTCTTTTCAGTCTAGTTTCTAGAAATATCGCCCTGAAGGTAAAAAAAAATAAATATTAATGGGAATAATAATAGAAACAATTCCAACAACTAACAGTTATTGAGAACTTGTGATGGCCCTGTGTTAAGCGTGTTGTCTCGTATAACCACCATGACTCGCCTGTGACATAGTCGTTCTGCAGGTTATCCTTCATTTGCCCCTTCAGGGCCACTCTCCATCTCCCTTTACCCTGGTCTATGCCCTGGGTGCTGGCCTTTATGGACTCTGAATAGTCTAGTGCTATCATTCCCCTTTTATAGATTGAAAAAACAAATTGGGCTTTAACATGTCATGTGACTTGTCCAAGATAGCACAGCGAGTAAATACTAGAGTCAAGTTTTGAACTGAGCTCTCAGCCCAGGCTCCTACCCAATCCAGTACATGGTCTGTAACAGAGTCCCCACTGTGCTGGTTTCCTACAAAGACGTCAAGAAAAGGATCTGGATTTCTAGCCCAAGAGGAGGAGCTGGGTTCACTCTATCACTGTTGAGCTGGTTTTGCTAAAGCCACGTGGCTTATCTGAGCCTCGATTTCAACATCTATAAAGTGATAGAAATACACTTATTCCACTTATTGTTCAAGATTCTTGTAAGAACAAAAGTGACATGGTAGGTGTGAAAGGACCTTAGGATGTGAGTGCTATGTAAATGTAAGCTATTTTTCCTTGGGTTATACAACTGGTAACAGTATTAAAATGTAGATATCCCTATATATTTGTGTGTGTGTGTGTGTGTGTGTGTGTGTGTGTAATAGTACGTCTTATTTATTCTATAAATGCCACTATTCTTCCATGATAAAAAACGTTTGTTAAGGTATCTACTACTACTTGCATATGTCCAAACTATTAGGATTCCACATTTATATTTTACCATTTTAAAAAGTAAGAAAATTTCATTCACTATTGATAATCCATTATGTAACAAGACATACTTAGATCCTTAGGGAAAAGGATAATATAGACAGGAAGACAACCTACTGAATGGGAGAAGATATGTGCCAATGATACATCCTATGAGGGATTAATACCCTAAATTTATAAAGAAGTCATATAACTCAATACCCAAAACACAAACAAACCAATTAAAAAATTGGCAGAGGGCCCTAGCCAGTTTGGCTCAGTGGAAAGAGCATTGGTTTGTGGACTGAAGGGTCCCAGGTTCGATTCCCGTCAAGGGCATGTACCTCAGTTGCTGGCTCCATCCCTGGCCCTGATCAGGGTGTGTGTGAAGGCAACCAAGCAACGTGTCTCTCTCACATTGATGTTTCTTTCTTTCTCTCTCTCTCCCTCTCTCTCTCTCTCTCTCTCTCTCTCTCTCTCTCTCTCTCTCTCTCTCTCCCATTCTCTCTTGGAAAAATATCCTCAGGTGAGGATTAAAAAAAAATGGGAAGAGGATCTGAATAGTCATTTCTTCAAAGAGGACATACAGATGGCCAATAAGACATATGAAAAGATGTTCAATGTCACTAAGTATTACAGAAATGAAGATTAAAAGCACAATGAGATATCACCTCACACCTATCAGAATGGCTATCAATAATAAATCAACAATCAAGTATTGGTAAGGATGTGGAGAAAGGGAACCCTTGTGCACTATGGTGGGAATGCAGATTGGTGTAGCCACTGTGGAGAACAGTATGGAGGTTCCTCAAAAAATTAAAATGAAACTGCCTGCCGAAACCGGTTTGGCTCAATAGATAGAGCATTGGCCTGCGGACTGAAAGGTCCCGGGTTCGATTCTGGTCAAGGGCATGTACCTGGGTTGCGAGCACATCCCCAGTAGGAGATGTGCAGGAGGCAGCTGATCGATGTTTCTCTCTCATCGATGTTTCTAGCTCTCTATCTCTCTTCCTTCCTCTCTGTAAAAAATCAATAAAATATATTTTAAAAAATAAATAAATAAATAAATAAAATGAAACTGCCTTATGACCCAGCAATTCCACTTCTGGTATATGTCTGAAGAAACCCAAAACCCTAATTCAAAAGAATATATTCACTTCTGTGTTCATTGCAGCATTATTTACAATAGCCAATATATGGACACAATCCAAGAGGTACATATACACAGAAGAGTATTACTTGGCCATAAAAAAAAGAATGAAATCTTACGATTTGCAACAGCATGGATGGACCTAAAGGATATTATGCTACATGAAATAAGTCAGAGAAAGGCAAATATCAAATGATTTCACTTATATGTGAAATCTAAAGAATAAAATAAACAAACAAAATTGACACAGATTCATAGACACAGAGACTAGACTGATTTGATGGTAGCCCAAGGGGAGAGGGGCTGGAGGACTGGCTGAAAACAGTGACAGGATTAAAAAGCACAAATTGTTAGTTTCAAAATAGTCATGGGATGTAAAGAACAGCACAGAGAATAGTCAACAATATTGTGATAACGATGTATGGTGTCAGATGAGTACTGAAAAAATATTGGGAGGAACAGTTTGTAAAGTACATGGTTATCTAACCACTATGCTGTACACCTGAAACTAATACAAAATAAACTGTAATTGAAAAATAAAAATGTCACTCCAAATCCTGGTCATTCATATGCTGAATGTTTCTATTCCATTTTCCTGGTTTTAGCTTAGTGAGTAGCTGTATTCATTTTCTATTGGTGCTGGAACAAATTACCACAAACTTAGTGCCTTAAAACGACACAAACTCATTTTCTTATAGTTCTGGAGGACGGAAGTCTCCAATCAGTTTCTCTGAGCGAAAGTCAAGACACATACAGCGCTGGTTCCTCTGGAGGTCTCAGGAGAGAAGCCAAGTCCTCACCGTTTTCAATTTCTATAGCTTTTTCATTCTTTGGCTTTTGGCCTCATTCTCCATCTCCAAACCAGCAACGTGCATAACATCTTCAAACCTCTCATTGCTTCTGTCATCACTTCGCCCTGCCTGGCTCTTTGGTGGTCAAATCTTCCTGCTACCCTCTTGCAAGGATACTTGTGATTACACTGAAGACCCACTTGAGCCCTAGCCGTTTCAGCTCAATGGATAGAGCATCGGCCTGTGGACTGAAAGGTCCCAGGTTCAATTCCTGTCAAGGGCACATGCCCAGGTTGCAGGCTCGATCCCCAGTAGGGGGTGTGCAGGAGGCAGCCAATCAATGATTCTCTAACATCATTGATGTTTCTTTCTCTCTCTCTCTCTCTCTCTCTCTCTCTCTCTCTCTCTCTCTCTCTCTTTCTCTCTCTCTCTCTCCTCTTCCTCCCTCCCTTTCTCCCTTTCTCCCTCCCTCCCTCCCTCCCTCTCCCTTCTCCACTGAAATCAACAAAAATATATTTTTTAAAAAGACCCACTTGATAATCAAAGATAATCTCTCCATCTTCAGATCCTTACCGTAATCACATCTACAAAGTCCTGTTTTCCATGTCAGGTAACATTCACAGCTCTAGGATACAGACTTGGATATCTCTGGGGCCATTATTCAGCCTACCACAGTAGCCAATAAAACAGGGGACTGAGGAAGTGCCTACCAGTCATTTTTTTCTAGTCCATCTTAATACTGAATCCAGCAAATGTGTCAGTGAATTAAGACACATACCCTTGTTGTTCTGTGTCAACCATTAATTAGATTTTGCTTAAGTTCTTCCACTGAGTTTCATTTGAATGTACAGGTCTGAGTTAATGTTTGCTACTGATGCTCTGGAAGTACAAAATCATCAATATTTCCAAAGAAACAGAAGCGTGAAGCAGAAAAGACACAGTAGGAGATGTTGGGTGGGGTGAGGGGTTAAGGAGACACAGGGGTCAGGAGAGCAAAGCTCAGTAAGTGACCAAAGGCTTCAGGGCTCATTCTGGCTGAGCCAGGCTTGTGACCACTTCTGGCAGAAGCAGCTGACCGCCCCCCTCCGCCCACTTCCATGAGAGAACTTTCCACAAGCCATGTGGAGATGGCTGAGTGAATAGTCAACCTGCACCTTTGGAGCTGCAATAATAATCCTATTTCTTCACAGTGGAGTTTGGGCTATTCAAAAACAAGAACTATGCTCATTATTATGAAACATCTGACCTTTCCACAACTGGTTTTTGTAAGCACATACTTTGGGAAATTTGATTTTTTCTTTTAGCTTAGGAAAAGTCTCCTTTCTGGTACTCCCCATAGTTCACTCTTCATGCTATTTAAAACCTCTGGAAACTTGTCTTCAGAGCAAAGATGTAGCCCTATTTTCTGTTTTAAGTTTAATATCCACATCTCCTACCATAAATATGGTCACAACACCTGTCACTTACTTTACTCGGTGAAGACATTCACAGTGCCTGCCAACTGTCACACAAAACCACCTAATACTGCGGCTGTGCATGTCACTGAGCTCTGACCATTCTAACAGCATCAGGTCTCCATAGTTACTAATGCGCTGCAAGGGGTGGGGGGTGGGGGGGAAGCATAGAGCAATCTGAAAGTACAGATAACAGGAGCAAGCAAGTCGCATAAGCAAAATGTGTGATGGGTGGGGTGCTCCAAAGCTGACTGCTACATGTGTGAGGACAGGGAGCCTTGGCTCCTGACAGGATAACTATGGCCAGGCTGCAGAGCTCCAGGTCCCCATATCTCTACCCAGTGAACCCTTTAAATGCCTAAAAGGATGGGACTCAAGAGCACACATGCACTATTTATAGTCAATAAATGGGGCTGAGTGAAGGTGTGGGTTTAACAAGTCACAGTTGTGCTTCTGAACCCCATGCTCCATCGGCTGAGCGTTCATAGGCTAATCTCATGAAGACCCTTGAGAGTTCCAAAAAACAAAGCAGGGAAACAGTTAGGCCCTGGGCGTGGAGAGAACCAAACTCTCCACACACACACACAGCAGCAAGGATCTCTCTCTCTCTCTCTCTCTCTCTCTCGCTCCCTCCTCTCTCTCCTCTCCTCTCTCCCGTCTCCTCTCCCTCTCTCTCTCTCCTCCCCTCTCTCTCCTCTCCTCTATCTATCTCTTCTGCCTCGCTCTCACCTCTCCTCTCTCTCCTCTCCTCTCCTCTCCTCCTCTCCTCCCCTCTCTCCCTCTCTCTCCTCTTCTCTCTCTCTCTCTCTCTCTCTCTCTCTCTCTCTCTCCCCCCCACCCTCCTTTGTTGTCCTGGACCTGTCTACCCTCTTAAATTGTGCACTTCAGGACTCTGCTTTCCTCATAGCAGGTCTTACCTCCTGCTGTGCCAAGTATGTTTGCTTCTCTTTCTTCCTGATCTAAAATGTAATCTTTTAAAAGGCAAAGACTATTTTGTTCATTCCCTTATTCTCAACACCCAGAAAAGAGCCTAGCACAGAGTGGATCTCAGGCAGTGTTTGTTGAATAAAGCCATCCATTCGAAATCATATCGGCCTTAATCATTAAGAATCCATATACTATATGAGCATGATGCTCTACTAGGCACTATTTACCCTGTACAATCCGACTCCGTTCTGAATAATCACAATTAAATATTTAAAGGCTTTAAGAATCATAGTTTAGTAATAACAGACATCTGTCCTCTAACTCCTGCTATATCATGGTTAGAACAGTGCATGATATTTGAGTAATAATGTGGTCTGTCAGTGGCCTCCAGGAGATGGTGTTGCTCTGCCTTATTTACACGTCTGCACTTTCCTGGCTCTTCTCCCTCAGAGGGGCAATCACAGCACCAGGACAACTTCAGAGTCTTTCATTTTTTCTGTGTCCTCAGCTCTGTTTCAATTTTAATAACATTCTCTTCTTCTAAACTGGAGGCTGTTGAATTGTTCTTTTGAGACATAAGCATGCCAGTAGAAGGAACTTTTTAACCAAATAAATAATTTCTATTTTTGTAAAGGCAGAATAAAAATGTTGAAAACATTTCAAATAAAAATGTTCCCTATTTCCATAAAAATAACTTCTGCTGTTCTTAAAACAAATCCCTAGAGCCTCTGCATGGCTAAGCCTGGAGACTCGTGTGTCTGCAGCATACAGCACTTTTTCTCTTCCTCACTGCTCTTGCTTTCTTACTTTCTTTCTTGAAACGATGCCTGAATTGTCCTTCCTGCCTGCCTTGTCCACCTTCCAAAATGCGTAAGAAACAGGTGAGAATCTCAGGCCACAAACTCAGGTGTGCAAGAAATAAAACATGTTAACATTTTTCTACAAAATTAACTTAATTTCAACTCAGCTCCCCCTACCCGTCCCCCCCACCCCTGCCAAGCTGACAGGAAATTTAATTTTCAAACAATAATGGCTCCCTCCATGCTACTGGCATTGGGCCAAGGTCTGAGGGTCTAAGGTTCTGGAAAATCCCTCCCATCACCAGTCATCTGTCCACTTGGCCTTTGTCCCAGATCACATGGTCCTCAGCTCTGCTACTTTGAAGACACTCAGGGAGCTTCAGAGATCTTGGGAGGGTTTGGACACCCCAGGCTGGGGACCCAGTCTCCCCAGGAGCACAGGGCATTGCCTCTGAGATTCTATTATGTTCTTCAGAGAGCAAGGCTCATGGGATCTTCTAAGAAGAACCTCGACTGAATCTGGAAAGTGCCTCTTCTCTCAAACCTGACCCTCTTCAATGGATTTAGAATTTTGGAAATGTAAAACCACATTTTCTGCAAATAAGAAAGCATCAGCTACTTGCTTGAATGAAAAAAAAAAGAAACTGGAGAGATGGAGTGAGAAACCATACATGTCAATATGTATCTTTAAGTGGTTTCACCATACCTCGCCCCAGTACAAACAAATCAGTTTCTGTTCATGGATCTCAGAAGAAAATGTTGTAGCTAAGTGTGGGCTGGAGGAAGTGGGACTGGACTTGGGGTCTCAAGTGGCCCTGCTACCTTATCCTTGGGGAATTCAGACCCCGCATCTGCTGCAGCCACTGAGAGAGGCCAGGGTGGCTGGAGGTGCCATAGGAAGAAGACTCAACCAGCTCCATCTGCACATTACATTCTGTTCAAACACCAAGTCACTGAAGGAGCCTTGGAATTGTTATATCATTTTTTTAATTGACCAATAAGAACCTGTGAATATTGTTTATTAGTATAAATAATTTCCCCCAACATATATTTTTCATAAGGTATTCTCTCTGCATGACTAATCTGTTTATTATATACAGTAATATAGGTATCTATATATATGAATATAGTTTTATAAACCACCTTGCTTTTATTGTTCACTTTTTTGAAAATGGTAACTTGGGAATCACCATCTCATTCTTAGCAGAAAACCAACAAAAACAAGGGCTCGAGCAGTCCCCGCCCCCCATCCTTGCCCCCAGACCCTGCACACAGTGTGTGGCCAGCATTTGGTTTCCAAGGATGTGAGTGTGCTTTAGAGTCTGAATGACACAAATGTCACAAGCACCCTGATCCCTGTCTTTTCCCTGTTGTTTGAGTCCCCCCCCCCTTTTTTGTAATCCATATGACTTTGGAACCTCCTCACATGCTTTTCTGGTACAAGCTGGGGGTAAGCAGATATAACAGAAACCATGGGAGCCAGCAAAGATAGATCAGGCTCTTCAGCAGCCAAGGTCAAAAGCAGAGAGGATTCCTGCTTCCAAAGGAAAGAGGACTCATCATGAATGTGAACCAGACAAGTCTGGTAGAGAATGAAGCCTGCACTGAAGCCGCAAGAGTAATAGTGTAAAAAATTTTTGTGGTAGCCTTTGAAAGTATGAAAGCTAGACCTTCATGGATCCATTCACCCATCCAACAAACCTTTATTGATTACCTACAACATGCCAGACTTGTGCTAGGACTGGGGATGATTAAAATATGAATATTCTAAACAAACAAACAAAAAGTTTGCAAAAAGACCTCTTTCAATGACCATACCATATGTTCACAGAGCCTCATTTATTCTTGCCCTTGGTATTGATGCTAATGACAAGTATAATGTGTAACAACTGGTACTTTACATAAATTATCTTATGCAATCTTCCAAATCACCCCATAAAAGATTGATTACTAGATTCATCCTACAGATACTGGGGCACAGAGATATTTGCCAGTGAAGACAAAGTGGGGTAAATGAACACTATAGTTCCCTTAGCTACTATGCTGTGCTCCCACAGAGCCATTCACCACTATCACTCCATGTTTTGTGTTTGTACCTTAAACATACACACACACACAACCTTACTAGAGCAAATGTGTATGACAAAGAGTTGTCCATAAAATCACCTTCAAAATACCTGTTAGCTCCTTAAGCTATGTATTGATTTACCTATTAACACCTGAAGATGCACTTACCTCCCCACCCCCCACCCCCCATGCAGATTTCTAATAGCTTGAACTGCCAAAAATAAACATATGGTTCCTTAACTTTACATCAGCTTGTGGATTCTGGGATCAGCTCTGAACTCCTGAAGGCACATTCTTCATCCCATGATGCTGCTCTGGTCCCATCTCTGCCCTGGTTTTCTGGGCACCGAGTACCTGGACAATTCCACTGCCTCACTCCAACAAGAGAAAGTAGCACCTTGCCCAGAAATGTCATTTGCCAAAGTTAGATTTGTTTACACACTGATTCACTATTGGCATAAAGAATATGCTGGTCACTACAAGAAAAACCAAGCTAGACGCTGTCAGAATTTAAAATTGAAACCAAAAGTTTGATATTTTGGATTGTACAATATGCCGTTAGGTTCTGTTTTGTGTCTCATTTGCTGTAACTGAAAATGAGCATTAACACTACTTGCTACCTCCTTACAGAGTTTTTCTCAAGGATAAAAATAATATTAATTAAGCTCTTTTAATCCCTTGCTTTAAATGTTTACATAGGCAATCAACATAAAGTATGCTTTTTAGTGGCGCAGTATGTTATTCACACATGCTGATAATTAGCATTTGTCTCGTCAAACACTGTCCCCAAGGTATTTCCATCTCAGGAATAACCAACAAGAAAAATTATACACTTACATTTTATGAATGTTTCTATTCCTAAAATGAATCACTGCTAAAGTAAGGTCAAATATTTTGATCAAGGCTATTGTCATGTGACAGCATTGCCTTCCTGCTAAGAAGTGAAATTGAAGTTCACATATTTGCTTCATTAGTGGCTACCAATGACCTGAAATCAGGCGGAGTTCATTAGTAGAATAAACATACAGACTTCAATTTGCTCATTTTTCTGTTCTGCTGTCAACATTAACCAATGTCATTGCTGGATTTGCATTAGGACTAAGGAAAATATCTTCTCTGAGTTAGAATACAGACCCGATTGGTAATACTTCGGTGGGCAGCAAGGGTAGGTCCGGCTCTTCCCCTTCCTTCCTGCCCTACATGAGAGGCTTAGTGCTTCTTGTTGGCTCCAAATTCACTGTCCTGTCTATATCAAAATGACACTAAGTTGAAAACACATGTGGAGCTGCCTAGCCCTGTGCAGGATTCTACCACAACACCTGCCCATTTCTGCTTTACAATGACTTCCCGCACCATTGCATCCCAGCCCATGCACTGCACCCAGCTTCATAGTTGAGGGCGGTAGCTCAGTCCACAGTCAGCAGGGTCCCTAGGGCATCATTTCCTCAATTCCTTCAAGCATAGCCTTCCCTACAGCCTCCAGCAAACAGTATCTGGCCACAAGAAAATGAATGATAGGCCAAGGTTGAGTTTTAACTCTCAACTCCCCTGATTTCTGAATCTCCGGTGAGTCTCTTTTCTAACTTACTTTGATCTACTATTTTGCCCCAAATTTGATGCAATCTGGCACTTACTGCTTGCATGCCAAGCGAGGGTGTAGATTTAAATGATTTGGCATCGAGAACATGTAATCTTCAAAGCCCACTATTCTAAGCGGTGGTTGAGGAGCTGTGGGTCTTTGGAAGGAGATGGAAAAAACTGAGCAACAACCAGCTTCCTCTATTGGTAGGTGAGACCAAACTCCACAGAGGAAAACTGCATGAGATTTAAAACATTTGAAAATCTGTGTCAGAATATGTACAGATTTTATGACTAAGAATAAAAGCCTTTTGTGATGAAAATAAAATGACTAGCCAACCTAATGGCTTCAAGTGAATAATATTTAACAAAGAGTTCAGAAAAAAGTTTTTACATCCTTGCAAAAAACACCTTCTTTCCTCCCCCACAATACTGCCATGACAACTGCTATGAGGCAGGGACAGTAGGAACTAGGCGGAAAGGTAAAATTCTATTATGAGATGTGCAGAGAGCCTCACAGATGCACCCCATCAGGATGAAAAGTGGGCTGCTGCTGCGGCTCCCACCATCCCAGGTGCTGGGAAGGAGGGGGAGTCCATATCTCACTGGTCATCGTCCTGAAATGTGGAGGTGGGTATAACTTGTTGACCCACTGGAATTTTAATTACAGCTGATCTTTATGGTTACCTATTGATTTTTCTACTAATGTCAAATCTTCTCATTTGTTCTTTGGTCTTGAAAGGAGAACAGGAAAAGGAAAAAGGGGTATTTCTAGTAAGTGCTGCATTGAAGGGAGCTAAGGAGCAGAGCAGATTCAAGCGATACATAGCCGCCGTTGTAGTAGTTGCCAAGGCCAAGATAAAACTGTTTAATCTCTTCA
The DNA here is from genome assembly GCF_014108235.1 of Myotis myotis. Lineage (NCBI taxonomy): Eukaryota > Metazoa > Chordata > Mammalia > Chiroptera > Vespertilionidae > Myotis > Myotis myotis. The sequence continues at coordinate 196,369,319 of NW_023416324.1, forward strand.
CACTGAAGCTACACACTGGAAAAGGGAATTTTTATTCTGATTCAAAACTTAGCTGTAGCCTTACAACCTGAAATCCCAGTGCCCTGCCTTTTCAAGGACCTCATTATTACTTTAGCTGTCTCACCTCACCTGAATAAGTCTTGGATGCTAGAGAAAGTGATGAGGATGTAATGTTTTATACTTTAGGGTTCCTTTCACTCTCTCCTCTCATTTGTCACATATTTGCATGATATGTTGGGTAGCCTGTATAATAGCCCCTGAGAGTTGTTCATGTCCTAATTCGTGGAATTTGTCAATAATATTACCTTACATAGTAAACGGGACATTGCAGGGGTGATTAAGTTAAAGGTTTCAAGATGGAGAGGTCATCCTGGATTACCCATTGGGCCCAGCACTATCACAACAGGCTTTGTCAAGGGCAAACCAGGGTATCAGACTAAGAGAAAGAGGTGAAGACAAAATCAGAAGTTGAAGAGATGCGCTTTGAAGGTGGATGAAGGAGCCAGGAGCTAAGGAATGCAAGTGGCCTCTGGAACTGGGAAAAGGGAGGGAAATTAATTCCTACCCTGCAGCCTTCAGGGGGAACATGGCCCTGCCGATACCTTGATTTTAGGCTTCAGACTCCAGAACTGTAAGAAAATGCATTTGTGTTGTTTTACGGCATTAATTTCATAGCAGTTTGTTGCAGGATAGGAAGCTAAGGATTCTTGCTGGACCCCTTTTAAATCACCTCTTGTTTTGAAATAGGACCACAGAAGGTCCTGCTAAAACCCGCAGGAAACATCTGGTGGCGGCTGGAATCCCCAGGCACGTGTGCGCTGGTTTTTGTGGTTAGGAATGATCCTGTGCTTTTCTGGTCTAAGAGATCCAGGCCTCCTGAGTTGTTCATATCCTAATTCATGAAACTTGCTATTCTCTACTGAAAAGTCTAGACCTTTTGGAGAAATTATATTTGAGGGAAATTGAAACCTTAACCTTCTTCCTTGGAAACAAAAGATAAGCCACTATTGAGTGGGAAGTGAGGCCATGAATTTCCCAATACCCACTTTCTGTTTGAGTCACTTTACACTTCATTTATTTTCTCTTCATTAAAACTAATCCTATATCCAAGATGAACACCCTCTGGAATTGGACTAAGACTTCTGGATTTTCAGCCTTTTCAGTACATACAAGATGATACGGAAGCGCTCATGTGTGAAGGGGTAGGAAACAGAGTAATGGCGAGTCAAAAAGGTTTATGTTCGTCAAATGCCTCAAGGGAATGCGTTGCTGGTTCTTGAGTTGAGAGAGAGAGAGGCACATTCATTAAAGTCGTATTATTTACATGATTGATTTTTATAATAAGATTGCTGCTCTGGTCTCAGGCCAAAGACACTACCAACAAAACCCAGTGGCATAAAAACCAAGTTTAAAGTGGAAACTAATTTCAAAGAAATGGGAAAAGGGGTATTTTGTTAGCATATGTTCTTCAGGGGAAAGCTTGCTTTTCTTACATAAGAGCACTTTTAAACCAAATGGGCCTTCCAGTACATACAAACTCATCATGAAGAACACTGCAACTGAGTCCCTTCTGGGATGCTCTCCTGGAAGGTGGTAATTACAAATGCAGAAAACTTTTCTTGTTAATAAGACTAGCCATGCGCACTTGCCTTTACATTTAAACCTGCTAGACTGAAAAACACTTCTCTATAAGAGTCCATAAAAAGTCAAATTAATTGTACTATACCTTGTTAGTTTTTATGTGGATACTCAACCAGCATTGAAACTTACAGATTAAAGTTGACCTTTTCATGCTTCTTCAACTCAAGAGACATCAGTTATCACCATTATAATATTTAGAGCTGATGATCCTACAAGAATTACTATGCATCAGCACAGTTATCCTCCACAATTCTAGAAAATAGGTTAGAATTTTAAAAAAAAAATGTTTCACAGCAAATTTTTCAAAGATTAACTCAAAATATTAAAAGGATTTTTCTCCAAATACAGAAAGCATGACCACAAAATGCAAACAAGGAGATAGAGTTTGTTTCTATTATTAGGCGATCTTGCTATTCTGTATTAAAAAGTCTAAACTTTTACTTCGAACTATATCCAGCTCTGGAGGACTTCAAGGAGATGTAGTCATGCTGTAGAGGGTTTAAATGCCAGCCATAATTACAACTGGGAGTCGGAAAATGAAATCTAGGAGGAAAGGATGAGAACCATCCTGGAATTAGGAGGCTGTCGTGGTAATGGTTTTCAAGTACCAGAAGCCTTACGAGGCAGGAAATTATAGCTGCTCATTTTCTATTTCAATCAAGGACAGTCCCAGAAGCTTTCCATACAGCTCGGAATGAGCTGAGTCAATTGCAAGAAGGACTTTGACTTCGTGAAATGCTTTTTTTCACTCTTGGATGGTTCAGCAGCAGAACAGTCGGGCCAGGTGAGCGGGTGCTGGAATCAGAATGGGAAGGAGTCCCCTCCCTGGTGTCCCAGGGGTGGGGGTCCTCCACATGCCACTGAGTGCCCCTCCCCCTTGCCCCACTGCTGTGCCCTTGCTTTCTTGCCCCTCAATCTTCTATTTCCACTTTCTAAACTGTTAGGATCCAGACAATAGACGAGCCATCTCAGCACCCTCACCTTATTGCTTCCTCTGAGCATTTCAGAGCTTAATGAATGATTCTGATTCTTAGAAAGAAGAGCCAAATTTTTCCATGACTGCTGTGAAAGGAGATTACACAATATTTCTTCAGGGGCCTTTACAAGTACTTGCTGCACAGTGTAAATTGGGAAAACTGTGCAGATTTCTCACGAGGGCTGCACCAGATGGCCCGTGCAAGAGCTCTCAGAGACCTCCCTCGCTGTCGATTCTCAGGGAAAAAGAAAAATCACTGCTGGGCTTCTGTTTTGGTTTTCAATCTGAGTAACTGAAAATCAACCTGCAAGGAGGATTTTTAAATGTACTTTGATTCTGAGTCCCAGGAGCAAGGTTTCCAAGTAACCTCTGAAAGCATGAAGGAGAGTAAAGCATGCTCGGTGCTGAATGCCCATTTGAGCATTTCTGATCCAGGACTGACACGTTGCACCGTCCGATCACTGTGCCCATGGTTTCGTAGAGTTCTTTCTGAGAAACCAGTTCTTTACCAATGGTGATGCTAAGCACATTGTTATCTGGAAATTAATTTATGGCCAGGTTCAGAACATGTACAAGTCAAAGGCTATCGTGGGGATACTTTGGGTCCTCACACTCTGCAGGCGGTGAAAAAAGCTGGTCTGGCTCTCTCAGTGCACAGCATGGCTTTGCTGCTTCTAGAGATAAAAGCTAAACTGCAAACTGTGCATATGTGTCGGAGGGAATTGTCCCTTCTAGAAGCATTAATGCACTGTGTTTCTCTTCTGTGTTGAAAACATGGGCATAACCAAGAAGTTGCAACGTAGAAACTAAAGGCGTGCGCGAATCCTACTCATGATGTCAGGAGACCTGAGCTTGGCATTGACCCTCCCATCTGTTCCCCGAATAGCTCTGGCCAAGAAACTGGCCATTCTCTGTAAACCAAGGTGACTGAACTAGATGGCACCTGAAGTCCCCTCCCTGTGGACGCCGCTGCTCATGCATTCATTACTAGTGATCGCACAAGATTAGTCAATCATTCTCAATACTGAAATGGGAATTTTGAAGACTTTTGCCTTAAATTCCTCAGTCTCTATCGCTCTATTCCCTAATACTGAGAAGAGTGGAAAACTGGTGACAGTGATGTTTATTAAGCACACAACATGATTAATTTGCAACATCGAACCCTTTTTTTATGTCTATAACTATCATAATGACTGTGACATTCTTGTAGGAAAAGTATGAATTGATGCTTGTGAATTCAATTCTTTTCACAAAGGAGTTTCCTCTCCCAAAAGGAGTTTTGAGTAATACTCAAGGAAACCAAAAGTCATATATTTTAATCAGATTCACTGCACTCAAACCTCATACTCTTCATCAATTAATAGACTAATAATAGACAATGAATTTGATAAAATGAATTTGAAAAATCAGTCTAATTTATTCATTTGATTTTCCTTTTGAATCTAATGCTGTTTTCTTCTCCTCTCAGAACATTTCTCAAATTACCTCAAGTTGAAATGTTTTCAGAACATTTTTAAGAAGGATACCTATTAACATGAGGGCACTTCTAAAGGGGGTTATTAGGTAGATTTGGGATCAAGAACTCTATCTAAAGCAACGCAGTTAAAGATTGCAGCTAGAAGATGCGCTGCTTCTGGAACACTGGATGGATGCCTTCCCTTGCACATGTACACACACACACACACACACACACACACACACACACACACAGCAATGGACCTGGAACTGCTTTTGCCTGACAACTTCCAGGAGGCTCCCTCCCTCCTACCATTTTCTCACCATCCCATGGATGCCAGACTTCTGACTGGTGCTTTGCAGAGGTGGAATAAACTCCATGAGATTGAGTCAGCAACTAATTTTCAGGAAGGTTCCTCCCCGTTCTCAGCATTTTGCTTTGAGGAAGAGAGGAAAGCCCACACCCATGATGGGAGTCAGTGGGAATGACAACTGTACTCTTTACCCAAAAAAGACGAAAAAAATAAATGGCATTTTAAGTAACCAAGCTGCTCTCTTCTCTGGACTAAAATCAAATATTTCTATTTGAAACACAGCCACAGAGCTGGTTCTTCTCCTCTTCCACTTCAGCCCACCTATTTCCTCCCACTTTTCCCTATACGGAGGGGCGCGTGCACACACACACACACACACACACACACACACACACACACACGGTGCCTTTTACGTAACGGGCTGGCAAGACTGATCTCACTTCAATTGCTTTGACTCAAAGTCTGCCCACCATTCGTAGGAGGTAAAGAACAGTGGATGAGACCTGTGCTTTATAAAGAGGCTGGGGTAGGAATGGCCTGGGGAAGGCACCTGCTCTGTGTCTTTTCTAAGTGGTCTTGATTCTACATAGAACAATAGGGAGTGCTACAGAATTCAACATAAGTTCTCTTATTTCAAATGTAAAATATGGAGTGGGAAGTGAGACCATGAATTTCCTTTTGTGAGCAACTGCCAGTTTAAGCCTCTCTTGACAGAATTGTGTAACCAGATACCCTGATCAAAAACCTATAGAGGTTCCACCACTGCTGATGTTTACCTCCTGTCTAACTTACTTACCCTGACCTCCAAGGCACCATCATCTAATCCCTCTTTAAGTCTACAATATGCTCTGTCACGACTTGCCCGCACAAACCCTCCACCCTATCCCATGACTTCTCACCACTCCATGCAGTCTTTGGGACATACTGTTTCCCCTGATGAAAGCTGTTGTCCTCCTCCTCTCTGCTCATCTTGGTATTTCTCCTTCCTCAATACCAAGCTCCACTACTCACCTTTTTCATGAAACCTCTCCCTGACTATGACAGCCCTGGTGAATGAGGTCTCCTCAAACTACTGCAAGATTTATTTTTTGTATCCCTTAACATAGGCAGCCCTTTGTGTGTAGAAAACTAGTCAGACTAAACTGTAAATATTCCAGAAAGGACTCTTTCTCTGTATCTGCAGCACTTAGCAGAGTGTCCCACATGTGTAGTCATTTTCCAAGTAGCTATTATGTGCTAGGTGCCAGGTTACAAAAGTGAATAAAATCCAGACCTCATGCTGCTCACAGACTGATGGGGAAGACACAGATGCAGATATATAATACCAGCACCATGCAATCAATCGTTTCAATAACAGAAGTTAGAACCAAATGCAGTGAAGGCAGTAAAGAGTAATGCTATATGGGAGGGAGCCAAGGGTTTCACATAGAAGATTATGCTAGAGTTGGGTCTTGGAGGATGCATGGGAGTTTGCCTGACTTGTCAAGAGGGGTAGGAGCATTCCAGGACAGAAGGACCAGTGTGAAAAATGACACAGAGACATAAAAAAACACACACACAAGAAGGTTCAGGGTACCATGAGCAGTCCTTACCTCAAGCATGAAGTTGGAGGTAAAATGAGAAAACAAAGAATAGCAATGGGAAAGCATGATGGAAATCAGACCATGAAGGACCTCAGGTGCCTGTTACATAGTTTGAATGTTATATTCTGAGCTACTAAGTGACTTGGAAATAATGTTATAATCTCATGGTTTCTAATGCATCCTAAAAGTAACAATGACACCAACCTGATTGTCCCTCAGTGGATGAATGATTAAAAAACACTGTGGAACATCCACACCACAGAAGACTACTTAGCAATGAAAAGACATGAATTATTGATACACACACCAATTTGGATGGGTCTCAAAGGGTTATGCTAAGTGGGGGAAAAAGCTAATTCCCAAATATTAAAAAACGGTATGATTCCACTTATATAAGGTTTTTGAAACAACAAAATTGTAGAGATGGATCACGAATTAGTGGTTGCCAAAGATTAGGGATTGGGGAGGAGTATGTGGCTGTGGCTATAAAAGGGCAGTTTGAGGGAGCCTTGTGATAATGCAACAATTCTGCTTCTTCATGGTGGTGATAGTTACACAGCTTCCACAGGTGATGAAACTGTAGACATATAAACACACACACGAGTATATATGTAACTGGTATAAAATGAATAAATTCTGTGGACTGTACCAATGTCAATTTACTAGTTTTGGTGTTGTACTGTAGTTATATAAGATATGACCACTAGAAAAAAAACTGAATTAAAGGTACAAGGAAATTCCGTGTGTGTGTGTGTGTGTGTGTGTGTGTGTGAATTCCTATGAATCTATAATTATTTTAAAAACTTTTAAATGACAGAAGTGGTAACGTGATTGACCTAAAAAACTGGAAAAAGAAGTTTTTTAGTGGAATTCAGATTATTGCTCAGTCAATACTTCTGGTAAAGAATCCTCTTAAGAATTTTAGCATGTCTTATGTAACTATACAACACAGACTATATTGACGTGAATGTATGTGTTACAGAGAAAATTTTTCTCAATGAAATTGCATCCATGAGTATTCAAATTGCTCTAAAGCTAAAGTAACAATGATAGAATTGGAGGTAGCTCATCAGTACAAATGTGCTCAATTCTGAATGACAAAAGCACTGAGAAGATGTAAAATCTAGTAGCTGAATCATTCTAAAGACTTATAAAAATGATACCAACAACCAAACAAGCAAAAATAACCAAACCAATCTGGCTTAACTTCGGTTCTGAGTGATTTGACTTTCTTAGGATGAAAGGCTCATGTGTGTATCTACAGCTATCACATATGGTTGCAGATTGTACATCAGACTCTAGCATGGTCTAATGAAGTCTGAGATTAAAAACACACAAAATTAACATAAAGAAATACAAACGCATTAACAAAGCACAAGTGTAAACACTCTAAGAAATGTAATAAATAGTTCTGTTATTTACATGTAGGACAGTCCCAGGATAAACATTACGTGGAATCTTGTTCTTTGGGCTGACAGTATCATTGAGTAGCAAATTGTTCTCATGGATTATTTTTCCATCCTTAGCCTTGAAACAATAGCTAATTTTATGCGAGATTCTTGCACAGTGGTAGTGTGGGTCTAATAGTGGATTTGAGCACTTTATTCTTACAGAATTCAGATGCTTCACACAAGTGTATATTATTTCTAAAATCCAAGTTCATGAGTTCTTGATTAATGAATGGTAATCACAGACTATGATATGAGTTGGGCTTTAAAAATCATAAAGCAATTATATGAGCAGAAGGCATTCTATTTATTTATCAGGGTTATAGATAAGTCCTCAATGGCCAGGCAGCACCTTACAGCATGATTGGTACCTAAAAGAAGTCCCTGGGGTGGCAAAACAGGTGGCAGATATGGACACAATTACCTGTGCCTCAAGATGCAGTCATAGTCCTGAAACTAAAGCAGAGATGATAGCCTCAAAACGGATAAACTAAGTTGGCCCAGGCATGACTATCTCCCTCCAAAACATATCCTTCATGGGACTGTCTTACAATAGATTATTGTTTGTTTATTTGCTTGTTTGTTTTCCCAACCTGAGTGTAAGCCCCAAACCTTGCCTGGTTTCCATACCTTTGTGCACCCAGTTCAGTAAGGTTCCTGGTGCAGAATAGGTGCGCAGTAAATATTTGTTGACTAAATGAATATCTCTTTATTCTATAACACTGCTTTTTGACAATTTTTGAGTGGTAGACACTTTTCAAATTCTGATGAAAGCTATGAACCCTCTCCTCAAAAAATACACAAAAAGATAATAATCTTTATCTTCTAGGGTTTGTGGATCCCTATTAAGCTATGCCTAATGAAATAATTTTCAAGGATAAGAATATTATTATTTGCCAGGGTCCAGCCCCAGCGGGTCCAGGGGTCCCCAAAGGTGTGGACGGAGTCGGCGAAGAAGGAATGACACGGAGACAGCGTTCAGTTGATCAGCAGCCTAGCCAGGATCTCCAGCCAGGATCTCCAGCCAAGTTCTGGTCTGGATCTCCAGAGAGGTTCTGCTTAGGATCTCCAGCTAGGTTCTGTGTCCATGTTCTCTTGCTAGGTTCTCCCGGTTCTCCAGCCAGGTTCTGTAGCCATGTTCCCTTGCTAGGTTCTCCAGCCAGGTTCTGTCCAGGTTCTCCAGCCAGGTTCAGATACCAGGTTCTAGTCAGGTTCTCTTGCCAATTTCTGTAGTCAGGTTCAGTCCAGGATCTTTTGCCATGTTCTCTCGCTAGGTTCTGTCTCTAGGTTCTGAGGCCAGTTTCTGTCCAGGATCTTTTGCCGTGTTCTCTCCAGCGAAGTTCTTCTGTCTCTAGAGAACGTTCTGTGTAGGTTCTGTGCCTAGGTTCCGTCTCTCCTGGTTCTGTATTCTAAGTTCTGTGTCTTGCTGTCTTATTACATCTGTATTTATACCAGTTGATTCAATCCTATCAATCTCTATTACAAAGGTTAGGGCGTTTCTTATCTCCATTCCAGGGAGTAAAGATTATGTAGCTTAAGCATGATTGTTCGTAGTTAAAGTGATTAATTACCCACCTGGCACTAGTTAAGAGGTTTTATTCCCTCCCTAACTTCAGGGGAAAATCCCTACCTGGGGAAACAACCTTTCTCAGAGACCTTGGTTAAAACACATAGTGCCAAGAAGGTGAGCAAACATATTAAGAACAGTATGCCATATATGCCAGGTCCCTTGAAACAGCAAGCATGGACCGGCTCCCGGCAATTATTGTTATTTAATCCTCACCCAAGGATATGTTGAGAGAGAGAGAGAGAGAGGGAGAGAGAGAGACATTGATCAGTTTCCTTTGTATGTGCCCCAAAAGAGAATCAAACTTGCATCCTGGGTAAGTGCCCTGATCAGGAATCAAACCTTAGACCTTTTGGTATATGGGATGACACTCCAACCAACTGAGTCACCCGGGCAGGACAAGGATAAAAGTATTATTATAAACACAATTAGACAGTGACTTTCCATTCTAGTTCCTTCAGACATTTCCCTGATCACTTACGTAAGCCAATTCCCTCCCCAAGGCTATGGCATTATATTTTATGTTTTGCTATTTGTTATCATCAATCAATAGTCTACACATGGATATTATATTTTAGTGACATCATTTTCAAAGAAAAAAGATAACTGGGCTAATAAAGCAATTCCTTTCATTGTTTTTAAAGTGTATAGTTAGCCTCTTTCTCTTCTCACCTCTGTCTCTCCAACACTAAGAAAATCTTAGTGTACATTTGGCATAATCTCATTATTTTTTTCCCTAAGGTCACTCTGAGTAGAATTTGAAAAAGAGAGGGGTTAAGTCATACTCACACACAAAACCACCTGCCTGTCATAGATAGGAAGGTTCAGAATAAGAGGGGGAGTGGAGACCAGGTATCTTATCCAGTCACCATAAACAACAAATAGCATAATACTAGTAAAGTCAGAGTACACTGAAGACCACAGGTGGCTACCTTTTTGTCCGAAAAGAGCAGGTTTTAGTTACCAGTAATGAGAGGTGCCCACGTGACTCTTACTTGCACACCTTTTGGTAAAGAGAGGCAATTATCATCCCATCTGAGCTGAGCAACTATTACCAGAAAACCCTTAATAGAAATCTCCTGCGTCTGAAAGCCATCATAAGACCAATCTCTTCCAATACAGTGATACCCAAGCAACTAGGAAATTCTGCCACCAGAAAGGAAGGGGTTTTGTTTCTTCTGGTTTACAAAAAGAAAGCTCGTGGTGCGGCTAACATGCCGGAGACCACAATTCAAATCACCTCTCTGATCTGCCTTAACCCTGAGTGTCCCGTGCCCAGGGGCCCTGCAGAGGAAAGCAGCAAGCAGCCCATCTTCATTTCAGCTGCTGAATCGGATGCAGAGCAGCGCTGTGTCCACGGCGCAGGGGTTGGGTGTGTGCCACAGAAGCAGCAATAGAAAGTGCCAGTGCACTCAAGACTGCAGTCTCAGTTAGCAGACTGGCACTGTGGGGCCCCACTCTCCATCATGGAATATCAGGTAAGCAGAGATGCTCACGCTGCTGACACATGCGGAGCTGCCTGGAGTCTGGCTGCTTGCATTATGCTGAGGTCCGGTTTTAGCCATGTTTTATAGTGCCCTGACCCCTACCCCCACTCACAGCTTGCTTCCTTAATGTCTCAAAAATATGTCAAAACAACAGTGCCTGAAGTTTTTTACAATAAGAAGCTTTCCTGTAACTCTACAAAGAAACTTTTTCAAGGACAAGTTTTATAGAAATTGGTTTAAATGCTTATTTCAAAAATCCCACCTGGGAAACAATCTTGGGTGTGCACTATTTTAATTGCATTACATTCCTGCTATCCTAAAACCTGGTTCCTAAAAAAGAGGCTGGACAGTTAAATGTAAATCATTGACAAAATCATATCTGCATATTAGGGAAACCAAAGCCTTTGGAACATGCTTCACTTGCTTTTCTCCTCAACGTTTGCAAACATTCTTTGATATTAGAAACACAGTAGTTTAAGAGCAATAAAGTCAGGAAACTTCAGTGCAAAGCAGAGGCAGGAGACATATAACTGAATAATGCAATTTTCTACTTCTCAAATGTAAGTCATTCCCTATTTAAGAGAGCATCAACTATCACCATGACGATTTTCAACTACGGAAAACTACAGAGGAAGAGTGACCTTAAAAATTTATGAGGAAACTAGTAGTATTACAACAACTGACTTTTTCTCCATACTTCACAACAGCGTCTACATTTTACTTAAATTTAGATTTAAATGTCAGTCTTCAATCTAATTTGCAACAAAACTTCCTCAAAAGTTTGCGTCGCATTTGTTACCGTGATTTTTCAAGAGATAAATAAGAACGAGTACTAGATGGGAAACTATTTTTAATCGTATAATCACAGAAACTACATCTGTACCCTAAACTAGGACAACCACATGCTGCTGAAAAGCTACCCTGATCTCAAAACCAGTTCCCAGCAGTTGTGTTACTCCCTGCAGACTAGATTGCATACAGCTCCCAAGGTGTACCTAACACTTCAGAAAATACAAAATGGGCTGCATGTTTTAAAATCCTATGCACACACACCACAATGTGGGTTTCCCACCCTCCTAAGGAGCTATATCAGGGACACCTGAGAATTCTAAATTAATGACCCACCAATAAGTAAGTCACTTTGCAAACCTGATGAACTGTGTCCACGGCACCTGTACAGACCCCGGCAACCCCGGGGGAGAGGAAAGCTCACATCCATACCTATATTTCATGCCAGTCTGCTTGGCGGTGGACTCTTTGAGAGAAATGTGATGCTGAGGGGTGAAGGTCCCCAGGCTGCGCGCGATGATAGCGACCGTGCGGAACTTGGCGCGGGCTGCGTTCACATTGGGGGCGTTGGAGCTCTGCTTGCTGAGAAGTCGGTCCTCACCATTCCGGCTCTTCAGATTGTGCTCTGTGCAGGCTATGGAGACTTGCATCGCTTCCCCGGGCAGCGCACGGTCCCTCTCAGAACCCCGGAACCCAGGCAGTCACGAGAGGTTGAGTAGTTGGGAGGGCTGCTGCTCTTCTTTTAACCCCTCCTTGGCCCCCTTGCTGGGGATGCGATCAGGGGAGTCCTGGCGGCAGACTTCGGGGCGGGGAGCCGCAGGAGAGGCTGCAGGGCACGACGGAGCCCGGACCCCACACAAGTCAGCAGCCAGCCCTGAAGTTGTCACAGCTGGAGCGCGGATCGAGCTCTCCGATCCTCCCGGGTAGGAATCTCCGCTGCTGAAACAGCCAAATCCATGCAGCCCGGAGGCTTTCGCAGCCGCCTGGAGCTGAGCGTTCGTGCTGCCTGCGCGCAGCCCGGCCGGAAGCCCATCCGCCGTGTCCGAATGCGGGCTCGCCTCTGGGCGCTGGGTCAAATCCACGCAGGCATTCCGCAGCGCGCGCTGCCCGCACCCTCTGGACCACAGGCAGGATGCTCAAGCGGCGCGCTGAGCATCCCGAGCAGCGGCTAATCCTAATCCGATCCCCGGGGACCGGTGGTCTCCATCCGCGCAGACTGCCTGCTCCCTCCCTGCCCCGCTCCGGGGTGTCCTGGGGGCTCCTCAAGACGCCTCCCCACTCATGTTCAGGCCAAAGCTTGGGTGGCTGAGCCCACAGGAGCCCTGGCTTGCAGCTGTGCGGAGGAGCAGGCAGCTCCCTTAAAGAGCTCCTGCCTTTGTGTGCAAGGGAAGGCGAGGATCACTTTCACAGGCTCGTGCGGTAACAGAATCCCGAGGGCTGCTCCTAAAAGGGGGGGGAAGGGGGACTCTGCCCAGATTCAACCCAAATCCTGCTGCAGCACAACAGTTGGAACTGGGGGAAGGCAGAGTGGGGGCCGGGGGGGTTGGGGGGCCGGGGTGCTGACGCCAAAATGATGCCAGTGAATTAACCACGGGAATACTCTGACCGGCCGGCTGGCTTGGGAAGACACAGCCGGAAATCCCTTTTAGCCTTGCCAGCATTCATTTCCCCTTTGCATTATTTCTTAAGCAGATAAGTTTGAAGTTTCCTGAAAAGCCACAGTGCAGACTTTTTGGAGTCAGGTCATGGAACTCGCTGCAAAATCTATTCTGGCTCCCAAGGGAGGGCCAAGGATGGGGGAGGAGGCAGCAAGCTGGCACCACCCCGAGGGGCCTGCACTGGGCAAGCAGCAGGTCCCCATGACCACCCAGCAGGGTCCAGGCCTGGTGTCTGGAAGCATGGGCACTACCCCCTGGTCATCCATGGCCAGCTGGACAAGCACTGTCCCCAGATCAGGGCTGAGCAGCGAGATGGGAGGCGGGAGCATCGCCCGGGGCAGTGTCAGGTGCAGAGTAACTGCTGGATAAATGCGGTTGCATCAAACTGAGCACCAACGGGCCAATAACCACTTATCTCTCCATTCAAAGTGCTTGGAAGCCAGACTTCGTGTGTAGATGTATTTACAACAAAATTGTGGCTTCTGCAAAATCGGTTTTCTAAGCATGGATCCCAACAGACACTGCTGTCAAGCAACAAGGAACAGGGTTCAAATCAACAATATTTGTGAGCCATCCCTGCAGTAGGCAGTGAAGAGGAATACGGAGAGAAAAATGAACACTGCCCTTCTCCCCAAGGAACCGGCAATCTGGGTGGAAAGGACAAAGCATTCCATCTTTTTTTTTTAATTTAAATTCTTTATTCTTTAAAGTATTACATATGTCTCCCTTTTCCCCCCTTGACCTCTCAAAGGGGCTCATTAACAATGTGGGAGGCACGTTAGTTTTTGACTGAGTTGTGCAGACACTAAACACCCTGGGGTTTAGCAGGGGAGAAAGTCTCATTTCTTGATTTCCCACACTTCTATTGAGAACCTACTAAGTATCTGACTTTGTAACTGAGGTGCAAAGATGACTCACAGAGGCTGGACCTCAGGAAGTTCATGGCTGCCCAGGCAGCTCTCAGAGAGGGGTAGGACTTTTTGGGGGGCATGAATTTGATTAGCAGGGGAGGAGGGAGGCTGTCTCCCAGGGGTTGGCAGCGTAGGGAGAACACACACTCCGGCGGCAGTGTCTATATGATAAAAAACATCAAGTTCTTCCCAGCCAAATTAAGTTGTAAGAATTAAATTTTCAAGTAGAACCTGTGCCTGCTTTGAATTCTATTTCAGGTATGAATTTTAACATTGTATAACCTGCACATAAGGTTTAATCTCATTGTGAAATCTCATTCTTTACACTCCATGCCCTTCCCACTCTTACTTGAAAAAAAAATTAACATACTGCCCCATGTTCAGTGGCTGGGAAGTAACTTTAGGATGGGGTGAGGGCTTTAGCAAGGAACAAATGAACCTAGGAGGCCTGGTTTTTACCCTCAACTCTAAGGAAGGAGTTCTTCAAGCAGTATCTTTGTTCCCTAGAATAAGTAACAGTTCACTAAGATGAAGCAGATCACTAGATCCTTTCTTCTTTCACACTAAGCTGGCTCATTGGGAATGATCAGTGTGGATCACGAAAAGAGTCGCAGTGAGAGGAGGAAGAAGTGGGAGGAATCAGAAGGAACAGCTCATAAAAAGGACAAAATAAAGCAGCCTGGGAGGCAAGATGAGCACAGTGATCATCACAGGGCCAGAGGGGTCAGGAGCCAGTGGCTGGGGGACAGGAGGTGCTATCAATTCTACAGGGAGGAGGGGAATGTCAAGGGTTCAGAAGCTTTGACGCTGTTCACCGAAGTGGCTTTTAGGTTTGCCAAGAATTGGCAGAGCAAGGCTGGCACACATAACCAAAAGCAGAACAGGGAACAGGTTATCAGAATTAAAACATGCATGGCAGATCCCCACTGAGTCATCTCTTTATCTCCCACAGGACCTAGCAGAGTGCCTCATGCACAGCAGGCCCTCACTCAATAAATAATTGAGCAAGAGAGATAAGGGGGGTAGGGGGGAGGAAGGAAGAGTGTGGGAATATGCCAAATTCTTGGATAAACATGATTTCTTAAAAAAAAAGAAAGGAAGAAAGAAATGTCTGCCCTTTCTAGTTTCACACAGCCTGAACACTTAAAAGGAGTAACTGTCCCACATTCACGTCTGCACCTCTTGTGTACAGACAGGTGTTCGTTCCAGCCTCTAGTATGTGTCTCAAAGAGAGTCCAGTAACGGAGGCCCGAGGGATGCTCGCAGCACAAGCCCCTTTCTTGCTGCCCACAGTGCACCTTTTCAGATCTGATTCCACATGGGCTTTCTGACAGCCAGCCAGCAGCATGGTGACTTACCCCAGCTGTGCTCACCCTTTCAACATTAATGGAGCAGTAGGTCTCAGGAGCCCGGAAATTAGATAATAGTTGACTGTGAGAATGCTCATTCCTAATAGGTTTGTGCTAACGGGCCACATGCTAATTAAGCTAGGGAAATTGGATTTGGAATATGTATGCTTTCACTGTCACACAATAGGATTTGGAGGAGTTCTCACTATTACTATTTCAGGTTCAAATAAGCCCCACAAATGATGATTTGTATATACATATAGATATAGACATGAATATAGACATAGATATAGATATATAGATAGAAACAGATATATTGTTATGGGTCCTCCCCAATCCATATGTTGAAGTCCTGACCCCCAGTAAGTATCTCAGAATGTGACTGTATTGAAGATTGGATCTTTAAAAATGTAATTTAAGTAAAATGAGGTCTTTAGGGTGGGCCCTAATCCTACATTACTGGCATCCATATAAGAAGAGGATATTAGGACAAAGACACATACAGAGGGAGAAAAACGCTATGGAGAGAGGCCTGCAACAGCAGCCGAAGGCCTGGGTTCCCAACCCAGAGATGCCACTTTTTCTGTGACCTCGGGTGTTGTTATAGTTCTCTCTGCCCCTTCTCTATCACTTGGAAATTTTTATTTCCAAGACTCTCTCTTGTTCTACAGATCCCATGAGGTGCTTTTTCAGAGAGATGTGGAGTACAGGATTACATAAAGCCTCATTACCACTAACTCTGCAATTCCATCGTGGTCTGAGCTGGTCTCTATTGATTACCTGACATTTGGAATTCTTTGGAAATAATGCCAAAGGGTCATCATTGGGTCATGGTGACAGAGCTGGTAAGGAACAGACCACAGCCTACTTAACTTGCACCCAGTCTTCTCCTTCTCATCATGGAGTCTTCATGGTAACGTGGAAGGGCTCTGGGGTGTGGGTTCAATTGGTGCTGATGTGAATCCCAACTCTGTTCTCCCCTTCCCTCTCATGAGCCACTGAGAAGTATTCTCAACCTCCCTGCACCTCAGCATCCTCTGAGGAAAAATGGTGCAAGAACATACCTCTCTGCTGCCTGTGGATTCCTCTAGTATTTTTATGGTTTCCTGTCTTACATTTAAGTCCTTTATCCATTTTGAGTTTATTTTTGTGTATGGTGTAAGCTGGTGGTCTAGTTTCATTTTTTTGCATGTATCTGTCCAATTTTCCCAGCACCATTTATTGAAGAGACTGTCTTGACTCCATTGAATGTTCTTGCCTCCTTTTTCAAATATTAACTGAGCATAGTGGTTTGGGTTGATTTCTGGGTTCTTTATTCTATTCCACTGGTCTATATGTCTGTTATTGTGCCAGTACCGGGCAGTTTTGAGAACACTGGCCTTGTAATACAGCTTGATATCTGGTATTGAGAGCCCTCCTACTTTGTTCTTCTTTCTCAGGATTGCTGCAGCTATTTGGGGTCTTTTTTTATTCCAGATGAATTTTTGGAGAGTTCTCTCTAGGTCTGTGAAATATGCCATTGGTATTTTAATGGGGAGTGCATTGAATCTATAGATTGCTTTGGGTAGTATGGACACTTTAATGATGTTGATTCTACCAATCCATGAACACCTTATGTTCTTCCATATGTTTATGTCTTCATCTATCTCTTTTTTCAGTTTCCTGTAGTTTTCTGAACACAGGTCTTTTACCTCCTTAGTTAAATTTATTCCTAGGCATCTTAATTTTTTTGGTGTGATGGTAAATGGGATTGTTTTTTTAATCTCTCTTTCTGTAAGTTCACTAGATGAATATAGAGGCACCAAAATCTTAGACATATGCCGAAGCAATATCTTTACTGATACAGCTCCTAGGGCAGTGATGGCGAACCTTTTGAGCTCGGCGTGTCAGCATTTTGAAAAATCCTAACTTAACTCTGGTGCCATGTCACATATAGAAATTTTTTAATATTTGCAACCATAGTAAAAAAAGACGTATTTTTGATATTTATTTTATATATTTAAATGCCATTTAACAAAGAAAAATCAACCAAAAAAATGAGTTCGTGTGTCACCTCTGGCACGCGTGTCATAGGTTCGCCATCACTGTCCTAGGGCAATGGAAACTAAAGCGAAAATGAACAAATGGGACTACATCAAATTAAAAAGCTTCTGCACAGCAAAAGAAACCATCAACAAAACAAGAAAGCCTACTGCATGGGAGAACATATTTGCCAATGTTATATCTGATAAGGGCCTAATCTCCAAAATTTATAGGGAACTCATAAAATTTAACAAAAGGAAGATAAACAATCCAATAAAAAAATGGGCAAAGGACCTAAATAGATACCTTTCAAAAGAGGGCATTCAGAAAGCCAAGAGACATATGAAAACTTGCTCAAAGTCACTAATCATCTGAGAGATGCAAATCAAAACAACAATAACAATGAGGTACCATCTCACACTTGTCAGAATGGCTATCATCAACAAATCCACAAACCACGAGTGCTGGAGAGGATATGGAGAAAAAGGAACACTCGTGCACTGCTGGTGGGAATGCAGACTGGTGCAGCCACTGTGGAGAACAGTATGGAGTTTCCTCAAAAAACTAAAAATGGAACTCCCATTTGACCCAGTGATCCCACTTCTAGGAATATATTCCAAGAAACGAGAAACACCAATCAGAAAGGATATATGCACTCCTATGTTCACAGCAGCACAATTTACAGTAACTAAGATTTGGAAACAGCCTAAGTGCCCATCAGCAGATGAGTGGATTAAAAACCTGTGGTACCTCTATGCAATGGAATACTACACTGCTGTAAAAAGGAAGGAACTCCTACCATTTACAACAGCATGGATGGACCTGGAGAGCATTATGCTAAACAAAATAAGTCAGCCAGAGAAAGATAAACATCACATGATCTCACTCATTTGTGGATTATAATGAACAACATAAACTGATGAACAAAAACAGATCCAGAGACAGAGAAGCATTGATCAGACCGTCAAACCTCAGAAGGAATGTAGGGGAGGGTGGGGTTAAGGGGGAGAGATCAACCAAATGACTTATATGCGTGCATATAAGCATAACCAATGAACACCGACACCAGGGGGGTGAGGGCATGAGTGAGGGGGGGGGCAGTGGAGGGATAAAGACACATACCAGGATGTAATACCTTAATCAATAAAGATAATAAAATTTTTTTTAAAAAAAGAACATACCTCTCTAGATAATAGTGGGAATTGCATGAAATAGTGCTTGACTCACAGAAGGCACTTAATAACTGTTAAGTATACAACTCAATTTATTAAATATGGGGCTATTGGGAACTCTTTAATCTCTCAAACAAGCACACCAGGAGACTTCAGCGATTACTAATAACAGTAACCCTTACACAGCACTTCCTATAGCCTGGGAACTCTTAAGAACACTTCACATGTATTAACTCATTTACTCTTCATAAAACCCCATGGGGAGGTGCTATGTTAGCAACACCATTCTATAGTTTAGAAAGCATGTAACACAGAGAAGTAAATAAGTTGTCCAAGGTGACACAGTCAGGAAGCTGCAAATCTGGGATTTCCCTGGGGGTAGCCTGCCTTCTTAACACTGCACATGCTGCTCCTCACTGCAAGGATTTCCTCGTGAGAAGGGCTTTAAATAGTGTCATTTCATTAATATCATTTAAGAAAAATCACATTCTTATTATGAGTGAGGGGGAAAAATTCAATATTAAAAGTCTAAAAATTTCAGAACAATTAAATCATTCATTCTTGGTAGCTTTTTGAGTATGCCTTTTATCAACCTTTTAAATAGTTCATAACACTTTATTCCCATTACTCAAGAAAAAAAAATGTTTTCCTATTACCTGGAAAAATTTTTATTGATTCAGTTTCTTACAAGTAAAGTCAAATGCTTTTTGCTGAGTCTGCTTAGAATTTATGGTTTATTTCCATTGGAAGCCACAGCCAGCCAGGGCCAGGAAACATTCAATTATGCAGCCAGGGAAAATTGGATTCATTCAACACAGAAAAGATCTGCTAATATCCAAAGAATTTTAAACATGCAAGTGTACAGATGGCAAGCCAGTTTGTGTGCCTATTATTTGCTATTAGAAGAGGAATGATGAGGGCGGGAGCTTGCTATTTATCAGAAATTCTTAACATGTAGGTTTGGAGAACAATTGATTATACTCTGACAAATTGAATCAGTTATGAAAATTAGCATGGGTTTAGATTTGCATGAACATAGGTTTGGAATAACAGAGAAAGTAAAATTGAGAGGCCAAATTGGAAATACTCAAGGCTCTACTGAATGAAAGAAACTTCCAGATCTCTACTCTTCTGCTTCCCTGGAAGAAAAGTGTCACCAGAGAATCCTTACCTGGATACTCTGAGATCGAGCCAATATAAGGATTCTAACAGTATCAGTCACATGTTCAAAAACCAAAACATAATTAAAGGATAGTTAAGCTTTTCAACTAACAGTGGAAATATATCCACAGCCACTGATAAATACGTCCTTAATTCAAAACTTCTGACAAATCAGATGTATCAGCAAGATCTCCAATATTGTGCATTGTTTTATAGTTTCAAGGGAAAGTTTCATAGTGCCATAGTGTGGAAAGTAGGAAATTCACAATTCATTATTTTGTTCAGGCTTCTTCATGGTTGGTAATTTCTCATAAACTTGTCAGGAACCTGGTTATAACGCTGGGAGAAAACAGGGACATGTGGGCTGTGTATTTTTTATAAATGTTATTAGTTCTTCCTAAATTATTAGCCATTAATATAATTTCTGCTGCTGCTTCTAATGGAAAAAGCTGGTCGGAAACATTTGCCATGTCTTCAGACAAAAGATTTTTCTAAATAACTAATATCACAGAGAATTTGTTTTCCAAGATAATTAGAAATATTATATTTCATCCAATTAAGATTCCATAAGACATATCAATATTTTGTATACCACCAAAATAAAAAATTGTGGCCAATTAATTATGACACAATGCTTTTTTCTACCTTAAACTTTGTATTTAAAAATTATTGAGTCTTTTTAGACTTAGGTAGACTTTTCAGTCCCAGTTTTCACTCTTGTACATATTTAAAAAGGAAAAGGGAATAAGGGGAATAAGGGGAATAAATTGGCTAAAGTATTCCCCAAGTGTGTTCCCATTTAGAAGTTGAAGCTTCTGGATATTTTACTAAGAGTCATCAATGTCCACACCATCATTTTTTGTGTGTTGGTATTGCAGCTTTGAAAAAAAAAAAAAAAAAAAAAAAAAAGCTCTACTAATGTCTCTGGGATGTTTTCCAAGCTGTTGACACCCCCTCCGAAAGTTGTGATGCATGAGCCAGCAGCAACTAGAAATTATGTCACAATTTCAGCAAAGGAAAAAATATGTGCTTCAAGGGATTGATGAACTAAGATGATTTCTAAGATAGTATATTATAAGCTCTTATTTCATGCCAACTAAAATATTGTGGTAGAAGGGAAGGAAGAAAGGGAAGGAGGGAAGGAAGGAAAGAAAGATTTTTGAGCACCCACTATCGACTGGGCACTGTGTCAAAGTCTTCTATAACATTATATCATTACTGAGGGAAAGGAGGCAGAAAAAAATCTGCCTTTGTTAAGCATCTAAATTAATTGGGATCTCAACTAAGTAATCTACAGGTGGAGTTTCATAAGCCTTCATCTTCACCCTTGAAAAACTGAGAAATGAATCAGACTCTGGAATTGCTTTCCGCATAAAGTCACCCTTGCCTGATCAGGTTGAGAAAACTAAAGCAACTAAAGATCTTTCCAAAACTATTTTAATGGATTAATATTTACTTATTTGAGTTCAAATTTATTGGACATCTTAGAGTAAGAGAAACTATATTACACATGTCACTTTACCTCATAATATCTAACATATTTTTCTAAAAGATGTATTCTCTCTTTATTCCATTCATTTTCAAAGGAAAGGTGTTATAAAAAGAGCATAGCTGAGGTCCTATGAGATTTCTTCTCACTTAATTCCTTTCCTTTGGCACATCACAGAAAGTTAATGTAGGAGACCCCTCAGGCTTTCATCTCCTTTAAAGCAAAACTCATTTGGAAGATATAAGGATCAAGCTCTCATCTTATGCCCTGTGAAGTACTGTATTGTCTAAAGTTTTTTTTATAATGCACATGTATTACTCTTATAAGTAATTAAAATAAAATACTTTTAAAATTATTTTTCCTATTATAAACTTATCACAAATTTATCTAGTAAGAAACAGGATACATGGAAGCAAGACCCAAAAAAATATGTCAAGTATTCACTGATCCAGACTTTTAATGTTTAACATTGCTGTCAATTTCTTCTTGGTTTTCATATTTTTCATTTTCTGTGCATAATTTAGTGGTTGTTGTTGATGTTGCTGTTGTTGTCTTATGCAATTGAATACTTTTCAAAGTATGAATCAGTTGCCACGTCCTATCATTTTGCATTTGTTTATTTGTCTTTTCATCTTTGTATATTATATATTCTTAACTCAGTTATTTGTTTTCACCATTCATTGATCACCCCATCAATCTGCATTTTCATTGTTGAGTTGACAAGTTCTATACCCTAATGAGGCAAAGAGATAGAAAACTCAGCCCCTTCTAAAAGGGTTTTCTTCCTGGCTGGAAATGGTGCAGACCTTCACTGATAACTAGCTGCCTACTCTAAATGTCAGGACAAGTGGTACATCTGATACACAATAT
The DNA here is from genome assembly GCF_014108235.1 of Myotis myotis. NCBI lineage: Eukaryota > Metazoa > Chordata > Mammalia > Chiroptera > Vespertilionidae > Myotis > Myotis myotis. The sequence continues at coordinate 196,391,211 of NW_023416324.1, forward strand.
AGAGAAAGAGGGAGAGCTCACTGGGGGGTTGGGGCAGGTGGAGAAACTATGGTGGCATCAGAAAAGATCTGAGCATTAGGGACAGAGAGAAGAACCCGGGCAAGGAAAGAGAACAGGGGAAGGAGGAGACACCAGCAAAGGAAGCAGCTTTAGACAAGACAGGGAGGTTGAGAGGCCTATTGGGAAATAATGAGCAAAACACTTTAGATGGAACCTTATTTGAAAGAGAGTGTAGCTAACAAATGATGCAAAACAAATATACAGAAATCAACTGGAATCTGTTGTGTGCAGCCTGGAATAAAAGTCTAGGTAAAGACTCCCCTCCTTTGGGCAGTTGGACAAGGGGGGTGGGAGAGGGGGCGTTTGAAGGAAGAAAGTTCATCAAGGATTCTGGTCTAGAGTGATCAGTGTAAGCAGTATCTTCGGAAGATCCATTTGGAAGCCAATAGGATGGCCTGGAGGTGTAAGAGGTTCAATGCAGGAAGACAGTTGGAGACTGCTAGAATCAGCTGGCCATTAGGTAAAACCTGCTGATGGAAAAATGATACTTTTAACTGCCAGTTATAGTAGAAAGATGATGGGGAAATCATCTTTGATGGTTTCAGCCCACATTGCATTGTGAGCTGAACAAACAGTTCACAAAATAATATGTATAGTATGAGCCTGTTTTGACAGAAGCAAAAGTTATCTCTCTCTGCAGAGACACAAAGGAATATAGCAAATACATTGGGTATATTTAATATGCCCAAATATTATCTGTAGTTTCCTGTGGATGGTGGAACCCTGGGTAATTTTTATTTTCTTTATTTTGATAGTATATGACTTTCTGCTGTGAATATATATTATTTTTGTATTATGAAACAAAAAAATGGTACTCAGAAAAATAGAAGTGATGCTTAAAGCAATGAGGAGCCTGTACGTGTACTTATCATGGAGAGGAGACCAGTGCCTTTCCTGCTTTTATTTCACAGCACCCAGTACTGTGGGATAAATGGCACTGAGCCTACTCAGCTCGCTTTTTAACAAACAACTATCAAGTGCATATTATCCAGGATGTGACCATTTAGCTTTACTGACTGATATAAAGAAGAATTTGGCAAATCAAATCACTGTTTATTTGTTTCTCCATAGATCTGATATGGATTCCTGCTGGGGAGGCAAGCCAGAAATGGTCTGGCTCTCTAAGAGTAGCAACAATTAAACATGAAATAGTAAAGGAATTTTTGGTAATAACGACTATGAACTCTATCAACCTAAGCCTGGTTGACGCTCCCTAGAACTGCCCTCTACTAAACAGAAGAGAACCTATGTAAGTCCAGGGTCAGCCAAATTAATGCCAGCTGAGCTCCTTAGAAGAAATGGCTATGTCTCAATCTATCACATGCAGAGGGTGCTTTATTAATTACTGTTGACTGAATAAATTAATTTCTACCAAACTCTTGGATAATGACAGAAGTGGGTGGAAATCTGCTATATAGAAATATAATCACTATGCTGAAATTTCTGAGATATCTTTAATAATTGTAATTTTTCCCCATTATTCTGCATTCACCCTTCACCCTACCTCCTATTTGTTTTATTTAGACGTCGATGGAGTCACCCACATTGTGGAATGAGGCGACAAAGCAGCCAATGACTGCCAGGGCTTCCAGGGCACACCGGAGTCACAGAGAGCAGAGCTGGATACAAGGCAGTGCAAGGTTTGCAATCAAAGATACTGGGTGCAGCAGAATGCCCCCAAGGACTAGGGGAGACAACTTTGGGACACACAGGCACCAGGTGGGCAAGGGCCAATTCAGAGGAGAGCAACAAAACCTGGAGAATGGCCCAAAGATCAGCTCTGATGGGGAGTTGGAACTTTGAATTAGCTAAATGTTTACCCAAGCTCCTGTTTGGAAAATGAATGAGTTACCTTCAACAGCAAGTTATAGGTTTCTTCGTGCCCTTAGCAGAACTAGAGGGTTTAGAACCAGATAAGGACAGTCAATAAAAACTCCTTTTCTGATCGTGGATGGACATTTGCAGGATGTGGAAGACTTCCAGTGATCTGAGGGTCTTATGCTGTCACTTTTGACCTCAGACCTCCCAGGTTGATTTTCCAGGATGAACCTTCCATGTCCCCCAATAGCCAATTCTGGGTTTAAGAGGCCTCACTTTATCAGATTATAATGCCTCCTTGCCTCTATCAGAGGATGACTCAGGTCTTCTTAAGCGGGCTTGAGCACATGGACAAGGTGCACAAAGATTATGACTGGGGAGTTTTCTTCTTGTCACTGATCTCACTTTGAGCCTCAGGCACAACCCCTAGATGCAGGAGGCCCTCCCAGGGTTTGCTACTGCAGTGAGCTCACTGAGTCTCTAAGTCCCAAGAGCTTCCTTTGGCTTGAACCCCAGTTGTTTCTAGGTTCATTTACAGATCAACTCACCCATTTATAACTCCTTAAGTGACATTTTAAATGGAGGTCTCATTAAACAAAAGCCAATTGGAAGCAGAATCATCCCATTTCCCTGCTAGTAAGATTGCATTTTCTGTACAAACTGCTGTTATGTTCCACATCTGAGGCGGGGGGGGGGGGGGGGGGGGGGGGGGGGGTAGCCATTCCATAGCTAATATCATCATTTAGGCTCAGTGCTCACTCACTCAACAGCATTGCACAGTACTTATAACAATATGGCTGTTGATTATAAAAGCTTTCATGTGGGGGAAGAAGAGAGAGAATTTTTGGACACCTAACATTTTTGGCTTGGGGCTTTACCTTTTAATTGATTAGAAATGAGTTACTTAATGTTACATGTAGATGTAATGTAGATGAGAAAATATGTTCCTTCCAGCAAATGATTGCCTGATTTTAATGTCCCCGTAATCATTCTTAATTGTTAACTGTCTTCTGAAATTCAAAAGGCAGTCATGTGGAGGAGGGAGGACATTTGGGAGTGTTGCTACAGAGGACAGTAACAGGACCAAGGGGAGCTGGCAGCTGGACCTGATGGCAATGGGGGCTGTTCTGCACACTGCTGGAGAACTGGTAAGCTTGTTGCTGCTGGAATCCTCCAATTGTGGCCACAGGACCAGATGCAGTACATGGTAGAGAAAGAGAGGATATACTTGTCTGGATGGTAGTTGTGTTCAATGGACTCTTTCAGGTGCTAAGAAACTGAAATGGGTTTGTTCTTTTGCATATCCAACATCTCACCTCCCTTCTTCTAATAAGAGCATCCTACGTTTCAAGTGGGACAGACCCCTACTCTCAAGCTCCTGGTGTGGGTCACAGTGATTGACTCATAATGGTCATATAACTCCATTCAATTCGATAATACTAAATCCTGGGACTTTTATTAGAAAAGAGGAAGTTTTTACTTTTTTTAACTATTAGCTAGGTAAGCCTAGGGAAGGACCTGCTTGAGAGTGAACTGCAAGGTCATTAGGAGACCATATTCTCGAGTGTTCCCATCTTCTCCTGGCCTCCCTCAGCAGGTGGTGTCTGCTCTTTCCTACTCTGGTGTTTTATTAACCGTGTTACTGTGACTCAGCTACTTGGTCTCTGCTTCCATGGCTTCTTGGACTATAAATTGCCTAATTTCAAACTTCCTATTTATATCCCCAAGAGAAAGAGCCTGACCAACCACCCACTCACCATTCATGTGATACACACAAGTAAACTCTGGATCTCATACTGGCCACCCTAAGAGGCTATCTTATGTCAGGCACTGTTGTGGACTGAATATTTTTGTCTCCCCCAAATTCGTATGTTGAAGCACTAACCGCCAATGTGACGGTATTTGGAGGCAGGGCCTTTGGGAGGTAATTAGGTTTAGATGAGGTCCTGAGGGTGGGGCCCCCATGATGGTATTAGTGTCCTTACAATGTAGAAGAGAAAGAGACTATATTTTAAAAATTTTCTTTTTAGGTAAGGATGTTGTAGACTTAGAAGCTGTCCTCAGCACGGACCATGTCTAGGCATGAACCAGATCCTTTCCCAATTTCTAAGGTCATTTCCAAGTTTAAGTTTTTACAATTCCCTTTTTCTTTTTTAATTCTCTTTTAATTGTTTGTTTAGATTTTTATTAGTGTTGAGATGTTTCCCACAAATATTAATAAAGGAAGTTGCCAAGGAGACAACTTCATTCATTTTTCTTCTCTCGCCCACTACCCAACACCTGTCCCACTAAGGACTTGTTCACCAGTTTTTCACAAAGGGAAGGAGATTTAACAACAAAACCAAATCTAGGACACCTGAGATTTGTCTGATATGATATGGTAGTTCAGTAAGGCCATGGCAGGAAAAGGATGGTATACTCATGGGCCATCTGAGAAGCGTGATACAGAGACCACTGGTAAGGGACTGTCCCTGAGGCCACAGAGCCTCCGGCCTAGTAATAGCTGGATCTATGACCAGCCTTAGGCCTGCAGGACAATTTGAAGGTTGATGGGGCTGAGTGGTGAGGACCATCTGATAAAAACTGTGACTCTTAATGCAGGGATAGAGCCAGCCCAGAGGGAAAGAGTTCAAGAAATAAATATCCCAATTACTCTTCTATGTCCTGCCAACTGGCTTAACCCAACTAGAAGCCAAAAATCACAGGAGCATGCAGCAGCCACATGGGGTACAAAGCAGAGTAGGAAAGGGTAGGGCATGGGTATGGACAGGTAAATGGAAACTCTTCAACATACATTGGGAGGGGATTACCAAAGCTACGTTTTTCTTCAAATAGTCAGGAATAGCTCAGTACAACATAGCCGGCTGATAAGCCTTTGCTGTAACAGGCTGATCCAGTGCTGCTTTTGGGACATTGAAAACAGAAGATGCCACCCACCCAGACAGTAAGCACCCACTCATATTGGTGGGACTGGTTTGCCCTGCCTGAGGGTCTCATGAAATGAGAAACTGCTGCCTTTATGAAATGCGCAGTGACCTGTAGAGACGATCTGGAGTGATCCGTTTAAAGCAGCACTAGCCATACATGCTGGGCCACATCCTTCAGGCATTTCCAAAGAGACAATGGAATCAACTACTTTCAATCTTTTAGTAAAATGCCTAATTTTAATCAAACTGTGAAGAAGTATTATGTTTGAAATGCGGGAAGTGAAAAATATTACAGAGAAGAAAGGTGGTTTTGGGGAGCACTGCTTTGCATTTAAGATTAAAAGAAGAAGATGATTTGGTATTGGAAACATAATGTTTTTCAGTTTTTAGTTTAAAATTAATCCACTAAAGCCTAAGACACAAACAAATTTACTAAAATTATTCAAACTCAGCAGTCTAACTAAGGCTGGTTTTTCCCCCTGCCTTTTTCTAGGGAGAAGCTAATATTGCAAAGAAATCACATTGCTCTTCCATTCTTCAGTGGGCACTGTTCTAGGTGCTGAGAAGGAACATTTCAAGAAAAACAAGACCATCTTTTCTTAATCACCTTAAAGTCTAATAAGAGAAATAGACATAAAAATGGCTACAATACAGGACAGAATGAAGTACAGGCTAAAGACGCTAAGTCAGACAGAGAAGGACAAATGCCATATGATTTCACTTAGATGTGGAATCTGAAAACCAAGATAAACGAACAAGCAGAACAGACACAAACCCATAGATACAGAGAACAAACTGATGGTTCCCAGATGGAAAGGGTGTTGGGGGTCTGGGTGAAAAAGGTGAAGGGATTAAGGAGTACAGATTGGCAGTTACCAAATTGTCACAGAGATGTAAAGTGCAGCATAGGGAATACAGTCAATTATATTGTAATAACTATGTATGGCGCCAGGTGGGGACTAGACTTATTGGGGGGGGAGGTCACTTCGTAAATTGTGTAAATGTCTAATTACTATGCTGTACACCTGAAACTAATATAATATTGAATGTCAACTGTAATTTAAAAATTAAAGTTAATAAATAATAAATCAAATAAGGAGGAGGAGAAGAAGAAGAAGAGGAGGAGGATGAGGAATAGGAGGAGGAGGAGGAAGAGAAGAAGCTGCTCAGATAATTTTGGGGTGGTGAGGAGCGCCAAGCAGACATTCATTTGGACTCTGTGACAATCAGAGAAGGCTGCATAGAGGAGGTGATGTTTGCTATGGGCTTTAAAAAATGAACAGGATTTTGTTTTAGGTCACAGGAGCCCATTGTTAGACAAATAGACAAAGACACCTCAAGTCAGGGTCGGGTATGAACAGAGACATGGATGCATGAAGTGCTGGGCAAATGTAGACCAGAGGAGGTAAGTGGTATAGTTGGATGAGGTTGTGAAAGAGGATGTTAGAAGGAGATGGAGCAGAAAAAAGGTGTTGAGTCCTATCATGAAGAATTTAAGTATCAGCCTACTTAACCTTATTCAGGACGCAATAGAAACTGATGAGAGGCATGTCTCGTTGGGATGTATGTTACATATATTCTTCGTGGTTTAATTTTGAGCATCACAGTCTATAGCAGCTCTATCTTACTGCCTCATGTCTGTGTCCAATTTGTTTTTGTGACAGTAAAATCTGTAGTGCAGTCATCCCTAATGTTCCACATTAAATCACTTCAACTAAATGATATTAATGGTTTCAAACTGTAAGCAAGATCTGGCTCACAGCACCCTCGTGGATGATGGAAATAGTTCAATACCAGCCGGACGAAGGAGCTTGGAATGAAAGTGGTTTGTTGGAACAAAGTAGCCTATAAATAGTCATGCTGGGACAGGTAGGCTGCGTTGCTAAAAAGCCCTCCCACTAATTGGCTGAATGTTCCATAAACCAGTGACTACAGAGAGGGGCTGGTGTGTCTCCCACACAGTCAACTGGGGAGCGGGGAGGAGAAGAGAGGAGCCTCCTAATTAATCTCCAGTTCTGCCACTGTAACTCACTGCAGTTTTCCTTTCTATGGGGCAATTGGTCTTAAAAATGAAAGGGAAAAAAATCATTCTGTTCCCTTTATAGCGTTCATTACCTAACAAAGGCCCAAGCAGCAAATGCTTTTGGATTTTGATGTTGAAGAAGACTGGAGGATGGCAAGGAGGTTGTGGGAAATCACATCTATGGTTGTGAAGTTCACTCTCTCTAACTGACATGAAAAGGAAGCAAAAGTCCCCAGCCCAGCCCTTAGCAACTAATACTTCACCTGCTTTAGGGCTCAGTTAGGAAAATAGAGCACAATGAATCGCATTGTCAGCGGTGAGCCTTTGTAATTAAATATCAAATATTGAGAGGGCCTTGTGAGGAGTTCACACTGAGACATCACATAAGCCTGGGAAGAACTGCAAACAGTCCTTGATGAGAAGTGGTTGAGCTGTGCAAACACTGCTCTTGGCCTGAGCAGCGGCCACTGAGCAGCTGCAAAGACAAGTCTGGAGACCCAGTGACGTCCAAACAGCCACCCTCTGCCACCCTAGGAAAATGCTGCCCCCCCCCCGCCCCCGCCAGTGCCTGACCGCCTGACCCTGAGGTGACATCACTGTGTCCAGCTCTGGGCTGGCTGAGGTGTGGTCCTTCTGGGGAGGCAGCAGAATAAGGTCTCATGGCCAGAATATACCAAATAAATTTTTCACATAAATTACATTTAGCTCCACCTTGCTTGTTATGTTTTTTTTTTTTTTTTTTTATTGCTTAAAGTATTACAAAGGGTATTACATATGTGTCCATTTTATCCCCCCGCCCTAGACAATCCCCTAGCCTCCCCTATCCCCCAATGTCTTATGTCCACTGGTTATGCTTCTATGCATGCATACAAGTCCTTTAGTTGATCTCTTCCCCCCTACCTCCTGCCCCGCAACCCTCCCGGGCCTTCCTGCTGCAGTTTGACAATCTGTTTGAGGCAGCTCTGCCTCTGTATCTATTATTGTTCAAAAGTTTATAATGGTCTCTATTATCCATGAATGAGTGAGATCATGTGGTATTTTTCCTTCATTGACTGGCTTATTTCACTTAGCATAATGCTCTCCAGTTCCATCCATGACGTTGCAAATGGTAAGAGTTCCTTCCTTTTTAGAGCAGCATAGTATTCCATCGTGTAGATGTACCACAGTTTTCTAATCCATTCATCTACTGATGGGCACTTAGGCTGTTTCCAGATCTTAGCTATGGTGAATTGTGCTGCTATGAACATAGGGGTGCATATATCCTTTCTGATTGGTGTTTCTGGTTTCTTGGGATATATTCCTAGAAGTGGGATCACAGGGTCAAATGGGAGTTCCATTTTCAGTTTTTTAAGGAAACTCCATACTGTCTTCCATAGTGGCTGCACCAGTCTGCATTCCCACCAGCAGTGCACAAGTGTTCCTTTTTCTCCACATCCTCTCCAGCACTTGTCGTTTGTTGATTTGTTGATGATAGCCAGTCTGACAGGTGTGAGATGGTACCTCATTGTTGTTTTGATTTGCATCTCTCGGATGATTAGTGACTTTGAGCATGTTTTCATATGTCTCTTGGCTTTCTGAATGTCCTCTTTTGAAAGGTGTCTATTTAGGTCCTTTGCCCATTTTTTGATTGGATTGTTTATCTTCCTTTTGTTAAGTTGTATGAGTTCCCTATAAATTTTGGAGATTAGGCCCTTATCGGATATGACATTGGCAAATATGTTTTCCCACACAGTGGGTTTTCTCGTTGTTTTGTTGATGGTTTCTTTTGCTGTGCAGAAGCTTTTTATTTTGATGTAGTCCCATTTGTTCATTTTCTCTTTCGTTTCAAGTGCCCTAGGAGCTGTATCAGTGAAGAAATTGCTTCGGCATATGTCTGAGATTTTGTTGCCTTTGGATTCTTCTAGAATTTTTATAGTTTCCTGTCGTACATTTAAGTCCTTTATCCATTTTGAGTTTATTTTTGTGTATGGTGTAAGTTGGTGGTCTAGTTTCATTTTCTTGCATATATCTGTCCAATTTTCCCAGCACCATTTATTGAAGAGACTATCTTGGCTCCATTGTATGTTCTTGCCTCCTTTGTCAAATATTATTTGAGCATATTGGTTCGGGCCGATTTCTGGGCTCTCTATTCTATTCCATTGATCTATATGCCTATTCTTGTGCCAGTACCAGGCAGTTTTGAGAACAGTGGCTTTGTAATACATCTTGATGTCTGGTATTGAGATCCCACCTACTTTGGTCTTTTTCAGGATTGCTGCAGCTATTCGAGGTCTTTTTTTATTCCAGATGAATTTTTGGAGAGTTCGTTCTAGATCTCTGAAGTATGCCGTTGGTATTTTAATGGGGAGTGCATTGAATTTATAGATTGCTTTGGGTAGTATGGACATTTTAATGATGTTGATTCTACCAATCCATGAACACGGTATGTTCTTCCATCTGTTTATGTCTTCCTCTATATCTTTTTTCAACGTCCTGTAGTTTTCTGAGTAGAGGTCTTTTACCTCTTTAGTTAAGTTTATTCCTAGGTAGCTTAATTTTTTTGGTGCGATGGTAAACGGGATTGTTTTTATAATCTCTCTTTCTGAAAGTTCACTATTGGTGTATAGAAATGCCTCGGATTTCTTGGGGTTAATTTTGTATCCTGCTACATTGCCAAATTCATGTATTAAGTCCAGTAGCTTTTTGATGGAGTCTCTAGGGTTTTGTATGTATAATATCATGTCGTCTGCAAATAAGGACAGTTTTACTTCCTCTTTTCCAATTTGGATGCCTTTTATTTCTTCTTCTTGCCGAATTGCAATGGCTAACACTTCCAGTACTATGTTGAACAGGAGTGGTGAGAGGGGGCATCCCTGTCTTGTTCCTGTTCTTAGGGGAAATGGTGTTAGTTTTTGTCCATTGAGTATGATGTTGGCTGTGGGCCTGTCATATATGGCTTTTATTATGTTGAGGTATGATCCTTCTACTCCCACCTTGCTGAGAGCTTTTATCAAAAATGGGTGTTGAATTTTGTCAAATGCTTTTTCTGCATCAATTGATATGACCATGTGGTTTTTTTCTTTCAATTTGTTTATGTGATGTATCACGTTTATTGATTTGCGGATATTGTACCATCCTTGCATCCCTGGGATAAATCCTACTTGGTCATGGTGTATGATCTTTCTGATGTACTGCTGGATCCGATTTGCTAAGATTTTGTTGAGGATTTTGGCATCTATGTTCATGAGGGATATTGGCCTGTAATTCTCTTTCATTGTGTTGTCTTTACCTGGTTTTGGTATTAGGGTGATGCTGGTTTCATAGAATGAGCTTGGAAGTGTTCCTTCCTCTTGAATTTTTTGTAGTAGTCTGAGGAGGATAGGTTTTAGTTCTTCCTTGAATGTTTGGTAAAACTCCCCTGTGAAGCCGTCTGGTCCTGGGCTTTTGTTTGCTGGAAGCTTTTTGATGACTGCTTCAATTTCTTCCATAGTTATTGGCCTGTTGAGATTTTTAGATTCTTCCTGATTGAGTTTTGGAATGTTGTATTTTTCTAGGAATTTGTCCATTTCCTCCAGGTTGTCTAGTTTGTTGGAGTAGAGCTGTCCATAGTATTTTTTAACAATCATTTGTATTTCTGTGGGGTCTGTTGTTATTTCGCCTCTATCGTTTCTGATTTTGTTTATTTGGGTCCTCTCTCTTTGCTTCTTGGTGAGTCTGGCTAGAGGTTTGTCAATCTTGTTTATCCTTTCAAAGAACCAGCTCTTGGTTTCATTGATTTTCTGTATTGTTTTTTTGGTCTCTATGTCATTTATTTCTGCTCTAATCTTTATTATCTCCTTCCTTCTGCTCACTCTGGGGTTTTCTTGTTGCTCTCTTTCTAATTCTTTGAGTTGTAGAATTAGATGATTTACTACCATTTTTTCTTGTTTGTTGAGATAGGCCTGTAGAGCTATAAACTTCCCTCTCAGGACTGCTTTCATTGTGTCCCATAGGTTTTGGATTGTTGTGTTTTCATTGTCATTAGTTTCCAGGATGTTTCGAATTTCTTCTTTGATTTCATTGGTAACCCAATCAATATTTAATAGCATGCTATTCAGCTTCCAGGTGTTTGAGTATTTTGGGTTGTTTTTATTGTAGTTTATTTCTAATATTATGCCATCGTGGTCTGCGAAGACGCTTTTTATGATTTCAATTTTCTTGAATTTGGGGATACTTTGCTTGTGACCCAATATATGGTCTATTTTTGAATATGTCCTATGAGCATTTGAGTAGAATGTATATTCCCTGGCTTTCGGGTGAAGTGTTCTGAAGATGTCTATTAAGTCCATCTGATCTAGTGAGTCATTTAGGATTGCTATATCTTTGCTGATTATTTGTCTAGAGGACTTATCCAGTGCTGTCAGTGGTGTATTAAAGTCCCCTACTATGATTGTATTGTTGTTGATGTCTCCTTTGATATCTTCCAGGAGTTTTTTTATGAATTTGGATGCTCCTGCATTGGGTGCATATATGTTTACCAGGATTATATCTTCTTGTTGTATTGATCCCTTTAGTATTATGAAGTGGCCTTCCTTATCTCTTGTTATGGCCTTCACTTTGAGGTCTATTTTGTCTGATATAAGTATTGCTACCCCAGCTTTCTTTTCCTTTCCATTTGCCTGAAAGATATTTTTCCATCCTTTCACTTTCAGTCTGTGTGAGTCCCTTCTAATGAGGTGGGTTTCTTGTAGACAGCAGATGTATGGGTCATGTTTTTTTATCCATTCAGCCACTCGATGTCTTTTGTTTGGAGCATTTAGTCCGTTTACGTTTAAAGTTATTATTGAAAGGTAGTTGTTTGTAGGCATTTCTGTTTTTGTGTGGCTGTTTTCTTTCTGAGCTTTTTATTTCTTATTTTTATACCAGTCCCTTTAGCATTCCTTGCATTGCTGGCTTGGTGGTGATAAACTCCCTTAGCCTTTTTTTGTCTGTGAAGCTTCTTATTTCCCCTTCAAGTTTGAATGATAGCCTTGCTGGATAGAGTATTCTTGGATTCAGTCCTTTGCTTTGCATCACTTTGTAAATTTCCGTCCATTCTTTTCTGGCCTGATGTGTTTCTGTTGAGAAATCATTTGACAATCTAATGGGAGATCCCTTGTATGTAACTTTCCGTCTCTCTCTTGCAGCCTGTAAGATTCTCTCTTTGTCCTGAACATTTGCCATGGTAATTATGATGTGTCTTGGTGTGGGTCTTTTTGGGTTCACCTTGTTTGGGACTCTCTGGGCTTGTGTGACTTTTTTCTTCCCCACCTCAGGGAAGTTTTCTGATATTATTTCTTCTAATAGGTTTTCTAATCCTTGTTCATCCTTCTGTTGTTCTGGTACCCCTATTATTCGTATGTTGTTTCGTTTCATGTTGTCCCAAAGCTCCCTTAGGCTCTCCTCCTGTCTTTTCATTTTTTTCTCCAATTGCAGTACATTTTGGGTGTGTTTTGCTTCCTTGTCTTCTAAATCACTAATTCGGTCCTCCGCTTCTCCTAGTCTACTGTTGATACTTTCAATGGAGTTTTTCATTGCAGCTATATCACTCTTCATATCTTCTTGGGTCTTACTTAAGTTGTTGATTTTTTCATCTGTTTCTTCTAGCTTCTTCCATATGTTATCGATTTTTTCATCTGTTTCTTCTAGCTTCTTCCATATGTTATCGATTTTTTCATCTGTTTCTTCTTGCTTCTTGCTGAGGTTGTCGATTTTTTCCTCCATCCGGTTTATGCACTCTAGGACCCTTATTCTGAATTCTTTTTCTGTCATGTTGCATGCCTCTGTATTACTTAGCTGCTTTTCTGGAGAGTCCTCCTTCTCTTTCCTTTGGGGGTTTCTTTGTCTACCCATGTTTGATCTCACTGACATATCTAGACGTTGAGTCGTTCAGTGGCTGCTCCCTTGGTGGCAGTGACTCCTTGGTCTGCGGTTCCTCTTCGGGCGGTTGCGGTAGCAGCTGCTCTTCAGTTGGCAGCAACTCCTCTGGTGGGTGCTGTTCACAGCTGTGGTGGCTCTTCTGGCTGGTGGGGCGAGGTTTCACGTACAGCTGCTGTTCCTCAGCAGAGGGTGTGGTGCTCAGGAGGTTGCTGTTGCTTGGATCTGCTGTGTTGATTTAAAGGCACAAAATACAACACAACAAGGCACCACGTACCAGGCACTATACACAAATATATTCAGGATATTAATAACCCCAAATAAAGGTGAGCACCTGAATTAAGAGAATTAGGGGATAAGGAAGAAGGAAGAGAAAAAGAGAAAAGAGAAAAAAGAAAAGAAAATTAGGGACCAAAAAAAGGAGTGCAAAAATGAAAGTGGGAAAAAGGAGGGGGGAAAGTAAAAGTGAGAAAAGAAAGGAAAAGAAAAAAAAAAGAGCGAAAAGAGAGAATGAAGTGGAAGAGGGGAAGAGACTTTTTATATGAGGAGAATACTCCTATAGAACAGCCATTAATCCCAACAAATTCCAGCAACAGCTCCCTGGAGATAAATGCAAACTAGAAACAACCAATAATATAACGATGAAAATAGAATGGAGAACACTAATCCCAAAATAAAATAAAGAGAAAATAAAATGGCACTTTAAAAAAAATGGTAAAATGGTAGCAGTAATAATACTGGTTAAAAATAAGAAGGTAGTAATTAAAAGGGTAAAATCAGGTTATGTAAAAAATAACAAAAAAAAAAAGAAGAAGAAGAGGAAAAGAAAAAAAAAGAAAAAAAAGAAAAAAAATTGGTTTCTTAGTTAAAAGGTGAAAAAAAAAAAAAATATTGCAGTAGTGAAGGTCCTTCGGTTCTTCTATTCTTCAGTGTGGCTCGCCTTAGACCTGCCAGGTATTCAGGAGAGTGTTGAGTTTCCCTGCGATACACTGTTCCTCTGTGTTGTAAACCACAGTCCTTATTTTAAAGCAAGCCGCATTTGTTTCCCAGATTGCCTTATTTTGTGTTTAGCAAAGAGTCAGTTTGTGGGTCAGCCTCTGGGTGGCAGTGTTCTGGGGTTGGCCTCTGAGGCTACAGGGCCTCTCTGTCCAGTGGAAGTTCACTGCCCAGAGCTGGCTGCGTAAGAGTTACCAGTGCTGTGTTGTTGCTGGGATTGAAAATCCCTCTATAGGCCAGACCCTGTTAACTCCCAGGGACTGATCAGGTTATTTTAATCCTTGATCTCCTACAGGGTGGAATCTGGGTGTGGCTGTGCTCCTTGCCTGGGGGCTGGGGGGAGGAGTCTCACTCTCCGGAGAGAATGGCTGCCTCAGACGTGGGCTCAGGGGTGTCTCAGCACTCAATTCGCTGCCACCTCTCCCGGCCCCCCTTCTCTCCTCAGTCTCTCCCCAGATTCCACTCCTCCGCACACTCTCCCTCTCTTCAGCACAGGTGAGTGTCTGTATCCGAAATGTCCCATGAAGAGGGTTCAGTGAAAACAAACAAACAAACGCCGGCCTCGGAAACGGGGAAGGCTTGGTTTCTGTAAGCTTCTTCTCTTACCGGGACTGCATGGTCTGGTCAGCTCTTCAGGCTGCCCCCTTTAGGCTCAGTCCTCTGTGATCACAGACCCAGCTCTCAATTCCCCCGGCAGCGCCAGGAATCCCACGGTTCTCCTTTCCCCCGTCAGGGGCTGTGCCTGTCCCAAGGGACGCGGCTGTCTGCCACGCGGTCTCCCTCCGACTCTCTGGGCTCAGAGGTCTGGCAAACTTTCCTGCCCAAATCCCTGGTTTTTTTTACCTTTCCAGGGGAGTTCTGCTCTTCCCGGCTGTAAACCGTCTCGCCAGCTGAGGAATTTCGCCAATTCGGGGTGGATGTTACTAGTTTCAGCTGCTCACTCCATTTGCTCAGGGACACGACCTGGGACGCGTCTGCCTATACCGCCGCCATCTTCAGTTCCACCTTGCTTGTTATGTTTTATATTTTATGTTTTTCAAAGAAATTATAGTAGTCAAACCTCTTTATAAACACGTATTACATAAAATCATAAATTTACTGGCTGCACATAGAGGCAGAGAAGAAGGGGAATGTATCTGCCTTTCCCATCTCCTTAAGAAGCCTCAGTTTCCGGGAGAAACTAAGATGGCGGCATAGATAAACACCGGGAAATTGCTGCCTCCCACAACAACTTCAAAAAAACAACATAAAGACAAAATGGACATCATCCAGAACTACAGGAAAGCTGGCTGAGTGGAAATTCTACAACTAGAAGGAAAGAAAAGCACACTGAGAGCCAGAGGAGCTGCGGAAGTAAAGTGCAGAGGTACGGAGGCTCGCGCGCGCAGAAAGGGGCTGGCACCTGGGGACACGGCTGTCTTTTTGAATCGGGAGGGAGTCACAGGCTCCCGACTGCTCTGAACTCCGGTTCCGGGAGGTCTCTGGGGACCCAGGACTCATATGGGGAGAGGCTGGACTGTCTGGCAGCAGGCAGAACTCGGAACTTGAGGTCGGCTTTCCCTCAGAGGTGCTTGCAGCAATTGGATTATCGGGACACTGAGACACCCGCAGCCCCTTAGGGCAGGGCTGAGAATCCGCCATAGTTCCTTGCTCCGCCCTTTGATTCCCTGAGACCCCGCCCCAGCCAGGCTGCAGCAGAGGCTTTTGCATATGAATGCCCTGGCCCTTTGCAACCTGAAAATTACCTAACTGCAGCTGGGCCAGACAGACCCAGAACTTCCAAGAAAAGGCCCAAGGCCCCACAGCGGCTTGCATTGCTTCACAGCTGGGCCTCATCAGGGTACCTCCAAACTCCAAAAAAGGAAGGGGAATCTGCAGTTCTCTTCCTAGCTCCTGCTGTGTAACCTCAGGCAGAGGCTAAATTAGCACCTCCTTAGATCCAAGAGCCAGTGTACCCAGTGGTCAGAGTGGGACCATCCAGATTACAACTCCTCAGATCCATAAGGGACACACTCAGGGTGCAGACTCAGTGAGCACCAAATCCCCACTGAAGCAAGTCTTGCCCCAGAAGGGTGTCTTCAGCACAGAAGTTCTCCCACTGCAGACAGGGGCTGATTCTCACTGCCAATTGGCCTGGAGGTCAATTCCTCCCAGTGATCCTACAACAATCAAGGCATAACTACAATAAGACTGTGCAAAAAGCCCACAAGGGGGTACACCAAGAGTGTCCACCTCAGGTAACTGGGGAGGCTGAGCCACTGGGCCCTATAGGACACCTAGCACACAAAACCACTCTACCAACACAGGGAAGCATAAAAAATGCAGAGACAAAGAAACAGGTCACAAATGACAGAAATGGAGGAAAGCAAATGACTGGATATAGTGTTCAAGGCCACGTTTATAAGGTTTTTCAAGAATTTTATGGAAACCGTCGATAAATTTAGTGAGACCCTTGATAAATCTAGTGAGACTCTCGAGGATATGAAAAAGGACCAACTAGAAATTAAGCATACACTGACTGAAATAAAGAATAATATACAGAGATCCAACAGCAGACAAGAGGATCCCAAGAATCAAGTCAAAGATTTGAAATACGAAGAAACAAAAAAGACCCAACCGAAAAAGAAAAAAGAAAAAAAAATTCCAAAAATATGAAGACAGTGTAAGGAGCCTCTGGGACAACTTCAAGCGTACCAACATCAGAATTATAGGGGTACCAGAAGAAGAGAGAGGGCAAGATATTGAAAACCTATTTGAAGAAATAATGACAGAAAACTTCCCCTACCTAGTCAAAGAAATAGACTTACAAGTCCAGGAAGCGCAGAGAACCCCAAACAAAAGGAACCCAAAGAGGACCACACCAAGACACATCATAATTAAAATGCCAAGAACAAAAGACAAAGAGAGAATCTTAAAAGCAGCAAGAGAAAGACAGTCAGTTACCTACAAGGGAATACCCATACAACTGTCAGCTGATTTCTCAACAGAAACCATGCAAGCCAGAAGAGAGTGGCAAGAAATATTCAAAGTGATGAATGCCAAGAACCTACAACCAAGATTACTTTATCCAGCAAAGCTATCGTTCAGAATAGAAGGTCAGATAAAGAGCTTCACAGATAAGAAAACGCTAAAGGAGTTCATCACCACCAAACCAGCATTATATGACATGCTGAAAGGTATTCTTCAAGAAGAGGAAGAAGAAAAAGGAACTCTTACCATTTGTCACAGCATGGATGGAACTGGAGAGTAGATAAATACCACATGATCTCACTCATTTGTGGAATATAATGAACAACATAAACTGATGAACAAGGACTGATCCAGAGACGGAGAGGCATTGATTGGACTGTCGGGCCTTGGAGGGAAGGTAGGGGAGGGTGGGGGTAAGGGGGAAAGATCAACCAAAGGACTTATATGCAAGCATATAGGCCTAACCAATGGATACGGACAACGGGGGGGTGAGGGCATGAGCGGGGGGGGGGGGGGGGGGGGGGGGGCTAGAGGGTAACGTGGGGATAAGGACACATATGTAATATCTTAATCAATAAAAAATATATTACAAAAAAAAAGAAGCCTCAGTTTCCCCTCACATCTCTTTCACTGGGTGTGGATCACACACCCACCCCTTTACTGTCACCAGGCCAGGGGCATGAGCCTCCAAGGTTGGCTTACACCGTGGTTCTCACCTAGAAGGCTTGTTAAAACAGACTGAGGTCCTCTCTCCCAGCATCCCTGACTCGGTAGGTCTGGAGTGGGGCCTAAGAATTCGCATTTCTAACAAGTTCCTGGGTTGATGCTGTGGGTCCTCATATTGAGAACATGGCTTAGACAAATCAAGGTTCACCCTTAGGTGCAGGGAAGAAGCTAATGTCTCTTAAACACGTGGCTGCTTGGAGAAAAGGGGACCAAATCAAGATTCCCTTGGTGAGAGAAGGGTAGGCGTGTGGCTCTTAAATGGCAACCACCAAAGTCTTCTGGGTTGGAAGCCACTAAAACCTGAACTTCTTCAAAGAGGCCATCTTTTGCGGTCTGTATTGCTTCTGGCTTCTTGCTTACTTGTTAATAGCACTCAACTCTGCTGCTCCCAACAAGCCCAGCGCGAGCCCTGAGATGGACCCTATGTTGGAGATGGTCAGTGGCCATCAGAAGATCCCATAGGAAGGCATAGAAGACTCCGTGGGAAGGCATACTTGCCAATGCACTCCAGCAAGGAGCACCAGCTATGCATCCCACTTCAGTGCAATGTCTTGGGGAAAGTATCTGTTTTCTGAGATAAATTATGAAACACACAATAATCAACTGATGATCTTGAACTGTCCCTTAAAAATGAAATAATCCAGACTTTATAAATACAAGTCTGGTGCAGCAGCCTGCCTTTTATGTGTCTCCTGCGTGTGTGCAATATCCCAAGTATATAGTTATAATTATGCCATGAGCTGGGCTAAATATTAGTGCTCCATCAGTGCTGAGAATATGAGCCATTCAATAATCTGTTAATTTGGCCTTGCCTTGGCTGCTCCTCACAGGATAAGCTCTGTTCCCTGCACAGTTTTGATTCTCATTAACTTCAGGGTGTTAGGAATTGAGACAGAGGGATTTGAGAGAATTCAGAGTGAAGTGACTGATGGGTGAGTTTTCTTGTTCAGATAACCCAGTAGGAAGGACATAAGAGCTTATAAAACAATGTGTGTAGAAAACTGTTTATTCTCTCCTACCATAAATCCCCATCCAAGCTCCCACACTGAAACAGGAGTCTTTCCTGAGTACTTTGGGGGTGAGGATGGAGAGTGTTTTAAGTGATACATCTTGGGCACTCAGCCGTCCACAGCCATCTTATCACCAGGGCCCTGGGTATTTTCCAGGCCCTGGTAAACCAAGAAGCCCTTCTAATCCATGTGCCAATTCTGGAGAACAGTTACTTTGAAGACAGCCTCCGTCACACCAGGTTTTGAAGGAAGAGAAAATATATTCCATAACATTCAATACTGTCTTTCCACAGAAGCCCATCAGCTGTTTGAAATAGAGTGCTCTCAAAGACAATCCATTAGCCATGCCTTTCTTTTGTCAATTTGGGCAGAATTTGAAATAACAAAAGAATAAACAATGTGTTGGCTTATCAGCCATACACAGTACTTAGCACTACTCTACTTCCCAGTCAGCGGGAAAATAGGTGAAAACATACTGATAAGAGGTAAAAGAAAAGATACCACTTTCAGTCAGTTTTGGTCTGAATAACAAGAAACATTTTGACAAGGGATAAATCCACATGTGTACTGTTTCATGTGTGGACACGTTTCCCGCATAGCGGGTGCTGAGGCAATGTCCCAAGGGCCAGTGTCCTTGGCTGTATGGCTCAATGATGCCCTCCACAGGGGAAACCAGGTCCTCATCTGCCATGCCTAGAATGTAAGATCTTCTCATGTCCTGGTGGGGGGGCGGGGGGAGAAGAGGGGGGCAGTCATCTCATCCCAGTAATCAGGCTCTAATCACCAGCAATGAAGAAGCTAGCGCTGTCACCAGAGTGGGCCAGGGCATGGGTACCTTGAGCAATTGAGACCAGAAATCACAGCTTCCTTTGTAGGGGCTGCATGAAAAATACAAGCTCTCTGTCTCCAACACAGTTTGGACTAACAAGGATTTTGACAGACACTCAGCAGGTTTTTACCTACAATATATTAGATTAGGCAAATTTTCTAAATCTTTGCAGACAGATTTAAAAGTTAGCAGCCTAAATTTCAGTTTCATAGACTATCTAATCTCGAGGAGCACACCTATAGAAAAAGCTTCTTGCTGTCTGACTATACATTGATATTTTAGAGCATATGAATAGATTTTTTTCTGTACATATAAATCCACCCACTGAGTGGGTGGGAATTCCCTTTACTGCATCATCCTCTGAGACCACCCATTCATGGGAGAGGACACCCATCCTAGGAGCAGACTCAGGAGTGTGGTCAGCTGGGCAAAAGCCACTAGCTGTCCTGGGAATGCAGAGGATTATTCTATCCAGGGGTAAATATGTTTCCATATTTCTGCTAGTATTAGAATATATGCCTAAATAGTCAATACAATAGCTATACTTTTAGAACTTCCTTCCTTCCTTCTTTCCTTTCTGCTCTAAGACATATAAGGGTGGAGCAGAACATATCACCACCTTAACTTAGATATGGCAAATCACAAATGCAAATTAGAGGGTCTGCCACCTCCGTGCCCAGTCTTCACTCTATTGTTTTCCAGCACATATATTTAATCACTTATAGTAGGGAGGCAGACATGACAAACATACAAACATTATCAAAGAAAACATTAGAAAATGCATCACTTTTCATTAAGAATCATTTATTCAAATACAGCCAGAAGGAAAAGGTTGAGTAATGTTTATTTTAGGTGCCTCCATCTTAGAGCTGGTGACGGCTCCCTGTGTGCACCTGCCCAAGTGGGAGGCTTGAGGCTAACGAATGAGACTGGGTTTGAAGGGAGAGACAAGCCTCAGCTTTGAGCAGGTCAAAAGGCTTTGTGACATCGGGGAGTCAGAACAAGACGGCAGCTGTGTGTAGGTGTTGAAGAGAAAGCCCAGAACCACACAGATTAAAACCAAGAGGCAGCTGCTGTGCCCCCAAAAAGAGACAGAGAACAGAGCACCAGGAAGCCAATCAGAGCAGAGAAATGTGAGCCGAGAAACAGGGAGGCACAGTGTCCAGAGTGGCCCTGGGGCCTGTATGGATCGTCCTGTGCCTCTCCCCAGGCTGCTCCAGCCTGTCTCGAGAGCAGAAGTTCCACCCCTAACGTGACTCAAAGCCTCTAATCTACAAACAGGTTGCATTTTATAGACACTATGAATCTTAGAATTAATCATCTTTCTCACTTTCCTTTGGTCACTAAGAAGCTCAAAGCTCATGGCCCACTTGCGAGTAGAGAGAACTTCTTACCATACATTTCTCTGGTGTTAATCTGTCCAAACCTTATTATCTTCATCCACTCAGAATTCCCAATATATTTCTTCTGATTGCCTTAAATATTAGTAATAAGGACAACTAGGCAATTAAGCATACCTACTTGCAAGTGATTTGTATTTCGGAACTTTGGCTTCAGTCCATTGTTTGGAACTCAGAACATATTTTACCGTAAAAATTAACTAAAGCCTCTGTCTTACACAGCCTTTTAAACTGATATTGCAAACATGCTCAAGTATTCTCTTTGCTGGCCATGTCTCCTAGCATTGAGTTTTTACCTGGTGCCTACTAAGTTATTCATCAGTTAGCCAAACTCTTCGATGAGCTAGATATCTAATTTTGAGTTTTCATTTTTTGTAAAGATCCCCCTCTGGGTGCCTTCCAACTTCTTAGTTATGCATCAAAGAATGATGTGAAATGCAGCAGACTCAAGAAAAAAAGTGTGCAGATTTTAAAAATACTAAAGTAAACAGAGCTTCCTCATGCATTCACAATATCACTTGTCAATTTCTAACAAGATACTCATGCCTATGGCACATTCTAGTTAAATGGCATGAAGGTATTAACCTAAAGATGGCTCAGATGTTGAGAGGTCTGACTGTGACATTTATCTCCCACTCATCCTCAGGGTATTTTGTCTCATCTAGCTGAGAAGACTGAAATTCCCTTTTGACATTATCCTCTAAGACCACCCATTCATGGAGAAGGTACCTTCCCAGGTGTAGACACAGAATTGTGGCTAGATAGTCAAAGCCATCAGTTCTCCTGAAAGGCTGACAGCTACTCTACCCAGGGGTGAAAAAGAGATTGGCTTCTCACCGATGATAAGTATCCCAGCATGCACTCAGGGGCACTACATGTTGCAGGGTGGTGCACAAAAAGCTTGTTGCAAGAATAAATGTTATTAGTTGGAGCTATGGGATCTGGAGCAAATGACCATATGGCACACAAGAGGAGAAGAAGGAGGAAGAGAAGAAAAAGAAGACGAGGAGGAGCAAGAAAAAAAGGAGCAGAAGAAAAACAATGAAATCTCCCTCCCACCCTCCAATACAAGCTGGCCATGGGCAAACTTATAGAATGGGACAGAACTGATTTGGACCCTGATGCCATCCCTTCCCAGGTCTTTGAACTTGCTTTCTTCCCTGTTAAAAAGGAGAATTGTCCCTGTTGCATTCTAGGGCCAATGACTTCCTTGGTACACTGGATTCCTTCCACTGCTTCTCAACAGTTTTGATCTTGCCTCTCCCCTACACTGTCAGTCTCTCCCTCAAAACTGGATATTCCTGACAGCATTTAAAGATGCTACAGAACCTCCAACCTTAAGAAAGGTTCTCCCAGACCCCACATCCCTCTAGCCATCATGCTAGTCACTATCCTCCTATATAATAAAAACCTAATATGCTAAGTGTCCAATCATCTAGTCATCCGTTCAACCAATCAAAGCACAATATGCTAATGATATGCTAAGGCTGCTCAACTGCTTGCTATGACATACACTGACCACTAGGGGGCAGACAGTCGACTGGTCGACCAGTAGCTATGATGTGCACTGACCACCAGGGAGTAGACACTCCGACTGGTAGGTTAGCTTGCTTCTGGGGTCTGGCCGATCTGGATGGGCCAGACACACCTGGAGCCTTCCTGTGGTCCCTCCCCAGCTGATCAACCTCCCGTGTTCCTCCCCAGTCCCGATCATGCACCAGTGAGTTCCCTCAGCTTGGCCTGCGCCCTCTTGCAATCCAGGACCCCTCAGTGTGGCACATTCACTGTCAGGTAGTTCCATCTATATAATAAAAGCCTAAGCTACTGTTATGGCACCAACCAGTCACTGTGATGCGCACTGACCACCAGGGGGCAGACACTCAATGCAGGAGCTGGTCCCTGGTGGTCACTGCGCTCCCACAGGGGGAGCACTACTCAGCCAGAAGCTGGGCTCATGGTTGGCAAGTGCAGTGGTGGTGGCAGCTCCCACCTCCACAGCAGCACTAAGGACCCCTCAGGGAATATCCGACTGCTGGCTTAGGCCCGCTCCCCACTGCAGGCCTAAGCTGGCAGTTGGACATCCCCTAAGGGGTCCCAGAATGCAAGAAGGTACAGGTTGGGCTGAGGGACCCACTCCAGTGCACAAATGTCGTGAACCAGGCCTCTAGTATATAATATAACTCCTCTAAAAGTTGGCAATCATTCCTGATAAAAATTCCCCCTGGCTCCACTCAAGCAGCTTCTATCAGAGTCATAATGATCTTCACCTTACCAAATTCAGTGGTCAATTTTCAGAGCATCTTACTGAGATCCTACTAAAACAGATTCCCCCAAAGTTTTTGCTACCCATTCCAGAGCATGGAGCCAGAGATAAGAGATGCCTGCTGAACTAGAAATTACATTGCCCAAAGACCCTTACTGGCCCCACAATCACGTGATGCCATGGAACCATTCTTGTCAACGGGCAGGGACCAGATCATATACGGTCTTCTACAGCATCGTAAGGAGTTTGGATTTTATTCTAAGATTGATAGGAAATCATTGGACCATTTTCAGCAAGGTCTTCTTTCTGCTTGAGCCTGCAAAGCTCATTCCTGGGCAGGTCCTCTGCATTTACTCTTACTTATTTCCTCTTACCATAAATCAGTGCATGGCCAGCTACTTATCTTTCTAGGTCTCAGGTCAAAAAAAAATCTCCACTAACTTACTCATTCATATAGCATCCCTTCCATCATCCCTTTCTCTAATTTATTTTCCCCCAATGTGCCATGCCAGCACAACCAAGGGTGATCCAGAGTGGGGAGTGAAAGGATTAAGGAAAGACAGACAAGAGAATAATAGCTGGGTCTCGGTGGGACGCTGCCTCCCTGATGAGGAGACAATGACAGCGCCCACAAACCATGTCTTTATTTTATAGCAGATGCCACGAGGCAAAGTAGGGGCGTGATCACATTGTTTACAGCATTCTCGTGAGTTTCAACCTCACTTAACTACATGCACCCGAACTCTATAACAAGGCACGTGGGGCTACGTGTTTGGACCATAGGTTCAAGCTTACAACCACAGCCGTTGGCTATAATTGTGCTGGGAGGGCCCTGCCCTCCAGCTGGGACTTGCACGTGGCAATGAGAGGACCTTTCATTAGTCCGAAGCTTGAACCTGGCCAAAACACCGTAACCGTGCCCCACACCCCAAAGCACATAGTCATTGCCTGACATTATATCAGGAAAACATTATATCATATTCACTTGTTCTCAGACTTCAATGTACCTCAGAATCACCTGGGCACTTGCTAAAAATGCAGATTTCTGTCCCAAATCCCCAGGAATCCAAGAGGTCTGGGAAGGTGCCTGGTAATCTGCATTTAACAGGTGACTCTGATCCACAGATTGGTAACTCTTATCACGAGGGACTTGCCTGGCTTATCTAGAGGAAAAGAGCCATTGGCTGGGCAGCTTATTTCTCCAGCACGCCTCTGAAGTATTCTAACTGCACAAATCCTAGCCTAAACCCTAAAGTCACTGTGTAACTTGGAGTATGTCACTTTACCTCTCCCGGCCTCTGTTGTCACTTTTATAAAGTAAGATTGTATTGAATTAGGTGTTCTCTTTTATCCCTCTCAGGCCCAGGGAGTCTTAACTATAGGTATTCATTCCATGGTGCTTATGCCCTTAAGCAATAACATGCAATAAGAGGCAAATGCTGAGAACAGAGGGGTTTGTTACAAAAGGAAAATGCCATTACAGGCCCCAAGGACTCTGTAACAACGTCCCATGGAATGAAACTGACAGTTAAAGAAAAGTACTTTCAAGAGGTGTCTTGCACAACTGCCAGGGAGTTCTGAACATTTGACCATAGACATTTCTGTGCTTGCAAGTGCTAAGACCTGGGCACTTGCAACTGCACCACTAAAAGGATATGGAAGGGGGCCTTCCCAACAGAAGAATTAAAGTCGAAATGCTGTATTGCAATTAGTAAGCTTCACTAATGCTCAAAACTCTAGCGCAAAACACAGAGGAACCAACAGCATTGTTCCTTTGATTACAACTTGTCAGTGCAATTTTTGTTAAGGTGTTTGAGGGAGAGAAATTAACGGGGGGAAAGAAAGAGTCTCCTCATGATGATAGGGTCATGACAGTGTGAGTGGGCAAAATAAAAGAACTGAGGAATGGCCATTACCTCATCTAACCAGAAAGTATTTGCTGGGCTAAGTACTGTGCTAGGAACTGGGGATACAAAGATGGTTAGAAAAATGGTTTCTGGCCTCAAGGCAGTGAGATCTGTAGACAGACAATAGCAATACAGTTAGTGGTGACACAAAGGTGGCCCCTGCAGTCCACTCTACTGGGGCAGGGCAAGAGCAGGCTTCCCAGAGGAGGTGGTGCTTGAACTAGAACTTGAATAATGAGTAAAAGTGTGTCAGGGGTATAAGAGAAAAAAATACCTACCAGATATAGAACATTACACAGGAAAATATTAATCATGTTACAATATTAGCATTTTTCTCCTAGCCATTGAGATCAGCCCTGAATACAGACTGGCTTTATGACTTCCTTTGGGCAATAGAATGCAAGAGAAGTGATGGTGTGTCAGTCCCAAGCTTAGCCCTCATGAGTCTTTGCACAATTTCATCACTATCTCAGACCCCTGTAACTACCATGTGAACAAACCCAGGCCAGCTTTCTGAAGGACAACCAACCACGTGGAAGAGAATCATCCTAAACCAGCCAGCCCCAGCCAATCTGCCAACTGACCACAGATGCAAAACTGAGTGCAGCCAAGAATCAGAGTGGTTTGATCAAGATCGCTAGTTTTCCTCTTGGTCAACTATAGTCTCATTAATAAATGGTGGTTGTCTTAAGCTACTAAATTTTCAAATGGTTTCTTATGCATCTATGTGTAACTGAAAAAGCTCCTTCTGATAGGGGGAGGGACACACAATAATAGGACTACCATTGTTTAATGATTATTCACTTTACTAACTATACATAAGAGGTTTTCTTAGGGATCCTGGGAAACTGGAGGGTGTGTTGCAAAGAGAAAAACTGGGCTGAAAAAAGATAAGAGGTACCTCAGAGCCCAGATGGGTCCATTACTCAGAAAAGAAAATGCATTTTGAGAACAAAGGATAGAACACACTTTGATTTGGTTACTATGGCTGGACCCTGACCCCCCTGGGAATTTGCCTCAGGAATGTTGACCAAGCTGTTTTTAATGTCATAAAAAATTGAATACCTTGTTATAGGGCTTCAAGATCCTGAAAGGAGACACACAGATCAGATCTTGCAGCCCTTATCCTGCCCGCCTCCCCCACTGCATGTAGCCTTTCTTCCTCATCCATGTATAATCAGCCAGCTAGGACAGGATACTAGAGCAGAATTTACCGGATGGCCTGCTGCTCCCTTGATACTGCTGGCATTATTGAAATAAACGCTTATATATGATTCAACCTTGTCTCTGCTTAATTTGGCTCAAGTAGTGACAGGCAGCCCAGACCCGTTTTGTGTCCAGTTTCACTTCCAATTTGAGTTTACAATTTTATTAAACAGGGTTAAGAAAAAGTGAATTAAGTTCTAACTTAATGTAGTAATCCTCCTCCTACAGTTTTCATTAATTCTCCTAAACCATAACAGTTTCACATAACGCAGTTCTCATGCCCTAAATCAGCATCACAGATAGGCTGAAACAAAAGAATACAGAGAAAAAAAAGAAAATTTTTCTTGTTATCACTTCTGTTCATCAATGCCTACCAGGTTCATTACCTCCTCTGCCTGATCAAACACAAGAAATAAAACAACCGTTATCTTAGAAATGCAACCTGCCAGAAGAGCCTGATAAGAAAATGTAGAAAAATAGCATTCCTTTTTCTTATCTAAATACATCTGTAATAAGGCACAATATACCTAAGACTAAACATAAGTTGCTGGGTGTCTTTAACTGTCTACTGTTAACTGTTGACTTTTAATTTAGATATGGCCTGGTTTGATGGTCTCAGACAGCCTTCATTTCTACTTTCTGACTTTGAGTACAAATACACATTTAAGTTTTCCATGACTGCATTCAACTGAGTCCAACTGGCCCATTGAGACAATTTAATCATTTGAATGTCCAAATGCTAAGGGTGATTTTAGGGGATTCAGGTATAGCTACGTATCCAAAGATAGAGCACCATGGTCTCTCTATTTAGGCATCCTATTGGATCCTTAATTCTTTTTTTTTTCATTAATTCTTTTATTCTTATAGAAATCAGAAAATACAATTTTCATCTTTAAGAAGAGAATGTAAAATGTAAAAAATAATATTGTAAGTCTCTTTTTGTCCAAGCTTGGTTAATGTAATCCATCAGTTATAATTTAGTATTGACAAGGAGCCCAACAAAGAGAGAATATAACTTCATGATCCTAAAAAGTGTTAATTCAATTCTCCAGGTGAAGGTAAACAAAGAATATTTACAACCCAGCCAGCTAAGTGGAGAGCCTTGGTAGCTGACCTGTCAGTCTGTGGACAAGGTTATAAAGAAGATAAAATTTGACTATACTCTGCTCTTGTTCACAAGCTCAAAATACCCTCTGCTATTTTTCCTGTCATTCAACTTCCAGATAAAGATGGTACATGGGACACCACAACATCTAATTTTGATTCTTCCAAAATTTCACTAAATTATTTTAAGGGTACTTTTATTTTTAAAAATATATATATTAAAAAATTATAATGTTGCACAGAACCAAATGCGAGCGTGCGCACGCGCGCGCACACACACACACACACACACACACACACAAGTGCATGTAAAACTGGTGAAATTTGAATAAGGCCAATGGATTATATCAATGTCAATTCCCTGATTCTGATACTGTACTATAGTTATGCAAGGTGTTATATTTTGGGAAAGACAGGTGAAGGGTATATGGGATTTTTCTGCATTTTATTTCTTATAATTACATGGGAATCTAGAATGGTCTCAATTTAACGTGTCATTTAAACCTGCCAAAATAGTAAGAAAAAGAATGGATAACATCAATAAAAATTTGGAAGCAGTTAAGCAGATGGATATGAGATAGCTGTCTTAGCTGACTCCAGAAGCTAAATCCTTAAACAGCAGTAAGGAAAGTTGAGAAGCAACCTTATTTAGCCACAGAATCTCCACAAGTTTTGGGAACTGGTGGCAACAGCCTTCTCCTTGCACCCCCAGCCCGGAAATGGAGTGGAGGGGTAAATATGAATGAAAGCAGGATTTGATAAAAGACCTTTTAAAAACAGCTAGTTTGCTAGAACTCCTCCCCTTCCCTGCCCCTGAAATTCTGCTCCTCCTCATACACATGGCCAGAAACTGGAGCTGTGTTCTCTAGAGACAGGGAGGCAAAGAACCTTTGTACTGGGGACTCCTACAGCAGGTGAGTGAGAGAGAATCAAGCTGAAAATAGCAAAACAGTCCATGAATGAATGGATATAACCAGAGAAGAGTCCTCTACCATTTTCACCATCTTGACTCCTAGACTGTTGGCAGCCAAGTATTTATTCTCCAAGCTGGGAGATAGAAGAATAATTTGGGGAAATCTGATTAGCCCTAGAGGATATACATAGAAATAATGACATTGGGAATGTATCTATTAGAGTTCAGTCAGGAAATCAGAGCCACTAAAAGTATAGGGAAACCATGGAGTTTACTCTAGAAATTTGAGCTTGTACAAATCTGGAGGAGCTGTGAAAAAAAAAAAAATGGAAGTCAGGAGATCAGAGACACTCACTACCCACTGTGTTAGACAAATCAGTGACCCCCAAAGACATCCACATCCTACTCCCCAGAATTTTACCATACATGGCAATGGGAAGTTTGTAGAGTTCATTAAGCTAAGGATCTTGAGATGGGTTGTCTGGATGAACCCAAAGTTATCAGAGCAGTCCTTATAAGAGGGAGTCAGGAGGATCAAAAGGAGATTTGAAGACAGAGATTATAAATGGTGTGCTTTGGGGATGGATCAGAGCCAAGGAAGGTAGTTGGCCTCAGAAGCTGGAAAAGGCAAGGAAATGGATTTCTCCCCTCAAGCCTCCAGAAAAAGACACCTTGATGGTAGACTTCTGACATCTAGAACTGTAATAGAATAAATTTGCATTGTTTTAAACCATTGCATTTGTTGTAATTTGTTAGAGCAGCCACAGGAAATGAATACACTAACTACAGCTTAAGGAATGGATATAAATAGAGCACAAAGGAAATCTTCAGAAGGAGTACATGTTTGACCACCCAAATGGAACAATGACTGGGGAGCCCATGGCAGGGCTGTAGACTCTATGGCAGCCATGGGCAAACTACGGCCCGCGGGCCGGATCCGGCCCATTTGAAATGAATAAAACTAAAAAAAAAAAAGACCGTACCCTTTTATGTAATGATGTTTACTTTGAATTTATATTAGTTCACACAAAAACTCCATCCATGCTTTTGTTCCGGCCCTTCGGTCCAGTTTAAGAACCCATTGTGGCCCTCGAGTCAAAAAGTTTGCCCACCCCTGATCTATGGCCTCTAAGGGAACTGCAGTGACTCGGTGACTTGGGGCCACTCTTAATCAATGGGGTCAGTAGTTGGGATGAGAGGCTGGAGCCCATGGACTGTCTGTGCCTATGTCATTGTGTCTGATCACTATGACCTCTGAGAGTAAGGCTCCTACTTCACCTCCACTTTCCAGATCATATGCAAGTTTTCCTCTTAGCCAAGCAAAGAAAGTAGAATGTGGAAAAGGTAATTCCTAGTCTTAAATAGGAGCAGTCATGCAACTGTAACAAAAAACATCCCAAGTGTGGTTTTCCTTACAAAGGGATGAGATAGCTCATCCCTCAGCAAAATTTAAAGTCTCCAAGCCCCACCCATATGTTTGGAGCTTCCAATCAAAGTTTTAGTTTCTCACTCTTAAAAATATGCAAACAATCAAGGATTATCAAACATCTGGGAAAGCCTTGAACATAAAAGACATATATGAAAACACAAAAATCAATATCAAAAAAGAAAAAGTCAATATCAAGGAAACAGAAAAGAAAACCTAACAAAAATAATCATTGAAATCACTGGTTAATTTGGAGGGTTTAGGAAAAAACATTGCATTCATGAAAAAGTATTAATAGGATGCTTTAAAAAAAATAAACATCCAGAAAACTAAAAAGAAATCTTAGAAACTTAAAACATTAGTAAAAGAAATAATGAAATAATTGAAGGGTAAGTTTGCGGAAACTTTTCAGGAAGAACAGATTAAAAAGGAAAGTGGGAGAGAAATCATAAGGTGATGAGAGAACCAGAGCAGATAGTCCATCATCAGAATAACAGGAGCACCTGTTAGAGAACAGAGAAAACACGGGGGGGGGGGGGGGGAGGGGGGGAATGAAGTAATTTAAGAACATTTCCCAGAACTGAGGACATGAGTTTCCAAATTGAAAGGACCCAGCCCATGGAGCATACAATATACAAATCAACCCACACCAAGTGACTTCATCAAACTTTCAGAATATTGGAGCTAAAGAAGAGATTCCATAAGCATCCAGAGCTTTAAAGTTCACATCAACAACAGACCAAATGCAAGGGTTTATATAGCAGAATTGCTCCATACTTTATGGCAACATTGGAAGGTAGAAGCCTAGAGAAGAATGTCTTTACAATTTTGAAGGTAAATTGTTTCCAACATATAACTCTTTATCCAGACAAGCCATCAATCAAGAAGAAAATAAGACATTTTCAGACACGAAAGGTTTCAAACATTAATTCCCCCCAGCACCTTTTCTAAGACACTGGAGCCACCGAAGGGAACGGAGTGCATGGAAGGAGATGCTGGATGGTGGTAATGAAGAGGCCAGGGGGACAGCCAGCACGATGGGAGCAGCACGACTCAGGAGACACACATTTTCTCTCAAACAGTCGACTCAGGAGACACACATTTTCTCTCAAACAGTCGTCCAACTATGCCCTGAACAGTGTGTTCCACCAAGAAGTAAATCAAGAAAGAGAAGCACATGCAAACCAGGAAGCAAGGAAATCTACCTCAGAAGGCAAAGCATCTCCCCAGGATGGAAGCACAGGCAGTTCCAGAAAATCAACTTCTGTGTACAAGACCCTGAGAGCATGGCATGTCTCCAAGGAAAACAATGGAGCCGACAGATTACCCGATGTAATTAATTTTATAAGATAATATGTTGAGAAACTGTTGGGAGGCATGGGAAGAATTTGCAATAGGTATCGGGAAAATTAAGCAACTTTCAAGAGGCTCTTATTAATTTTAGGAAAAAAATATGAAAGCATAACCATAATGCACTAATGGTTGTTGTTCTTGGCCAGCTTCTAACTGCCAGCATTTGCACACAGCAGGCTGCAGGTGTTGATGAATTAACAGTCCTTGAGAGCAGCTTTCAACAAATTTCTGATAGGAGCTGGTAAATAATTACCCCAGCTCCCTCACCCTCCGAGGGGACCACATGAGTAGTGTGTTCTGCACCATTTCCCAGAGTGCCTCTCACGGATAAGCTCTAATTACCTACCGTTGTAACCACTTGGCAATGCACCCTTATTACTGCCTCCCCTTCCTTTGATCACTGCCTTCTTTCCTATTAGTGTTTCCTGTGCCCTTCAAATAAACTCCTTGTATCAGAATCCTTGTCTTAGTGTCTGCTTCTGGGGAACCCAGATATCACAAGTTTCAGGGAATAAAATTTGCACAGGCATAAAAATGTTAACACTGAATATATATTTAACCAACATTTGTAGTATAATTACCATGAGGAGAAGCACAGAGAGTGACGTCTTCATCTATCATAAAAGAAACCAAAAAATATTTCCCAAATGGATGAATCAAAAGAGAGCAGTATTCACATATTATTTAGCATAAAGTTCCATAAATGCCAGAGGAACAGCTGCAACTCCAAAGTGTCTGTTTCTGGGAGGAGGAAGCCAGGAGAATGAAAAGGACGAGAACTTGCCATCTTTTGATACATAAACCCTTTAATATTATTTGACTTTTTAATAGCACTTACTATATTAATAGCATTAGTACTAGCATGTACTGTTTTTATATAATATAATTAAGAAAAAGGAAAGAGAAAAGAAGAACGTAAAGAAGGAAGGAAAGAAAAAGGAGAGAGAAAAGAGGAAGTTTAAAAGGAGAAAGACAGAGGCTAGCTCTCTCAAAAATGTCAAAATATTTTACAATTAAAACTGCCTTTCGGGAGAGAACCAAGATGGCGGCATAGGTTAACGCAGGAGTTTGCTGCCTTGAACAACTACTTCAAAAGTGAAACTAAAAAACGGAAAGGACATCACCCAGAACCACAGGAACGCTGGCTGAGTGGAAGTCCTACAACTAGCAGGAAAGAGAAACGCATACGGACACTCAGAGGAGGCGCAGTGCTGAAGTCAAATTCTGAGGTGCGGAGTGCGCGGAGCGGGCTGGCGGCCGAGGGCGTGGTTGGTGTTTTCAATCGGGAGGGAGTCGCAGACTCTGAGCTCCAGATACGGGCGAGTCTTTAGGGACCCAGACTCAAACGGGAGAAGCGGGACTGTCTGCTTCGGTCAGAGCGAGTGCAGCTTTCTCTGCGAGGTTTGCAGCGGGTGCTGGGACTCAGAGAGGCAGAGCCCCTGGGGACAGGACTGAGAGTCGCCATAACTGCTCTCTCCAGCCCACCCTGTTGATCCTGTGCGACCCGCCCCGCCCAAGCCCTGCACAGAGGCATTTGCCAGATAGCCTCAGGCAAAGGCTAGATTAGCACCTCCCTAGAGGACAGAAGTTCTCTCACTGCAGACACAGCTGATTCTCATAGCCACTTGGCCTGGAGGTCAAACCCTCCCTGGAATTAGCTACAACAATCAAGGTTTAACTATAAGACTGCGCACAAAGACCACTAGGGGGTGCACCAACGAAGCATAACAAAATGCGGAGACAAAGAAACAGGACAAAATTGTCAATGGAAGATATAGAGTTCAGAACCACACTTTTAAGGTCTCTCAAGAACTGTTTAGAAGCTGCCGATAAACTTAATGAGATCTACAAGAAAACTAATGAGACCCTTGATGTTATATTGGGGAACTAGAAATTAAGCATACACGGACTGAAATAACGAATATTATACAGACTCCCGACAGCAGACCAGAGAAGCGCAAGAATCAAGTCAATGATTTGAAATGCGAGGAAGCAAAAAACACCCAACCGGAAAAGCAAACTGAAAAAAGAATCCAAAAATGCGAGGATAGTGTAAGGAGCCTCTGGGACAGCTTCAAGCGTACCAACATCAGAATTATAGGGGTGCCAGAAGATGAGAGAGAGCAAGATATTGAAAACCTATTTGAAGAAATAATGACAGAAAACTTCCCCCACCTGGTGAAAGAAATGGACTTACAGGTCCAAGAAGCACGGAGAACCCCAAACAAAAGGAATCCAAAGAGAACCACACCAAGACACATCATAATTAAAATGCCAAGAGCAAAAGATAAAGAGAGAATCTTAAAAGCAGCAAGAGAAAGAAACTCAGTTACCTACAAGGGAATACCCATACGACTGCCAGCTGATTTCTCACCAGAAACTTTGCAGGCCAGAAGGGAGTGGCAAGAAATATTCAAAGTGATGAATACCAAGAACCTACAACCAAGATTACTTTATCCAGCAAAGCTATCATTCAGAATTGAAGGTCAGATAAAGAGCTTCACAGATAAGGAAAAGCTAAAGGAGTTCATCACCACCAAACCAGGATTATATGAAATGCTGAAAGGTATCCTTTAAGAAGAGGAAGAGGTAGAAAAAGGTAAAGATACAAATTATGAACAACAAATATGCATCTATCAACAAGTGAATCTAAGAATCAAGTGAATAAATAATCTGATGAACAGAATGAACTGGTGATTATAATAGAATCAGGGACATAGAAAGGGAATGGACTGACTATTTTTGGGAGGGAAAGGGGTGTGGGAGATGTGGAAAGAGACTGGACAAAAATCGTGCACCTATGAATGAGGACAGTGGGTGGGGAGTGAGGGCGGAGGGTGGGGCGGGAACTGGGAGGAGGGGAGTTATGGGGGGGGGGAAGAGGAACAAATGTAATAATCTGAACAATAAAGATTTAATTAAAAAAAAAAGAAAAAAAAAAACTGCCTTTCATCAGCTGGACTCTAACTCCTTAACCCCAAGGCTTGTGTTAAATCCAAAGCTAGGCAAATTTATTTTCGAGAACCATGAAGTCATAAAACATGCCTATTGTAGGAAATATTTTTAGATAATGAAATATGTCTGCCATTGCTCACTTAAGTTATAAATGACCTCATTAGTCTGTGTGTTTCTCCTGCAGCTATTGGGATTTTAAAAAGCACCTCTGGTTCCCTGGACAGTGTGGTTCAGTTGGTTGGGTGTTGTCCTGTGCACCAAAAGGGTGCCGGTTCTTTTCCAGGTCAGGGCACATGCCCAGGTTGTGGGCTGGGTCGGGTAGGGAGCATGCAGGGCGGCAGCTGATTGATGTTTTGATCATCGATGTTTCTTGTGAATGAAGAGGTTGGGACAAGACTTGCCATCCTCAAGGGAGACAGCTTTGGTTTCTCCTGTCCCTTCAAAGGCATTTTTATCCCCTTTCTGAACAAACACCCAACATAAGGGGATAGATGTAAGTGCAGAGGATACAAAGGTAAACACGGCACAGTCTTTGTTTTTATAAAACCTACATTCTATGGAGGAAACTGGTAAATGAACAAACTTTTATAAAGATATGCACTTACTATGATAAATGCCATAAAGGGAATAAATTATGGGATGACTGAGAGAAAATGCAAAAGGAACTCTTAGACAAGGTGCTGAGCCAGGCCTCTCTGAGCATTGCCAATGCCTGTGGAGAACATTCCAGAGGAGGAAAGGTGGTCGGGGAAGGAAACCTAGGTGAGGAAGAGAGAGAAGCAGCCTGGGAATGAAAAGGATGGGGGCAAGGTTAACTGACTTTACAGTTTCACTGAGGACTGACTGACTGCTAGCTGACTGCTGAGAAGCCCCTGATAACAAAAGCAACAGAATTCCTTA
This sequence comes from Myotis myotis, assembly GCF_014108235.1. Lineage (NCBI taxonomy): Eukaryota > Metazoa > Chordata > Mammalia > Chiroptera > Vespertilionidae > Myotis > Myotis myotis. The sequence continues at coordinate 196,425,871 of NW_023416324.1, forward strand.
AATATTCACTTAAAAGTGCAAACTACTACCTTTAAAGTCATCCTTCTATCTTTACATTAAGCTCAAAAGAAAAGGCAAGAAAAAGAAGCATTTCCCCAACAAGCACAAAATACCCATGAAATGAGCAGAATGGCTGCATATTGATGTATAAACTCATTATGCATTTCACATACATTAGACTACAGTGTGTACCTGTGCTTGCTAGAGACAGCTGAATATTAATATTATTGTAGACATTTTTCACAGTAACCCCATTGTCAACTAGCTAGTTTATAGCTTGAGCATTCATATATTATTTTATATCTCAAAATATTATTCATATTTCATAATTTTAGATCCCAGGCAAAGATGTACCAGTGAACCAAATCGATGACACAAAAAGCAATGCCACTTGGAAAAATTACCCATGTTTTTCTAGAGTCAACCACTGGTAAATGATGAGTAACCTCAAATTTTCTGTCTAAACAATTAATCTGAAAGAGGCAAAGTGTAACTAGAAATGAGGTTATTCCTCTGAAAGGTCTAAAGTTACTATAGAATCATTCAAATTCTACCAAACCCTCAATCAGGGCCTCAAACTTAAAAAACTTCACAGTTTGTTCTTTGCCATTTGTTAGGGGCCAGGTAGTGCCATTTAAGATCCTTCTGGAACTATGAACAAGTGGTCCCACTGTCCTCAGAACAGCCTCCCACATCCTGCCTTTGTTTGCCCATCTGGGATCGTCAGCTCACCTACCCTGGGCGAGGCATTGCTTTAGGACATGGGAACACAGTGAACAAGCACAGAATGTGTCCTGGTTCAGACGGTGCTCACAGGCAGGAGAAGACAGGCAGGAAAGCTAACTGCAGAAGGTGCCAGAGGAGGTAATGGGGCTGGAATAACTGAAGAATGGGTTGCATCTTTAGATTGAGTAGTCATGGAAGGCCTTGCTGAGGAGGTAACATTTGATCTGAGACATTGATGAGAAGAAAATATCCACAAAGTGAAGGTAGGCAAAGCATTGCAGGCAGAGCTAAATGCAAAATCTCCAAACTCAATGTTTTTACAAAACAACATGGTGTGCGTGTGCGTGTGCGTGTGCGTAGTCTTGAAAGTTGTTCCCCAAAATTTCAATAGTCATTTTGTGGCTGGTAAAAATATGGGCAACGATTAGTCTCTTCTTTGCCTTTCTTGCCACTTGTAATTATTCTACAATTAGCAATAATTACATGTGTAATAAAAAAGCAACTATTCTAACAAGTTTCATTTTTATTCATTTATTAAACCTCACTTAGACTTTTTAAATTTAAAATCTGGGATAATTCCCAGTCATATTGGACTGAAGTTCACCTTGCTATCGTCTATGAAAATGAATTATTTGGAAGCAATCCAAATAAATGATTAGTCCAATGAAGATCTAAAATCACTAAACTGTTTTCAAGCTTCTCTATTCTAGGCTTCCTATTCAATTGTCATTTGCACTGACAACAAATAGTTGTCTACATTTATTCCTTACAAATAGCTGGGCCCAGTCTCTGTGCAAATCATCACCTACATTCAAGAACAATGGCAATGTAATTCCATAAAAACCATCTTCTAACTCACCCTTTCACCAGGTCCTATTTCAGTCTTCTCCCCAGTAAGGGGCCTGCAGGAGTTTTGCTGTGTTTAGTAAATTTAGTATGGAAACAACTAAGAAATCATGCATGCCTTAGTGTAAAAGCTACATTCAGCCCTAGCCAGTTTGGCTCAGTAGATAGAGCATTGGTCTGTGGACTGAAGGGTCCCGGGTTTGAATACAGTCAAGGGCACATGTCCAGGTTGCAGGCTCGATCCCCAGTAGGGGGCATGCAGGAGGCAGCCGATCAATGATTCTCATCATTGATGTTTCTATCTCGCTCTCCCTGTCCCTTCCTCTTTGAAATCAATAAAAATATTTTTTTTTTATCTACATTCATACAATCATAGACTATATATGCAATTCTAGCAAATAAACGATTGCTGTTTCAAACAGGTCTGTGTCCGTAACCAGAGGAGTCCTGGAATGGCCACATGAGAAGGCAGGCAGTGGCAGCAATGGGTGGACAAACAAATTAGATGGGTGGTGGGACCTGAAGTAAGAGAATAGGAAGTCCTAAGCACATTTTCATGGAGAGAATTTTAGGTAAGAGGCAGAGAAAGTGGGGTGGGATCAGGAAATGTGCAGCTAGAAGGGGTGTTTACATTTTAATCAACCTGGCAGTTCCTAGAGCACCTCTAAAGGGCTGTTAGGACGCTTACATGTTGGAATAGTCCCACCTTGGTCACAGACTTTTGGCTCCCAACTTGCCTTGTCCTTGCAGTCAGCTGGGGTGTTTCTGAAAAATAAGGATTCCTGTGTTCTGCTCCCAGAGACCATGACTCAGCAGGTCTGGGTTGGAGCTTCAGAATCTGTTCTCCCAAACCCCCTGCAGGTGATACACCAGGTTTGGCAGCCTGTGCTTTAGAAGAGCAGAGCTGGCAGACCCTCTGTTTTGAGATGTACCCCAGAGGAAGGACTTTGTAGGAGCTGAAGGGCAGCCATGCCCAGAGCTGCTGTTCTCTTACTGAGTGAGAACCTTTTCCAGCACACTGCATCTTTTAAAAGGACTTGGAATAAGGAACACTTGACATTCTCCACCTGGCTGATCACCAGAATCACTTCAGAAGTGTTGTTTTCGTTATTGTTGTTGTTTATCATCATTATTATTTTAATTCAGAGCACCAGGCTCCAACCAGAGTCTTATTCAACATGTCTGGGATGAAGTTCATAAATCTGTACCATCCTGAGAGAGTGGTTTAGGAACCACTGCTCTCAGCTCGTAGTCCTAAAGCTTTAGAGCATGTGTACCCCTTATGCACTAATTAAATAAGCAACATCCTGGCCCCACTGCTAGAGATTCCAGGGACCCAGGAATTGCTAGTTTTGACAAGCAACTACCCTGCAGAGAATCCAAGTTCCACCCTTTCAGGAACCCCAATACTGAACGACCTGGCTCCCTATCTCCTCTGCCTTCTGCCACCAAGCGATGATGACACTTTTCAGGAACATTTCATCAAAAAATAGAGAAGTTAAAGACTTTACAAATATCTGTTGTGTATGTCCTGGTAGGCATCTGCTGTGGCCTCACTGCTTTTCATAGGCTTCAGGCAGACCTTTCAAAAAGATGAAATTCGTGGGCCAAGGTTAGGACACTGTGTCAGGTACCATTTATTAGAACAGCATAGACTGTAGGCATAAAACAAAGATTAAGTTGAGGATTTGAGAACAGAAGAAGACAGGATGCAAACTATGAAGGGAGCTGAAGAGCTACCATTGTGGACACCGGATACATGTGAACAAACCAGGCTGCTGATGTAACCAGGCCAAGTGGCATACAGGCCAAGCAGCCTGGCTAAAGAAGGCGAATACAAAGATGAATCAGAGCAGACAGAATGGTGGTACATATGAATTTAGCAGCTGCACTTTCCACCAGCAAATGGGATTTTCTGAGGTGTGACTTCAAATCCTGCATTCAAGGCTGGTGGGTCAGAGTGAGGCACTTAGCTAGCCTGAGCCCAGTTACCTGTGGACAGACACATTGGAATATGTATACGGTTGCTGTTCTTACTCATGCTAACATGGTAAATATTCACATGAAGAAATTAAAAACTAGAAAAGCAACATCCAGTGGTGCTAACATACAGGATGAGAAAGAGAAGAGACCAAAGACAGTACTAGTTACGTTTCTCCTTATATGCTAGCAAAGTCTGGTAGATGTTGGTATCTCGTGTGAGTCTGGATATTGTGAGTCTACTTCCCGAGAAAAGCATCATCTCTGAATCTAAATCCTACTCTACACTTGCACCCATGTAGCTAAATGGGACGGAAGCAAAACACACAACCATGTGACTAGTCTTACTTTAAGTTCATGACACAGATCTCAAGGGGCCTTTGATGGGTCCAGAAATGGCACCCTAATCTGCTTTCCTAGTCCTTTAACTCTTCCTTTCTCCTCACCTTGTCTTCTGTCTTCAAACCTTCAAGATACTCCTCAACTCATCCCACCCTTAGCCATTGACCTCGTTTCTTATTTCACCAAGAAACAGAAGGCACAGGGGCTCCAGGTGCCATATATCCTTATATCTTGCACAGATGCCCATTTCCTCTCCCTTCCCCCTATTACTGCCGATGAACTGTCCTGCTCCTAGTTAAGGTCATCTCTCCACTTACATTCTTCATCCTGCTTCCCCTTGTGTACTTAAAGAGATCACCCCAACAGTTCTCTCTTCTCTCCCCTTCGGTGTCAGTTTTTCCCTTCTCTGCTACATCTTTCCCACAAGCATGCATAAACATTTTGCCAGAGTTGATCATACTCTCTTTCTTCAAGCACGTTTCTCATCTGGCTTCCAGAACACCCCCCTCTTCTGTTTTCCTCCTACCTTGTTGACTGTTCCTTCTTATTCTCCTTTGCTGGTTCTTCTCCTCCTCCCCCGCCCCAACCCCAGGTCTCATGATGCTTGTATCAATTCGCTTCTCTGTTCACACTCACTCTCTAGTGATTGTCAATATTACCTATAAACTGACACCTCCCTAACTTCTATCTCTAGTCCAGTTTTCTCCCCTAAACTCCAGACTTATATACCCAGTGCTAATTGGATCTCTGCTTGGAGGTCAAATAGTCATTTCCCATCTTACAAGTCCAAACTGAGCTCCTGCTCCTTCTCAGCCTTCCTTGCTCAGGGAAAAATGATGCTACCCTTCCAGCGTTGCAGGCTTGAAACCATAGTCATCCTCAAGGCCTCTCTTTTGCTCATTCCTCACATCCTTTCAATCAGCAAATCCTCCAACTCTTTCTTCAAAGGAGATACGAGTCTGCCCACTCCTAACCACCTCCACTGTGCTTTCCCTGCCCAGGCCACCTCTTCCTTTTCTTGTTTCTAATATATATTGATTTCAGAGAGGGAGAGGAAGAGAGAGATAGAAACATCAATAATGAGAATCATTAATCGGCTGCCTCCTGCATGGCCCCTACTAGGGACTGAGCTGCAACCAGGGTGTGTGCTCTTGATCTGAATCAAACACAGGACCCTTCAGTCCACAGACCGACACTCTATCCACTGAGCCAAACCAGCTAGTGCATTTCTTTACCTTGATTACAGAAAAAGCTTCCCAACCATTTTCCTTGCTTTTGCCCTTACTAGTCCTCATTTGATATTTAGCCCAGTATCCTAAGACACTCCTCTCTCTATGTATGCCTTTTTATCTCACTCTGAGAGAAAGCAAAAGTTCTTATAATGATCTACAAGAGGCCCTACACAATTTCATCTCTACCACCCCTTAGTATTTCTCCCTACCTGCCTTTTCCTTCTAGCCTCTTCTGCTTCTTTCTTAGTCTTTCAGTTCATCAGTCACATTCCTGCTTAGGGCTCTGTGCTTGCTGTTCTCTCTGCCCAGATCTTGGTATGGCAAGCTCCCTGTCTTCTTCAGGTCTTAATTTAGGTAGCATTTTCTCAGTGAGACCTTCCCTGACACCCTTGTGACCACTGCAGCCCCTGGTCTTCCATACCTTCCTCCCTGGTCTCATTTTCCTCCTTAGCACTCACCATTATGTAATATATTATAAGTTTAAGTTATTATTATTACTTATTATTATTATTATTATTATTATTATTATTATTACTAGAAGCCCGATGCATGAAAATTCATGCAAGAGTAGGCCTTCCTTCCCTCCAGCACCGGCTTCCCTCTGGCACCAAAGACCCAGGCTGCTTCCTTCCTCTGGCCGCCCTTAGGCACCCAGGACCAGGGCAGGCTTCCCTCCAGCCCGGCTTTGTCAGGAAGGACATCCAGAATGACGTCCGGAAGATGTCCAGTCTAATTAGCTTATTACCCTTTTATTATTATAGATTGTTGTTGTTGTTGTTGTTGTTGTTACCTGTACTCTTTGCCACCCACATAAGCTCCACAGGGGCAAAAATCTGTTCTGTTCATTTCTGTCTGTGCTCAAAATGGTGCCTTAAAAAGTACCTGACAGATCTTAGTGCAGAACCATTATTGTTTGAATAAATGTTAAGAGTTGAACCTTGAGAATTCAGACTCAGGAGAACTCAAAGCAATGAATGACCCTCCCAGGTTTAACAGCCCATGAGGCATCTTAGCTCAAGGAAAGGAAGTCAGACAGGAAGTAAGCCAGGGGGAGGGAGAGAGGGGGAGTGAAAGAAAATATTTTCTCTACAGTGTATATTTCAGTGTATGTATTCAGAAAGTAAATATTTTCTGAGAATCAAATACTTTTATAATGTGATTTTATTTTTTGAACCATGACTAAAATATTTCAGCACTTGTTTATTCTTACCTGCCCTTCTTTCTCCCCAAATGGATTATAAAAGTTTGGTAATTGTTATAGAGTTTATTTTTTTAAAATCATAGTTTCAGATTAAAATCTCTATACACTTTGGAAAGCCATTACAGTCTCACTTCAAAATGAAAAGTCAGCTTTGCATTTCTGCCTCCTGGGGCACTCACAAAGATGGGAGGAATAATTTTATGCCTTTTCCCCAGGTGGGCTTCTGTTCCTTAGTTGGTTGTAGAGGTTGTTGGCCAGGTCCTTGCCCTCTTAACCAAGCCTGAGGCCTAGGAGGAGTACAGGCCTTATTGGGAAGTTGTGTTTATTTTTGTAGAATAAGAAATAAGAAACCATTGGCCTCTTTGGACAAAAGCATCAGGACAGAGGTGATTAAAAACCAGTCTCAAAGTCTAGCTTCCCTGGACTTTGAGATCCAAAGTAGAAGCACTAGTAAGTATTCAGTATTTCTTTGTGGAAAGATAAATTAATTTTTACCAGAATTAAGAATAGTTCATCACCCATGTAAATCAAATTTACATTTGCATGTAACCAATGGGGGTGAGACTTGGACAAGGAGAGGAGCTAGGGGGTAAATTATCCATCTAATGTCACAGTTGCAGATAACTTTTATTTACTATTAATGTTTAAATAATACCATTGATAGGGTTCAACATGCTGTAACCTAGTATTTATAACTATTGGTTAGAAATCATTTCCTTCCTTGCCTTTTTTCCTTTTTTTTTTTTTTCATATGATAGCACAAGTAAATAGCTATGATCTTATGTTGGGTATCCTGCACTTCCTTTCCTTTTTACTCCCTTCTTCAGCAAATGGCTTTTCATATTCATATTCCATCATAGGGACAAATTCTCTTCTATTAGTTAATTGTAGGAAGAAAATCTTTTCCTTAATAACAACACATCTTCTAAAAAACCTACACGACTATTGTGGTCATAAGCTTACCAGATTCCAGCAGGAAAATTGCTCCTGAATGCTTCAGAACAGAGCTTTCAATATGTAATTTCTCTACTTCTGTATAAGTATATAACCCAATGAAACAGTCAATGAACACATAATAACATTTAAATAGCTCCATAAGTGATTTGGTGAACTGAACTTTGAATCAAAGAGTACATTAAGATTGCCACTATAATAAGACAAATAGGTAAAGAACCCAGTTTTGGATGTTCTTTTCTTTTTAAAAAAAATGTATCTTTATTGTTGAAAATATTACACGTTCCCTTTTTGCCCCCATTGACTCCCCTCCCACCCCTACCTGCCAGGCCTTCACCACACTATTGTCTCTGCCCACAGGTTATGCATATATGCACATAAATTCTTTGGTTAATCTCTTCCCACATCCCCTCCTTCCTTCTGAGATTCTTCAGCCTGTTCCATGCTTTCATGTCTCTGGATCTATTTTGTTTGTCAGTTTATTTTGTTCATTAGATTCCACATAAAAGCGAGATCATGTTATACTTGTCTTTCTCTGACTGGCTTATGTGTTGGTCTGTATAACTGTTTATATATAACTACCTCTTTTCCAGAAAATAAGTCAGCTCATAGATTACAGAATTATTATCAAATTACCTACTTTGAATATCATATGAATATAAGCACTTTAATTAATTTTTCACAATAGTGGTTATTTGTTGGATTAAATAAACAAGTTCTTTTGCTCTTAAGTCAATAAAAAAATAAGGTCAAGTCAAATGATATTAAAAAACTGTTGTGAGAATGATAAATGCATAATTAAGGATTTTTAAGACTCCTAAAGTCAGAAAGAATATCTTTAGATGCTGTGACTTCTTGGATAAGCTCCTACATTAAAACTCAAATCTTAGTGTAATACACAGCATTGCTTGGTGAAAAACAGTAACAGCAGCATTTATTTAGAGCAGTGGGTGTGAAGATATATTTGGACAGGTAATTTTTCAATAACTTAACCTCCCATGAACCCTTTCTCAGGAAACTAAGGGGTAATGTGTCAATAACTTCAAAATGAGGGATTAAACCAACAATGGGGAAGACGTGGATCAAGGACACCAGTCCCACAGGGAGTGAGATGAAGGACGGCAGCCAGGCTGTAGGCATGGAGGCTAGCCCTGGATGGACCAGGTGGGAAGAATTCAAGACAGCCTTCTTCAGGAATGTGAAATTGAAGGCGCAACTGATGTGAATGGATATTTGGACAACTGGAAGCGTATTTGAGGTTAAATAAAGAGTACATACACCTTGTACAAGTGGAAGGAGAAAGGGTAGTGGTCAGAAGTGGAGGACAAGTCCAAGGGTGTGACTATGCTGGCTGCATTAATGAAGTCACCGAGGTTCTTCTCTGGCCCATCCCACATTGATTCCTGCCTGGGTCTGGGGGAAGAAAGGCCTGGAACTCAACCAGATCTTTCACTAAAGATCTTATAAGCCATGGGAGGCCCTCCAGCAGAGGGCAGCAAGAAGAGGAGACGGGTGCTGTCCTGATTCCTGCACATCTGCACTGGTTTCCAGTGGGACAGGACAGAACCCAGAAGAGGCAGTCTAGAGAGGCGGGGAAGAAACAGCAGATGCTGTGTGAAGGCATGTTTACAGCCGCACATGTCACACACCCAGGGGCTTCCAGAAATGCTTAAGGAGAATATCACCGAGGCTGGAGACCAATGGCAGCAAAACCATGAAATGCATCTGTCATTTTCAAAGCACATGGTAGAACTGTGGACAAGGGAGGCATAGCTTTCTGTGATTCACTAGGTTCAAAGTTTTAGCTACCTACCACCTCCTATCCAGCACTGCCTTCTTTTTGTCCCATCCCTTGTACCCTGAGGCCTGTGTAGTATCTACCTTCTCACCAACACAGAGACTGCCAAGGGGCTGGTGCTCAATAAAGATGTGAGGGATGAAGAAGAAAAACCAGAGTGAACAGAGGAGCAGAATCAAACCACTTTGGTGCTAGAAACTGTGCAAAACCCTGAGAGGACATTTCTGATGTTGGGTTTCAATTTATGTTACAAGAAGGTAAGTATGCAGTTGGTTTCCACATCAGTTGGTGACTTGGTGTCTGTTTCAGACCTTGAACCATGGGCATGACAGAAGGGGCTGGAGGGAGAAGCAATGTCTGGGCCAAAGGCTCTATTCAAGGAGGTCCCTCTTTCAGGACAACTTTCTGAAGAAGCTCTGAAAGGGGATGGCAGCCTGGAAGGGGTTCGAGGTGAGAACTGACCTCGCACCTGCTAATGGGAGCCCTGTTCTCATTAAATAGAGAGAAGACTCATTTGGTGTCAGAGTGACCAAGCTTCATGTTCAAGCATTTCTGTGTACCTACTGCATGACCAGGAACAAACCTCCTAATTTCTCTGGGTCCCAATTTTCCTCCTTTCCTAAAATTGGATGATAACGCCCATCTTACCTTTATCACCATTGTAGAATGAAACAAAAACCATGTGCTAAGTGGCATGGAATATGTATTCCTGGCCAAGAGTATCATGAGAAAAGATAATACTTTCTGAAATCAGAAAGTCTTTTCCACTCTCTCAGAATTGTCACAGTTTACTACATGCTTGGTATGGCTATATTTCAAGTACCTTTCCCCCATCCCTATACAAACTTCTAGGACCTAGTAAATAAATACCTTTGAGAATAATATACTTGGCCATTTTTCTTAAAATTTGCTATATTTTTGTAAATGACCAGTCATTTCAGCATGAAATCAAAGCAAGTTCATGTTGTAAAAGAATAAAATAGACCTTTTCTTTTTGCTAGAGCTGCTGAGTAGTGGATTAATGGCCTATACTTGTTGGCACAAAGACTGAATGAATAATTTTTTAAACAACATTGTTACCAAGCAGCACTCGGATTTTGAAAACCATTAAAATTTACAGACCAGAATAACCCAAAAAAGGTTTTGATCATTCCTGTAGCTGTTTTTATCTATAGTTGGAATTTATTGTTTATGTGCCTTTATTTTTATTCAATGCCTGCCAGCTTCAGGCTCTGGTTTTTTCTCTTTTAATAAATGTTTATCCCTATGTCTGTGTCACAACGTCCACGATGGTTTGATTTGCCCCTAAGTCAAAATGCTCCCACAAAATCATTGTGCACAGAATTAATCAAGATGAACATGACTGTTATTGGTGCTTATCACTCACCCAAGAGGGAGCAAGGGCACTAGCAGTCAGGGTGTTTTCTGATTCTGGGATGAAAAGAATCACCCCCAAAACATGGAAAGGTGTTTGCAAGCTTTTGGAGATAATGCCTCCCACCACGCGGCCCTGGATCCCGTTCCAGGCAACTGAAGGCGCACGGTCCCTGGGACATTATGTCCACTAACAGGGACTTGTCATCCCCCAGGAGGAGGAACAGGCATATTAACGAGCAGCCCCCGTTGTAGATCAATAATAAGTACTAAAGCAGCTCTGGGACTCAGCACATTTTTTTAAATTATAAGAATATTAGCTCTATACGCTCTACATCCCTGGCACCCAACTTAGGAAAGAGTTGCTATTTTTCTTTGTTCACACCCAACTATGGCAGAAATTCAATGACTTTTTAAAATGTTTATTCCTCCATCGCAGTTGACATTCAGTATTAGTTTCAGGTGTACAGCATAGTGGTTAGATGATTATATAATTTACGAAGTGATTCCCCTAATAATTCAAGTGATTTTTTAAAAAGAACAAAAATCTTTCCAGGATGAATGGACACATCAAGCCAAGTTTGTTTGTTTTCATTCAAGTCTGCAGAAAGCCATTTTTTAAACTAAGAAAATGGAATTCTTTGCCTACTTTATTCCTGTTTCCTGATTGTATATCTCCAAACACAATGCAACACGAAGCTTTAAGGCGTACAGACCTTTTGTTGTTGTTGTATTAACATATTGGGGATAGAAAAGCCAAGGTAATGATAATCACATCACCCAAATGAATAGCACAACCTCTGGGTTGCAACTTCTACAAATTCATCAAAATTGGAACCAAATTCTTGTTATGCTTGCTGACTCTAAGATTTATCTTTGTATTGGGGTTACTTAACATAGAAATCATTGTGGAATCTGTTTGACTTGCAAGGATGCTACTGCATCATTACCTTGGGTTTGAAATGCCTTTTCATGCTTTGGCAGATATCGACCACCTGGCCTTGACACTCAAATTCTAATTCTATCCCTGTAGCCTGCATTGTCATTGTCAACAAATGGTTATGATTACACTATTCTGGTTCCCTTATGGATGAAAATAAGCCCCTAATCAAATACGAATGTGAACCTCAAGGTTTGTCATGCAAAACCTAAAATTGCTTTGTGTAAGGGATGCTGATGGAAAGAGCTCAGGCTTTGAACACACACAGACCTGGGCCTGAACCCCTGTTCCACCACCTCCCAAGTGGTGACCTCCAGCAATGTTCTCAATTTCTCTGAGAGTCCATTCCCTCATCTGTTAAAAGGGGATTACCACACCTGATTTGCCCAAAGATGAGGAAGATGAAAAGGAGACAATCAGATAAGAGCCCAGTGCCTGTACCAGGTATACACTACATCAATGTTTCTCTCTCACACATGCTGCCCCCTCTGCACACAGAGAGACTACGCTGCCATATTCACAAACACGTTCAGCACAAACTAATCTTTCTGAACAAGTTTAATAGTCTGTTATTCATTCTAGTTTTGCCCTCAAACCCAAGAACCAGATTACACAAATATATCCGGTTTAAACCCAACCATATCCCGAAGGGCCTAGAACTGTTCAGGAAACATTCAGACATTCAGAAAACATTTGGTGGATAAAGAAAAGCAAGCACAGCCCCAGGACACCCAAGGTTGCTTAGAAACATGGTATGTTTGTCTATGCTGGCTCTCAGTAGCAGTCTACATTAACCATCAAGAACCTTCTTCATTCTTCATGCTCTTATCCACCCTCTTCCCCACAGATACTAGACATTTCTTTGATTGCTTCAACAACACATCAGTAGATATGTGATCTCCATCCAGCAGATATGTAATCATCCTGAGTTAATCAAGTTTTAGCCTAAAATAAATAAAATTTTATTTCACTGCCTTTTTGGCTAAGCTAAGATGCTCCAAAGAATGAATCATTAGACCCCCAAAGGTATTTCTGGGGACATTCAAAGGACAGGATACCCCAAATTTATAGCCACACATTATATGCAAAAGCTTTTCCAGAACCAGAATCAAAATCTCAAAATGTTTTAAGTTTTATCATATGAAATTATCATCTTTGTAGGTCAAAATGGCCAAATATCAGCATTTAAATAAAGTTCAATCTAGTACTTCATTGAGCACCAGCAAACAAAACATGAGTGTTTTGCCCTCACAAAGAAGCAAGGGGAAAAGGATTCATATGTAATACTTTAAACAATAAAGAATTTAAAAAGGGGGAGGGGGAACAGCAAGGGAATTTACATACAAGGCTTATCTTGGGCAGCTGCAAGATGAGTAGCTCTCTACACCCACCTGCTAGAATCTTAAAAGTCTGTAGAGGACTTAACTGGGCTCTGTCACAGATGGTCTCAACAATACATTAGTCTCTCAGGGCTGCATCCTTGAAACAGCTCCTAGTGTAGGAGTGCTGGGCAAAACCTATATTCCAAGAATAGGGGAGGGAATGAGGAACTTCCAATTGCCCCAGTCAAGTTCACAGGTAAATGGGCAGTAGGTGTTCTATATGAACTCCAACAACAGACTCTATTACCTGTCAAATGCTGGTCTTTCAATATAAAACTGAAAAGACAGCACATCTCCTAAATTGTTCCTAGTTACTTCCCACCCCACCACCTACACCCCATCAGAATTTATCTGTCACCTCAGTGCTCCCATAACCTCTGCCTAACCTCTACTTTAGCACTTAATATAATGACTTGTGTTATGTGGATATCTAGGTTTAATTTTCCCAAAAGACTTTAAGCCCTATCAAAGAAGAAACTTAATTTATCCATTTTGTATTCCTTTACTGAGCACAGTAACTGGCACATAGCAGGTGGTCATTAAATGTTGATTAAGTATGCATTGTGGGCCACAGCCCAACTTTCCACAGTGTATGCCTTGCTCCGTTTCAAGGTCAAGGACATGGCTTTTTTAAAACCCTTACTTCTGTCATTTAATATCTGAGCTACATTCTTCAAGTTACCTAACTTCTACAGCCTCTCTTTTCTCATCTCAAGGATAGGCTAACCACCCCTACTTCTCAGAATTGTTATAAAGATTAAATCAGGTAATGAAGGAAGCATGCTTAGTGTAGTGCCTGTCATAGAGTAGGCCCTCTGAAATGAGAACAAGTATGATTTCATTACTTTTACAATAATTATAATTGCCTCTTAAACAATTAACTGACAGGTGATGGATTTAAATAAAGAATAATGTCAGAGGCAGGTAGAGAAATAGACATTTTCAAAAGAAGGCTTTACACCCTGAAAGACTGGAGCCTTGAGCTCCTGCTAATGATGGGCAACCGCCTGTGTGTTTGGTACGAGCTCACCAATCCCTCTCTCCCCACGTGACAAGAATAAATGTTTCAGCCTTTATTTTTCACATCCACTGGGATGATATGACTAGATCTGAGCTTTTGAGAAATGAGAGTTTGGTTCAATGGAGCTGTGAGTGCTTATTAAACCATTCCATTGCGCTGCCATTCCTCATGGGGCAGGGTGGTTCCCTGAGTCTCTTCAGCCTGTGATCAGGTGGGCCTGGTATCTGTGAGATGGATGGATGCCCTGACCTGAGGCCACTGCATTAGGTAGCCACTGACTTTGTGTTGGCAAAAATCTCTTATCGTCCAACAATGGGAGAAATGATAGGGAGTTGGGGAACTTTGGTTTTTCATTAGGCTTTCATTTTTTTCCTTTGGTGGGAATAGATCAGGGATGTTGCTTATTACCTCTTACCAGATTCCCCCATGAAAAAGGCAAATGACACAGATGGCAAGAATTTGTCCCAATGCGCCCAGCCTCCCATTTCCCCCAGAGACTGTGCAGGGATGTGGGGATGTGGTAACCTTGGCAGGGTCTTCCAAGCCTCATAGACATATATGCCGCCAAGCTGTTGTATTTGGGTGCTAACAGAACACAGGCACGGGACTGCAGGAAAAGAGTTCCCTCTTCCTTACCCCGTACTGTGAGCCCATCACCAAATCCCACTGGTTTTAGTTGCTAAGAACTTTGAAATCTGGCCCTAATCTCCCTGCTTCATCACTTACCCACTAAACCCATTCTCCAAATGTCAGTCAGAGTGGTTTTAATTTTGAAACATCATACGCCATTTCTTAAAAGCCTTCCGTGGCTTCCCACTGCACTACTAACACAGTCACAACTCTACACTATCTGCAAGGCCCCGTGGTCTAGCCCGTCTACCTCTGCAGGGCACCTCTCATCACCTTCCCTCTGCCCTCTCCATGTGACCTACTCTTTCAGAGCCTTGCCATCCCCAAACTCCATCCCAGGTCTGCACCCCTACTGTTCCCTCAGCCTGGAGTGCTCCCCTCCCTCTGTGAAAACCCTTTGGATCTCATCCCAATCAGTGCTTCCAGGTCCTTCCTGATGAGCTCAAACTGCTTTGCAATAAACTCTTGTGAGTAATGAGAATCATCCTTTGCCACCTGGTGGTGGGTGCAAATTTACCATCATTTGTCTTATTCTGTCTCCCATTGACACCCCCTGCCCCGCCCCCCCCAACCAGACAGTGGTCTGTTTCTGCTGCTGCACTGTAGCTATATCTAAAGCTTGATCTGAGTATACTAGTAGTAGGGGCTTCATAATTAGCTGTTGATTGTTGAATGTTTGAAGGAGAAAAAGAATTTTATTTTTTATTCATAAAAATATTCTACCCCACCATCTTTCATTTTCAAGTCTTCCAGAGCGGTCAATAAAATTAGATTATCCCTGGGAAAGAACATTTTCCCCTGCTCACACGGCAGTGGTCCAGGTGAAGAATGTTTCACCTCTTCCATGGCACTGTAATGGCTCCTATTCTGCTCTTTGCATCGCCCCTTCTCCTCTATTTGCATTTGTGGGATAAATTATCTCCAGGATTTAGAACCAGGGAGATACTTAATTCTCCTTCAAAACTAACATGGTTGGGGGTAAGAAGCTTCCTTACAAGTTGTCCTTTCACCCCTGAAAAAAAAGCCCCCACAGTATTGCTGGATCCTGGGAATCTGGAGGGCAAAGCTCCCTGTGTGGCTACATTCATCTGTAACCTCTCAGGCCCGATTTCCCCACCCACACAGATTTCTTGCTGAGAGCACAGTCTCTCCCTCAGGTTCCAGCCCAGCCCCTCCTCAGCGCATCTTCCTGTGAATGTCTCTAGCTGAGCCTGCTACATCTCCTTTGTTACTCCACTGGGCAGCCTGCCAGGTGCTTGGACACCATCTGGGATTGTCACATGGCCACAAATGTATCCCTGAGTTTTCTGGGGTCATTCATTTCCTTTGAGTAATTACCATAGAATTATGAGAAGCATTGAGGTGTAAGCAAGTCTGTTGGCCTGAGTAAATAAACTAACTTATTTTTCCATTACTGCATCACCTGTTGTGATCTTCATGCGGGGATAAGATGATAGCAAAGAGAAACTGTCCTTCGAATGCTTTTTCCACAGTAGTGTTTAAGTGATCACCCTGTATGTGTGCAGGGACCTGAGGTAATAAAGCTGAGGGGGCGATTGCAGAAGGGAGTCAATTACATTAGGCCTGAAAAACATCTATTTGCAACTTCTGACAATATTGAAAAGAATCAATTGCTGATTACCCAGAAAGCTGACCCGCTGCATTGACCATATGTCTACAGATAATGCATTTCTGCATATTTCAAATATTAATCACTGCAGATAATTACTCAATATATCAGAAAGGAATAATTTTCTGGACAGTATAGGGCAGTAAGCATACCTTGAAGACAATTTCTAATCACTGATTCATCTTGTGATTCTTCTCTTCATTCTCCCCTTGGATGTGTAATCCTCAGAATAAGGTGTTAAAAAGTAAACTTCAGTCGCTGTCATTTTATTCTTATCCCTGACTAATCTACACTATTGTCCTCAGCCCCTGACAGCACCCCCTTCCCACACTCACACTGAAGACTGTCTTAGCTCTTCCCTTGTTTGACATCAAAAACAGCCTGACAGCTCAGATTCCATTATCGTCACAGGGGAATTTTTATTTTCGTTTTAAAAATTTGTTGAAATCTCAGCTTTGCATTGTTCAACCCTGCTTCCGGGACCAAATCTTATGGAAAGTTTCACTTTGAGGCACCTACCCACTCGTTCTCCACGCCATTCCTCTTTAAGCAGGTAAAAAAAAATAAAGGGGACTTGAAAATGGAAGGGAAGTTTCCAGAAGGGCAGCATACAGCCAAGAGAGGCAGGCACCTGCCCAGGCCAGTCCACAGCCCACTCACTGGGGCACCGGGGGGGGAGTAGAGAAAGCACAGGGTCTGGGCTCTAAAGACACAGCTTTGGATCTGAGCACTGACACTAACTTCAGCAATTCTGGGATGGTCTCTGGGCTAGTAATGGGTGGGGTGCGTGGCCGCTTCTAGGATGGCGCTGGCACATAATGTGATCAATAACTGTCAGATGAGTGGATGAATAAGTGATGTGCGTGTTTAGTAAACATTGAACATTAGAGTCTCTTGTTTGTCTAGTATACCAGTAGGCTGGAGAAACAATTTCCAACTCCCCTAGCCCTCCAACCTCCAGAAAGCAGAGGCAGAAACTGGGGGGAATTGTACAAATTTTCTGTACTACAAATGCAACCCTGCTCACTGCCTAGGAAAGGGAGGGGAAGGAGGGTTATAACCCAGGACAGTAGAAAACTAAACATCCAATCTGCACCCATGCAAACAAAATGAAATGTACAAGAAGTAAAGTGTAAGGACAGCTGGCTTCGTAGAGCAGGACCAGATTCTGTAACAAAGCACAAGAACGCACAGGCATTGCTGGTCAGCGAGCTGCTCTCCTGAGCAGCAGCCCTCCGCTAGCCAACAGGGCTCAGCGTGCTGTTGCCTTCCAAGTCAATAATCCAATACGAACTGACAGTTGCTTAGTGAGCGTCCACGATGAGTTCAGACCATTGCCGATGTCCTGCGGGGGGAAGGGGAAATTGGCACAGTCTCCTGATGATTTGGTAGTTTTCAAGAAATAAGAGCGAGATAACATTTTTAAGATCCTTCCTCAAGACATTTTCTATAATGTGGAATACAGAGTCCACTGGTGTGAAACTAGCTCCTTTTTCTTTCCATCACCTGCTCTAAATGACAACTTATCTTTTCTGCCATTCTCGAATAGGTTTACCAGGAAACTAATGGCATGACAGGATGTTGGATGCATTTAACCTTGACAAGAGAATAAACTCTTGGGAATGAATTCAGCAGGTTTGCTGACACATTGATAATGAGCATGTTTGTCAGTTTCCCACACAACGTGCTTCCCTATGCCTTTGTGTTGTGATGGAATTTTCCAGAGCTTTTGTGTTCTGTCTGCATATGTGACCTGGTATGGAATGTCTGCACACCCACATTCCCAAAAGCATCTGTGGCAGCATGAACTGAAATGCATGCAGTTCTATTTTGTCTAAAATACCAAAATCATAATATCTATCTTTGATATTCAGAGAATATTTGCACAATCTTTTTAATCCTCAGCAGGTCTGCTCTTATACTAAGATTTGTCAGTATGGATGTTGGCTTATTAGTATAAACACTGACATATGCAGTAGCCCCGCAGTATCCGCTCCCCAAAGGAGAGCATTCTCCCTCATTCTGAATAAACTCTAAACAAGATATCCATTAACATAACTGCAATCTATTCCCCTGCTACGGTACCTGTGCATACGCTATTTGCTCTGCCTAGAATGCACATCCCAATCCAACTCTAATTCAGCTCCCACATTCCCTCCAGACACCTTCCTTGGCTCTTGCCTCTCTTTCTACCAAGCTACAATATGTCTTCTCCATGTACCACTAATACCATACACTTTGAATATGACACACCACTTCTAAATGTAATTATATGCCAATTAATTTATTTCTCTGCTTGACTTTCTTAAACTATACAGAACATAGAATCTATTCCTTTTTTAGCACTGAATACATGAGTGACAGTGGATGCTTGTCCATGGAGGCAGGGCCGGAAAAATACCTGCCTGTCATGCATTTTTGTTACTGCATATTTCTGAAAACTATACACCTGAAATAAACATTCCAAAGCTTATAATTCTTGTTGTCTCATTAGTTGTCCTTCCAATCAATATAAATAGTGAGGTCTGGGTTGCCTTGTGTATATAGCATGCTCCTAAGTAGTAAGAGCGCCGGCTAATTAGTGCCCATTGTGGTAAGAGGGCAGGTGGTCAAGATGAGGCTCCTAGGAAGCTTACTTACCCAGAATTAACGTTTTGTTCTGTTTGCTCACAGCATGGAATTCAGCTCACTGTCAGTATGGGCAAGTATTCTTCCCCTCCTTCTGAGCATAAACACTCATAACATACTCAGAGTACAACAGGGGTACCTCCCTCTCTCAGTTGTCAGAGATTTTCTTAATCAAGCATGTTAATGACTCAGAAGGGGCATTTGGAAATTTAAAAGCTCTTAATGAATCTGCTTTCTGCTCCGCACACCCACACCCGCCCCACTGCTAGTCTCTCAAGACGTTGTTATTTTTAACTCCACGCTGCTACAGCTGCACTTCAGAGAAAGCCAGGCTGCGACAGAGGCGCGCAGCCCTGTGCACAGGATTGGGAAGCAAGTCATGAGAAACAAGGCTGCGGAAAAGAGAGAACATCAAAAGGGGAGGCATGGAGGGATGAGCTGGAGTCCCTCCACACACCCATCAAAACAGAGCTGTTACACAGGTCAAGTGAGACAGTTACCCAAGAAGAGCAGTTGCAGTTGCTGCTGTGGATGGAGTTTTTGCAGTATCTCAAGAAAAGGAATTTTCTGAGACGTAGAGGAGGATGTGATATGGTAGAAAGCTTTATTTCCATGGAATGACACCCCTGGATTTCCCTTAGTCCAGTCATAGAAGTGTACCTGGGGTTTAAGTAGAGCTGGTAGAGCTAAAATCAGAGCCAACGTCCAGTTTCTTTTTCATGGTGGAGCCGGGTCCAGTCCAGCATCAGGCCAGCTTAGCTTCTGTTTCCCACTGCAGTCCATTGTGGGTGGGGGCCACATGGTCATGGGCCATGCAGGCAAAACAAGAGAACCAAGAGAGCACACCCAGGACAACAATAGTCCCAAGAGCATAAGAGAGTGAATATGTTTGTATAGGAGATTATATATCCCAAATTTCCATGCCCTTGCAATAGCCATGCCCATTCTGGCCAATCATCTCTGTCCCCAGGTGTGACTGATAGACAAGTAGCTTCCCTATGTGATCACAATTTTCTCTCTCCTTTGTTGGATCCCTGGGGAGTGTGAAGTTGTAGCTTCCTGGTGAACCTGCCCAAATGACATGCTTTCCTTTGGCTTCTTTCCTGTTATTAATAACCAACTAATTACAACTGTATCAGGACCAGAGGCAACCCTAAGGAATGGGACATCATGATCCCACTTCCCAAACTTGGGGACACTCCAGCTTGACAAAGAACTAGACAAGGATCTAGGATGTCAGGTCTAAGGAAAGTGGGAAATTTGCCACCTGGAGTTAAATATATTTTAACCTAAATCAAACCTCCAACGCAAAGCTAACTATCCCTCCTTACTTCAATATACAACTCTTGAATTGCGTTATTTCAAAACCTCAGAACTAAAGGAGCAATTTTCAAGGCCAAAAGAAGCTAACAAGTTTGGGGATTTCTTTTTCTCTTTGTGGCTCTTCTTGGTACCAGTTTCAACCTCATTTCACCCTCAAAAAATTGTTTGGCATGCTCTCATTCTCTTTTTCAAAGCAGAAATGATTCTGGTTATCAAACATTCCTAAAGTTACCCCAAATCATCCTGTGAATGACATCCTTGAGGTTGTGTGATGGAAAGGCTTACTTCAATAAAATCAAGAAAACCCCCTAAATATTTCCTTTCCCCGATTTTGTCTTTTTAGCCATTTCACATGGGCCCAGCTAAAACATGCTCTATTCTTCCACCAGTCTTAAAAGATAGTGTTTCATGTGGCAGCATTGAAATGCATTAGATTTGCCTTGTTATGTTTAATATTTTTATTTCTGAAATGAATATGTATCACTTGGGGTTCCAACAGAACACAGATGGCACACTCAAATTAGTCAATTCAAACCAGATTGATTTGCATAGGCGTAGAAGAATCGCAAGGGACACTGCAATAACCCAGGGTGAGCAGCAACAGAGAGAAGGGCGTGGTTGTCAGAATCTGGTTGGAGAGTCATGTAGAAAAGGCTGTCATGAGTTCATTGTCAAAGACTCAAAACCTCTAGTCAAGGGATGCAGTCAGCCTAAGGCTTTCCCCAAAGAGTCAATACCCAACCTCACTTCTCTCCCTGCAGCTGGGGCCTCCATTGGCCAAACCAGATGGTAGAGGACCACACATAAGCCATGTAGGTGTGCTTCCGGGGGCAGAAAGCTGGGTGGAAAAGTGGAGAGTGTGGACCCAAAGAAGCAAACAGAAGATAAAAGGCACAAAACAGAAGCTTTACTTTTAAAAATTAAAATTTAATATTTTCTTTCAACTAAAACATCTGTAAATTTAGACGTGTGAATTTCTTAATTTCCAACCCCTTCTAGGGACAATGTCATTTCCTGCAAACTTCTTTTAATATGCTCATTGAAAAATCAATGAGAAATAGAAATCCCTGAGGATTTTCCTTGTGTGAGTCCTTTGTTTTTATTCACATTCTTTGACCAAGAAAAAAATATAAAGGATTAAAATCTAAGGCTATCAGCTTTGCTGTTCACATAACCAAGCAGCAAATACTTAGATAAAATTATAATTCTCCTTCCTTCTCCTCTTTTCACAAAAATTTATTGCGCAACTACCAAGCCCCAAGTGCCCTGAAATACATTGAGATGCAAAGATAAATGTGTTAAAAAACCTTACCTATGTTACTTTAATTTAAAAAAAATGGTAGATACATAGGGAGGTACTGTTTTTTTTGTTTCTTTGTTTGTCTTGACTCACATACCAAGGGTAGTTCAGAAGACAGGACTGGCTTCAATGTTGGTTGGTCTGATTTGGGACTCACTGATGTTTCCAGGCTCCTTCTCTCTTCTCTTCCTCCTCATAGTGTTTATTTGGATCCTCAGGAGGATTCTCTTTGTGTTAGGAATTCAAACCTTGTACTTTTGCACCATGAAACCCAGAAAGAAGCAATAACCATGTGTCATAAACACAGTAAAGTCCTGGGTTTGCTTTGAATGGACAGGCTTAAATCCCCCTGGAACCAATCACTGGGGCCAGAAAAGGAATACTCTGATTCATTTAAGTCAAGGACAGCCCACCATTTAGGTTGAGTGTGAAACCAATCAATCCAACCCAACATCCTGACAATGGAGGAGGGGTAGATCCCCAAGGGACAATCCGAGTGCTGTTGGTAAATGAAAGGGGGAATGAATGCCAGGGAAGCAACCACCACAAAATAAAGACACATGCAAAAATGTTCCAGAAGCTAACAAAAACGGGGAAGGGGGTAAAACAAACTCTCCAAATGGGCTGGTTAACATTTTATCTGATTCTTTTTTTAAAAATTATTTTATTGATTTTTTTTACAGAGAGGAAGGGAGAGGGATAGAGAGTTAGAAACAGCGATGACAGAGAAACATCCATCAGCTGCCTCCTGCACACCCTCTACTGGGGATATGCCCGCAATCAAAGTACATGCTCTTGACCGGAATCGAACCTGGGACCCTTCAGTCTGCAGGTCGTCACTCTATCCACTGAGCCAAACTGGTTAGGGCTAATTCTTGAAAGAGGAATAGGATGGGATGGCACGTGGTAATGCAGTGAAGGGAGAGGTGACCCTGGAAATAAAACAGCCTGTACAAATGCACAGAGGCATGAAAAAGTATGGTGTGTACTAGAAGCAATGGGACACCCAGTGTGGCTGGGTCACAGGGCCTCGGAACAGTTCTAGACTGCAGAGGTGTTTGGCACCAGTTTATGTAATGGTAAGGTTTCTCAGCCTAATCCTTAAGGGGCCATTGAATTCAGAGGCAAGAGATGGTGTCTAAGTGGAGAGGAATGAGAGGGTAGTTTGGAGAGAAAGTTGGGTGTTAGAATCAATTAGACTTGATGACCAATTGGACTGGACAACAAATAAGGGGGAGAGAAGATGAGAATGACTCTGAGTTTACCTGGGTGCTGACAAGGATGTTTTATCCCATTCCAGGTGTTCTTATTA
The DNA here is from genome assembly GCF_014108235.1 of Myotis myotis. Classification (NCBI taxonomy): domain Eukaryota; kingdom Metazoa; phylum Chordata; class Mammalia; order Chiroptera; family Vespertilionidae; genus Myotis; species Myotis myotis. Next base: position 196,448,490 of record NW_023416324.1, read on the forward strand.
TTCACTCTCATATGTTTCATGCAAATTCATTTTTATATTTATTAACACCATCAACTTCTATTACAGTTGAAGCTTCCAGTGGTTTAATATGCACATGCAAAGCAAAGTAGTAAAGTGGAAAAAATTGCAGGTAAAATTCCATCTACAAAATACCTTAGCTTAAAATAAAAATAACCAAAAATTCAGAACATGATCAATTTTAGATGTGTTTTTTTTTTATTATCTGAGTAACTGAATGATGAATGCAGATGTAAAATCAATAAAGCTCAAGAAATCAGTTTTGGAATTTTGCCTTCTTGAAAATGTTCTAAGAATTCCTTGTCAACCCAAAAGTCAGCAAAGAGAAGAATAAGAAGACTTTAAAACTTATCTTTTCAAGTGATGTGCAAAAATCATTAAACATGTAATTATCAATTTCATGGGCATATAAGAGACATCTAATTTTGGTTTAGGCATATAGACTATTTAATTGAAACGTTTTCTCTTTTATATAAACACACAATTTAAAAATCTAAAAACATCAACTGACATCTATTTCAAGGTTAACAACCTAGCTGTCCAATTATTTCTGCTTAAGTGGATGAGTGTTGAATTTATATCAGTTTCAGAGGGAAGTGTGTCTTCTGTATGTCAATAATTTTGAGAATATCTGTAAGATATAATACATAGAAAAGCAGACTTTAAAAAGAATTTACAAAACCCCGAGTCACAAACTAAAAAGGAATTGTCCACCTGGAAAGTAAGTGGATGTACCCTGAACCATCTCTACAAGTGGCAGGTCTTAGAGAAGAGGAGAAGCCCCCCAGCAATCAGTAGGGGAGCAAATTTCAGTCCTATACTAGCCGGGCATGTGTGGCTCCTAGTAATACAATAGATATGATGGTTGGAAAGAGGACAGTGCTCAGCTAACACATGAATGCAACAATAATCATAGAAAATGAACTTGTTTGGGCAGGTGAAGCTTTCGGCTTTCTAGCTGAGCTCAGCAATACTGGTGGTCCCACTGACATCTTGGTTTCTGCTCTAAATTCTTCTTTTTACCATTTGCCTTGACCCTATATATTAGAGGAAGACCCACATAAGCTCAGTTTGGACCTATTTGCAATCCCAGCAATGAGTGAAAAAAGATCCCCCTGAAAGCCTAAGTAGAAAACAATCACTGAATATATGAGGAATTAGAGAAATTTTAAAAGAGAGGATCTGAAGAATCAAAGCAAATGTTTTCCTATGAAAAAGACATACTTAAACTCAGAGGGCAAACTTGAGAAATCTTTAACTTAAAATTTCAGTAAGCCTTATAAAGGTATTTTAGTTAATAAAAATAAAGAATCTGGATTAGAAAAATATTTTCAAATTAAAAACAAAAATTGCTGAATTTAAGAGTAAATACGCCTCCACCTGCCAAAGCTCGGTCAGTTCCTGATGCTCATGGGGACTCATCTTTCTCTAGTGGGGAGGGAGTTTTCTGGAGAGAAGTGGTCACATCTGCTGTCTGCTATTCTCTCAAATCACTTGGAAAATAAGAAATTAAGCTCGCCTGCAGGCAAACAGCTTGACTTCCAGGGCCTCAGGGTGTAGTAGAAGAGAAAAACACAAAATGATCATTACAATTGAGACACCATTGAAGTTTGTTTATACATTTTCAAACATACATTATTAAATATTTTTAAAGAAAAGTTTCAGAACAGTGTGAAGCATATTATCCCATGAAAGCAAACTTAAAAGTTTAGGGTAATAGAAGCATAAGGGAAAGTTTAAGAGAATATACCACGAACTATTTAAAAATTATGACCAGATTATGAAGTGCTTTTCTAAATTGTACACAGATGGAGTCAAAGATACGGAGATGAGTCAGGAAAGCAATATCCAAAATCAAGAGAAGTGTACAAAAGGGGGAGGGAGAGTTTAAAGGTCAAGAAATACAAGGCCTGAGACCTTCCTTTGGGTCTTAGGGAAAGTGCCCCTCACCTTGTCCAGGGCAGTGTTGCTGGACTGAGGGAGGTTGGAAGCTAGGGTGCAATGAGGTGAGAGGCCGGATGGCCATGAGAAGGTGAAAGCAGGTAGGACAGGTGGGAATGAGGCAGAGCAGCAGTTAGAAGGATTATAGTGCAGAGGAGAGGGTTTTCATTTTGTTTTTTAACAGATTTGTATTCTGAGGGGGGACGAGATAGAGGAAAGGAACATGGAAGAAAGGAGATAACAGATGTCAATGGCACCAGGGATTGGTCCACAGCACAGCCTGGGAGAGGGGCATTCACAGGAACAGGGAGAGACACTGCTAATCTTTGGGGTAGGGGAGAGAGAAGAGTTGAGGTAGGAATTGATACAGATAATGTGGTGGATTAAAAAGGCTAAATTTTAAGAGAGCTATTGAGAGATAGTCTCCAATTTCTTTATGGAGAAAAAGGCAAGATCATCGGATAGAAGTCAGGGAGTTGGGCAAAGAAGGAAGCTTGAAAAGTGGACTGAAACATTGAGATAGCAAGTGAAACTGAACTGGCAGGGTCAAGGGAAAGTTCACCAGGTAATGGCTGGTCATTGGAAACTTGAGGCCTGTGATTGGCACGATGGCATGATTTTTTCCACCATGATGCTCAACTGCTGCGTGTGGGGATGCACAGAAGAGACTGTTTAGATATTTCCAAGGCTGGGAATTTAGAACTTAGGATTTGCAAGGTCAGACCACAGGCAGGGAAATTGAGAAGGTTACCAGCCTACAGGTTTCCCGATGCATGCTTGGATGGCTAGGGGAGAAAGATGCCTAGATCATTGTTGCTAGATGGAGGTGGTGAGGTGGCAGCGTGGTTGTGGAGGTGGTAGGGGCCTGGGCCTACCATGGACTTATACTGCTAGTGGGCAAGGAGGCTGTGAGGGGGAAAAGCACCTTGGAGCCCTAGAAGATCAGAAGGCACTGAGCCCTGAGAGCTGGGAATGTCATGTGAGTCATGGAAAAGACCTGTCAAAGTGGGTGGAGTGTCAAGGAAGGTCCCTGAAGATAATCAGTGGGGACTCTCTGGGGAGGGACAGTATGACCCACAGACCTATAGTCAGGAGTCTTGGGATTCAACTTGATCCCTGCCACTGTTTGTCTGTGTGACCTTGAGCTTTACCCTCACACTCCCTGAGTTTTTGTTTCCTCTTATGAGGCACCATGAATATTAAATAACGTGCATGAGAGGTCCTGGCACGTGGCCGGCCTCCCTCAGTATTGATTGCATCTGGAGGCTGGGGTGTCAGGCATGAGCCAGAGGGCGGGCATCAGAGCCAGTGACGTGAGAGAGGATGGCCTGACCAGTAGGAGAAAGGAGAGGAGAAGTAGGCTTGGAGAGCAAAGACGTTTTGACAGACTCCCCAGTTTTGCTTCAGGCTGAACTTAGTACCTTCAGGTACAGGCTAAAAGGTGCTGCCCTGAGAAACAGTTTGGTCATGCTAGCCTGCAAAGGTAGACAGCTTTTATTTCACTTGATAGATGAAGACTGTTTTAAAAGCCCAGCCAACTTTGTTCTCAGAGACCCATGTTCTTGAACCCTCCCCCTCCTGCCCGCTCCAGGCACTCATTCCATCAATCATTGAATCCTGCCAGCACCTCCCATCTCTCCTCCACTGGCCACTTCTCTCTGGCCTCCAAACACACTGCAGTTCTAGAGTGTCTCTCTCCATGAACCACACTGAGGACTAGAACAGAGCTGGGCGGAACGTAAGATTCTCTCTGGGTAGAAGAAGCACAAACTGATCCCAGCTGGGTCCGGCAGGAGTAGAAGCAAACTGTCAGGAAAGGAAGTCAGAATGGGAGTTTGCAGGGAGAAGGCAGAAGAAATAACCATCTATCTCACCTACTTCCAATTTAAGTCATCTCTCTGTATTGTATAAACCTTCAACTGACTTGATTTCTTTGGGGGGACAAGACATGTTATATATAAATAAACTCACTACCACCTGTGTAATAGCTAACACATACATAGTATTCACTAAGTGCTATGATTTGTTCTTTGTTCACTACATATACTACCTTCTTTAAAGCACACAACTATCCCTTAAGGTAGGTATATTTATTGTCCCCATGTTACTATGAGGAAACTGAAGGGCACAAAAGTTAAGTAACTTGCTCGAAGTCATATAATTAGTAAGGGGCGGACATGGTGGCCAAACCCAGGGAGTCTGGGTCAATAGCATATTATAGAGCATTTACACCTATACTTTTTCTCATTTTAACCTCAGAACCCTGAAAGGTCCAAGTGGCATGTATAATTCTGTTCATTACCACTTACCAGATAAGGAAACTGAGTCTGGAGGTAAGGCGACTGATTGAAATCAAGGTTAGGAGATGGCAGAGTCAGGATCCAGATTCTCTACTCCAAATCCCTGCCACAGGTCAAACAGAGAGGAGGTGAGGGAAGCTGGTACCTGAGGCTGTGATGGGCAAACAGCATGATCCAGGAAGGGCACAAAGTCAAACTGGCTATTAGGAGAAGCCCCCAGAGCAGCTGAGCCCAAGCTCAGCCAAGTGGAGTTCAATGCTAAGGGGTTTTCTGCTGGTAAACACAAATGACCTGCCACTGTTTTCAATGGTTAATTCAGCATTTTCCTCTGACATTGAAAACCCAAGGAAAGAAAGTTATTAGGCAAGCCAAAATAAATGCCTATTATTTTGAAAGTTTAGATAGGTAAATTCCCCCCTTTTCACACTGCAATATGCTTTAGGCCCAGGGCTCGCCGGTGTGGCATAATGAAATAATCACCAGTTTATGAGTCAGACTAATCTGGCTCCACACCTGGCTCTGCCACTTATTGGCTATGGGACTGTTTTCAGAGTAGTCACCTCCCCAACTCTGTCTCCTTATCTGTACAACGGAAATGCCCATAATTGCTTTATAGGGCTGCTGTGAGGATTGCATTAGAAATGAGATTAAAGAATTGACATTGGAATCCCAGCTTTCCACCATTTATCAGCTGAGTGACCTCTGATAGGTTACTTAATTGCTCTAGGCCTGAATTTGAGAATATGTTAGGAGCTATGGAAAGGGGATAATAATAATAGCTTCAAGCTAACGAGCCTGATTGCTTGGGTATCTGAAGCAGTACATGTGCAAAATATGTCAAGTAGTGTAATATCAAAGTGCCTAATGCAGAGCCTACCGCATAGACTCTATCCAGTATGTAGTATTTTTATTATTATTACTTGTTCCAGGAAGATTTACATCAAAACTAGAACTACTGTCATGAGGGAAAAGTTGTCTTTTATTACATGCAGTATTTGAAGCAATTTAATCCTCTCCTGAATGGAACTAATTTTGAGCTGGACCATTAACAAAGCAGTATGTAACCTCATCAGTTTTTATCCACTGTATTAATGTCTTTGGTGTCTGTAGTTACTGCCCTCTTTAAGCCTCCAGAACTCTACATTATTGAATTATTTCATGCAATGATGGACAGAGAAATAAAGCTCTTGGTAAGACTGGCTCAGCTACCTGACACATACTTTCTGAGGGAACCCAAAATGGGCTGCTTTCCCAGCCTAAAGCATGTGTCCATGGCTGGGCCCTTCAACAAGAAGCCACAGGAGCAGTCAGCCAGAAAAAAACTCCAGGGGGTCCAAACCAGGAAATAATAAAGGACATTTTTCAATTGTCTTTAATTTTATAAAGGTTTGTATCCCCCTTTCTGGAATGGGGGGGGGGCATAAATAAACTATAATGTTTTCCAGTACTTAGTGTTTACATATGGATTTGTTATTAGCATAGGACTATAAACCCTCTTCTTAAATATCCACTATTTTGAAAACTCTACTTGTGTCAAGCACATAATAAGAGCTTAGTAAATATTCCTTGAATTTCAATTAATCAAAAAATTAATATCTATTTAATGACTTCAGTAAAACAAAACCTTACACAATATTGGTGATTCTCAATCAGAATGGAATAGCAGTTCATCACATTATTTGGTTTTAAAAAGCAACTAACGAGAAAAAATTTATTTAGTCAAAAAACATTTATTCTGTAGCTATAATATGACAAGTATATATGTTTTCAAAAAATAAAGATAAATTAGATCTTATATCCTCTCAAGATTGAATAAATAAATTCTCTCCAATTCAATGGGCTCTCAAGGAAAGAGAATTCTAGAAGAGTTCTACTCTCTTCTTACCATCCCCCTCCCCCCCCCCCCATTAAACAATAAGACAGAGTTGTGAGAAGAGGAAAACCAGGCCTCCAGCCTTCTCTGTCATGCTACACATCCCCTACTCTCCCACTAGTGCTTGGTAGAGAAGCCTCTCAACTTTGTGGAGTAGAATTTCTGGAGCAAAACCTGAGTCATAGAACCCTGGAGCCAGAGGTCATCTTAGAGTCCTCCTTGCCTCGAGTTTCTCAACCTCATCGGAGGCATATCAGCTCACCTGAGTATATTTTTCAAAACAACATCTGCCTGTCCCCCAGATTAGATACATTCTGGATGGGTGTGAGGAGTAAAATATGCCTGCAGGGCTGTCTCTAGTCGAAAACCACTAATTAGTCCAAGGTTTTGAAAGAGGCTATAGGAACACACAGACCTTGCCTAAGACCACAATGAGACCTAAATTCCAGGTCTCTTTACTCCAAATATCAGGCTTTCTCTAATCCTGAAATCCCAAGATAAGCTGTAGGAAGTCTGGTGACCCTCTTAGAATGGTAAATAAATGTGGGTGTGCTTGGATATACATATTTAACTGTGGAGGTGATCCATAGCTCTTAACATGTTCTTAAAAGGATTCATCATGACCACCATCACCACCAAATTAAGAATCATAAGTTCAAACTTGCATTAGCTATTTTTCAGGCAATTCTACAAAATGCCTGGGTATGAGGCAGAACCAGCAACATCTGACTCATATTTAGACTCTCACATCATAGAGTGAGAATGCAGTGACAAGCCTCTTTCTATAATAGCCTTTCAAGTACTCCTAGGTGTTTGCCTCAAATCACTTGAGTATTCATGGACTTTTCCCTGTTCAAGTACAGATGCCCCTGGAGAAACAAGTCATCATCACACACAAAGGAGATAGAGTCATCATCTTGCTTCCAAAGTGAAGGAAGGCAAGAGTGAAGGCAGCAGGACCACAGGGGCCCCACACACCAAGGAATGGAGACAGCTCCACAGAAAAGGGGGTATGAAAATGGGCCTCAAAACCCAAACCATCCCATTTTCTTTTAACCACAGTCCTAAAGGGTTTAAATCCAAGCCCAATGCAGCAGATCAGAAGTCTCATGAGCAGGCTGATCTTTTGGCTGAGACCAGTCTAAGCCCTGCAGCATCCTCCATCAAACAAATAATTAGGTAATCTATACTAATAAAAGGGTAATATGCTAATTAGACCAGGAGACCTTCCAGACAAAGCCATGGTGGCGAGGCCGAGGCAGAGGTGGTTAGGGGTGATCAGGCCAGGAAGAAAGGGCAGTTGGGGTGATCAGGTCGGGAGGGGGGCAGTTCTGGGCAAGCAGGCCGGCAGTGGGGGACAGTTGGGGGCAATCAGGCCAACAGGGGGCGGCAGTTGGGGGTGATCAGGCTGGCAAGGGGGAGCAGTTGGGGACAAGAAGGCCGGTGGGAGGAGCAGTTGGGGGTGATGAAGCAGGCAGGCATGTGAGTGCTTAGGAGCCAGCGGTCCCAGATTGTGAGAGGGATCCCAGATTGGAGAGGGTGCAGGCCGGGCTGAGGGACTGCCCCCCCTGCATGAATTTTGTGCACCGGGCCACTAGTTTAAAAATAATAATAAATCTCATGAAGGCCAGAGAAGCATTATGCTGCCCTAAAGGATTCTACCTGCAGATTTGAGGAGACTTGGACAACTAGCATCTGGCAGAGTTAGCTAAAAGCTGGTCCATCTTCTAGAAATGAAAGTTCACTGACAGATGCCCCCTCATTGGAAGCCCAAGCCATGTGGCTTCCCACTTCCTCTTTACACCCTTGCATCGGTGGCTCCCTGCCTTCTGCTCTCACTGAGCTGCTGTGAGGCTCAGAAAGCCAGTGGAGGCAACCATATTTGCTAAATACCAGCTCTTTCAGCCCTCTGGACCTCACCAGCACCTGACATTTAGAGGCAGCTCGCCACCTTAAAGGCATAGACCTAAAGAAGGATTTGGCAGATATGGGGATTCCTACTTTTCTTTTACCATATGCTGATACTGTACAATGGTGATACCTGGACTATACACTGAAACAATCAGGGTATCGGGAAAGAGCCCATCCCGTTTCTTATGAAGCAGGCCACTCTGTGCTGGAAGAAATTTCTTTTCTTGAGTACTATAGATCCTATTGACTAGTTACCCCTCTGACAGCTGTTGGCACAGCTAAAGAGCTCCTCCTGCTGAATTCTCATCAAGGAACCGGCTGCAAAAAAAGCATCTTCTTATAAGCCTGGTATGCAGTGCACTGTCGACCACATGTTTCTAATTCCTACCTGGGAACAAACCACTAAAACTCAATGATTACTTGAAGGGAGAAAAGATAATATACACCAAGTGTTTAGTTCCTAAAATTACTTTTGTGAAACTGGAGACAAGAAGGCTCTTAGACTTCAGCAGTATTTTCATCCCCAAGTGGACAACATGTTGTTAGTCAGGGTTCTCCAGAGAAACAAAACAGGACAGAGATATATAGAAAGAGGGAGAGAGATACTTATTATAAGGAATTGGTTCATGTGATTATGGAGGCTGAGGAGTTCCACAATCTATCATTTGAAAGCTGGGGACCCAGGAGAGCTGGTGATACAGTTCCAGTCCAAGGCTGAAGGCCTGAGGACCATGAAAGCTAGTCCCCAGCCTGAGGACAGAAGAGTGATGTCTCATTTCAAGCAGTTCGGCAGACAGCAAATTCTCCCTTCTTCTGCCTTTTTGTTCTATTCAAGACCTCACCTGATTGGATATGTCCACTAACTTTGGGGAGGACAGTTTGCATTCTCAGTCCACCAATCAAGTGCTAAACTCTTCTGGAAACACAGAGACACACCCAGAAGTAATGTTTAACCAAATATCTGGGCATGCCTTGACTCTGTGAAGATGACACATGGAAGTAACTTTCACATATAACTTGTTGCACTTTTTCTTGTTACCTAGAGCATTAATGCTGGAAGAGACTTCAATTCATGTTCTCATTTAAAGATGGAGAAGCTGAGGTTCCTAGAAAGGTTAAGAGATTTGACTCAGAAACTCAGAGACAGTGATAATACAGCTGGGAATCAAGCCCAGATGGACAATGCCATTTTCTTTCTTATCAACCACTGGATAATAATTGTTCTTATTATCCAAATAGTTCATCACTCACTTCTGGTTAATAATTGGTTAAAATTAGAAAGAGCCCCACATTCAGAGGATAAATTTTATTTTTATTTTTTTTCTCCTATTCTTCTCATAACTTACTATGTCCCCCATCATTCTTTCACTCAAAAACACTGTGGTCAACTCATCAGCCATCTTGATAAAAGTCCTGTTGCTCCTGCTGAGGAATCGGCAGTGCACTTCTTAAGACACAGTAGATGTGCTATAAGATCAATGCTGAGTCCGTTTCTACTGAACAGACAGATTTTTTTAGCAGGATCTTATAACCAGGTTCCTACTCTTCTTAGAAGTTGAGAGCATGGGTTGAGGCATCTGACATTCAGGGCTTCTTCCAGGCTTTTCCCTCTTCAGAGAAGAAGCCTTTGGGAGACAACACCCGTCAGGTGGTTTTGATGAACCTTACATGGCTTTCCGCAGCAACAAAATGTTTAGGGCCCATCAGTGCATAAAATGCCCAAACCATTTTCTGAAAGAATCTGCCCAATGACAGCAAAGTTGGTGTGGGGTTACAGCAAGGGAAATGTGGGGCTACAAAGATAGTTTGGAACCACTCCACCTTAAAAGGTATCAGTTCTTCCCATGGCTGGCAAAATCCAGTCTCTGATACATACCATCCTGAGGACTTTCCATATCCTACCTCAGTCCTTTGGCCTAAAGGTCTTATCTCCTTGTCTTGTCTTCCTACGACTTCACAATGACTGCCTCAGCTTGCCTAGAAAGGCCACTATCTTTCCTTAGTACCACTTGCCACTGGGCTAGATGTAAGTGACCAGCCATGTCACCACCTTTCATTCCCTTTTTTTATTTTATTTATTTTATTTTTTTTAATATATTTTATTGATTTTTTTACAGAGAGGAAGAGAGAGGGATAGAGAGTTAGAAACATCGATCAGCTGCCTCTTGCACACTCCCCACTGGGGATGTGCCCGCAACCAAGGTACATGCCCTTGACCGGAATCGAACCTGGGACCCTTGAGTCCGCAGGCCGACGCTCTATCTGCTGAGCCAAACCGGTCAGGGCCATTCCCTTTTTTTTTTTAAATGCCATTTGAATTATGAAACAGGGCAAGCAAAGGGAATTAGGATGTGTTTGCTTACAGGGTCTGGTTTAGTAACACTTCCTGATGAGTGAAGATACGAAGAAAATTGCCAGGTTTAGGTGTGAATCTACTGGGCACCAATTGCTCATCTTATTTCAAGTTCCAGGATTTTTCTCAAAATGTATTTGAATTTTTGTATATACTATTTTAAATTACATGTGCCAGACATATTGCCAGGAAATGGGAAACCCAGTCTACCGTGTCTAGGTTTTGCTGAAATGCATTTGAAAAGTGTTTGTGATAAGATGTCTTACAAAAAAAAAAAAAAAAAAAAAAAACTTGTCTGGCATGCACTCACATTCTCAAATACATTCTACTCTCAGAAATCTGTGACTTGGTCAGACTGAATACGTTCAAAGATTGAGCAGGCTGTGGTTTGTAAGGGAAGCTTATAAACTGAAACCCACCAATAGACTGGGCATTTTTGCCATTGATTTCAAAAGGAAGGGGTGTAGGGCGGAGAGGGGGTTTGGAGAGCCCTGGAAATAAACAGTCAGAGCAGTAGAGTGCATCCACATTGGATTCTCCCTTGTGATTGGATTATTCAGAGGAAAATGTTATGAAAAACTGCCTTCAGGGAGGACATATTTAATATTCTTGCCCTCTAATGATTCTAATGATGTAAAATCGCATACAATAAGTATTACCACTAAATGAAAGGTATAAATCTCCCTCTTGCTCTCCCATTTCCCTCAAGGAGAATCCTCCAAGCACTCTGCTTTACAGTCTGTGCTAATTTCTCCATAGCCAAAGGACCACTGGGGAGACATTTATATTTAAAACGTACTCATAAGGATTAGGATTCCTCAGGAAAGCTACTCTTCAATGACATTTATAAGGGAAAGAAACCAAGATGAACCACTCTTACTCTTACAATAATGCTCCTAGAAGGGGTATCATAGGTCAAAATGATGTAAGTGGAAACTGATTTAAGTGTCTGTGTGTGTGTGTGTGTGTGTGTGTGTGTGTGTGTGTGTGTGTGTGTATTAAGTTTCTGACTATGATCTGATGCCCCAAGTTGATAGAAATGGCCCTAAGCAACATACTTAAACAGCTATAAATTTTTTCCTAACGTAGATTATGCAATGGCAAAGAAAACATAATTAGGTAGCATCGAAACTCACGCAGATAACCTGCCATAAACCTTTGAACCATGATTCAAAGTGTCCTGGTAGACACATTTTGCCTAGTTCATCCCCAGAGAGCAGTGTGTGGAATTCCTCTCTTCATCCCAATTTGGAAAAGAGATTTAGCGGATCAGAAAACCCAGTGTGCTCAGATCCCAAGGGAACAGGACCCTGGGACCCTGGAGACCAGAAGGAAGCCGCTCTCAGGATGAGCAGCCTTCAGTAGCAGAGGGAAATGTGACTGATCAGGACACTGTGCCTAAAACCAACTTTGAAAAGAGGAGGACAGAAAAGGCCAATTAGAAACATTCAAATATTCCATGTGGCCCTAATAGTCAAGAAGGAAAACCCAAGCCAAACAAGAACATAAACAGTTCTCTTAGTCATCCTTGACTTAGGGGTTTTGCCAGTTCCTTCTTGAAGAGGGACAGATCATTATTTGTTGTATAGAATTAGGCTTAAAAGTCAATGCACATGGTTTCCATTATAGAGAATGGGTTTGAGCATTTTTAGCGAATTCTTTTGCCATCTTCCTAAGGTCCCAGCACAACCCCCATAGATCAGTGGTCGGCAAACTGCAGCTCGCGAGCCACATGCGGCTCTTTGGCCCCTTGAGTGTGGCTCTTCCACAAAATACCGACTTCTGTGCATGGGCCACAAAGTTTCAATCGCACCGTATGTGCACGCCCACACGTGGTAGTTTGTGGAAGAGCCACACTCAAGGGGCCAAAGAGCCGCATGTGGCTCGCGAGCCGCAGTTTGCTGACCACTGCCAAAGATGAAGATACTGGGGCTGAATGAACTTTATTTGTTACTTGGCTGATGCACTCAAAACTCTGACTCTGAGAATGAGCTCACTAGGGAAGTATCATTCCCTACAGAGTGTTGCTGTAAGGACTTACTTAGTCTTGGGATACTATGTGACATAAATGGACAATATGAAGATTTATGTGTATATAAATAAGTTTAATAATATAGAATAATAATACATCATGTAAAATTGCTTCATGTGGTACAGTATAAAAGTATTTCCTAGAACACTAACTTCTTGCCTTATTTCTACTGGAAAAGAAATGACAGATAAAGGAGCACCTACATCAGAGTCATGGAATTTGGTAATGCTTGTTTCAACAAGATTTTCATAGAAATGTGGAAAAGTAACCAGGCTCCCTTGATTACTCAGAAACGGGTCTGGGGATTCCTGTTTATCTGCCTTCCATTTCTCAGCATCAATTGCTAAGGAGCAATGTCCACATTAGAGGTCAAGTTTCTGGTGATTCTGCTGTCCTCAAAAGAGAAGATCTTGCTGTTTTCATGAATTGAATTCTCATCTGCATCACTAGCTTGGTGTACATGTTGATGCTATGGAAAGCAGGCATACTTCTAAAGTTCCATTATTCAATATGTTTTGATATATGCATGTTGTATAGCCTGAAATACAGTAGGCATTAAGTTTATATTTATTTATTGAATTATAGAGTAGGTACTTTGCAAGACTCTTTGAAGGATGTTAGGATGAATAAGATAAGAATCACCATTTATTAGAGACTCTAAGATACACTTTTTAAAATATTTTTCACATTTCAAAACTGGAATCTTCTTAGAATCAATAGTCTTAAAATTATGAAAGGCAGTGTGTCTCGTTCTTAACAGTACACAAATTAATGGTGTATCTTACAACTGATGGTATCTTCGATTTGATGAATATCTTATGTCACATATCTAACCAAGAGAACATGGCGTATACAAAACTCCTGGACTTTCAAATATAGAAGAAACCTTAGAGGGCATCTTGTCTATTCTCCCTCATTTAATAGATATCAAATCTGAGATCCTAGGACCTAAGAGGGCAAGGCCCAAATAAATCAGCTGTTCCACAGAAATGCTAGAACTAGAGTGCCATTTTCCTGACTCTTGGCTGAATAGTTCACAAATCATGTTATACCATAAAAATTCTATGAGTAACACCAATAGGCACTGACATTTTTTTCTTTTGGTTAAAAAGCTATTTGGTTTCAATCTGACTGTTGTTTTTACCGCACATAGCAGATCTGTGTAGAAAATTCAATGAATTTTCTTCAAAGTAAGCACCTTTGAAAATTATGCACTTTTTTTTTCCAGTGGTGCTGTCATAGCACAGAACATCTCTCAGGTTTGTTTGATGTCATCCTCAGAGAAAGTTTATCTGTTAGAAAATAAAATCAGCCTTCTTGCTTAAAACAATAGCACTATTACTTTTTAGCAAGCATTTCAGAAATTCTCAGAAATGATTTTATTATAAAGATGATTATGTTGCCACTGCCGTTTAATGGGCATGGGTCAGAGACAAGCTCAGGCCTAATCTTTGTGGATGAAAGCTCCCTTCTTTTCCATCTTGTACTTCTTTGGTCTCTGCAAAGGGCCTCATATACCATCCCCTGAGAACAGCCCAGCTTAGGCAGACATCTCAGCCCGCACATCCTCACCATCCAGGGAGGATACCCATAGAAGAGGCTGTGCAGGCCCTCTAGTAGGGAATTCTGGAACTCAGGACATGCAGGAAGGATGGGCCAGACAAAGCAAACAGCTGGATGGACACATTCCTTGGGTCAAAGGACCCTCTGCCCTGTTGGGGTCAGAGTAGGGTCCTGAACTGCCTGGGGCAATGCTAGTCATGTTGTCCTGCTGGGACAATCCAAGGCAACCAAGAAGTGCCCGTTTCCTGAATGACTCCCAAACGTTCTGCCAAACTACTGCAAATAAAATAAAATAGCACTGCAAATATAAACTGGTTCATAAAAATCCTAAAATCTCTTTATACAAAGTTACACAAAAAGCCCAACCTTCTCAAAAAAGTTTATTAGGCAGATAGATGCTTAAAAAGAAAGAAAGAAAGAAAGAAAGAAATCCACATTATTAACCGGAACACCTAGTATGCGCCCCTATGTTCATAGCAGCACAATTTACAATAAGATTTGGAAACAGCCTAAGTGCCCATCAGAAGATGAGTGGATTAGAAAATGGTGGCACATATACACAATGGAATACTACGCTGCTGTAAAAAGGAAGGAATTCTTACCATTTGCAACAGCATGGATGGAACTGGAGAGCATTATGCTAAGTGAAATAAGTCAGTCAGAGAAAGATAAATATGACATGATCTCACTCATTTGTGTAATATAATGAACAACATAAACTGATTAACAAAAACAGATCCAGAGACAGAGACAGAGAAGCATCAATCAGACAGTCAAATCTCAGAGGGAAGGCAGGGGAGGGTGGGGGTAAGAGGGAAAGATCAACCATGGGACTTGTATGCATGCATATAAGCATAACCAATGGACACAGACACCAGGGGGGTGAGGGCATGAGTAGAGGAGGGATAGCAAGGGGGGGGAGGATAAGGACATATATGTAATACCTTAATCAATAAATAAAATAAAAAAGATAGATGCTTAATTGGAACAAAGATCTTTTCATAAAATTATTGACCGATTTATTTACTCCACATATTCTCTCTACTCATTTCAACTGTACATTTAGTTGAAAGGGTTGCCTGTGCAATAGTGCAGTTACCACAGAGGCAAAGAAACTATAGGCAAAGAACTAAAAGATATTTGAAAGCTCTTTAACAGATTTAAAACCACATAAGAAATAGAGGGATCTCACTGATTTTCATTAATTAGGATTACTTTTAAATATACCATATACCATACTCTAGTACAATGATAAAAATAAGATATTGGTTTGGGATTGCCTGTTACTTTTCAATCTTACTCTATTATTATCTGTCTGGTCCTACCACACAATTTATCTACAGGTTCTTCCATTACTCTTTATTTTCAAATGCATCATCTGCTGCCCCTGGCCCATCAAAGGCTAAGACCCCAGGGCCTTTGTATGTGCTGCAAACTGAGTGTGGGCCTCCCAGGTCACGGGACCTCAAGGAAGGGAATATGTGCCACTTCAGCTCTACTTTGTACCATGGCATAACACTGAGAACTTTGTTGGCACTACACTTAAAGTAAAGCTCAGCATATTATTTGCAGTGTTGTACTTTCTTGTTACTTCTGCAATTTTATCTTGGCATATCACCTCTACATCAAGTAAGGCCATTTCCCTCTCTCCCTTATAATATATACATGGTCACTGAACATCTGCATGTGGGAAGAAATGAGGGAGATGAACTCCAACCCAAAGCTGGGTGATTCCCATAACATCTCAGTCCCTAACATCACTACCGGCTTTCCTTTGCATGTGAACACAACCTTAGAATCCTTCACATACCTTCAAGGAACTACTCTGTGACCCAGTGGGGAGGGAGGCTTTCTGAAAACACAGTAAACAAGTTCCCAATTCAGCAAGATTCACAATGGTACAGTAGTCCCTACTTATTCATGGGGATACATTCTAAGACCCTCAGTGGATGCCTGAAACCTTGAATATGCTGAACCCATATATACTATATTTTATCCTATAGGTACCTATCTATAATAAAGTTTAATTTACAAATTAGATACAGTAAGAGACTACCAATAATAATATAGAAAGCTAAAATAATATACTGTAATAAAACTTATATAAATGTGGTCTTTCTCTTTCTCTCTCAAACTACCTTATTGCATTGTATGTACAGGCTGGTCAAAGGGAAGATTCATGTCCAAAACAGGACAGAGTGGAATGGAATGAGATTTTATCACACTACTCAGAATGATGTGCAATTTAAAACTTATGAATTATTTATTTCTGGAATTTTCCATTCAATATTTTCAGACCACGATTGACCACTAGTAACTGAAGCCATGCAAAGATAAGGGGGGAACTACTATAGACAAAGGTAAGGACCAATCATTTACTTTTGAAAACTAAAACAGGGAGAGCTCAGAGATATAAAAGGGAGTTAAACCATAGATATAAAAAGTAATGCTAAAGACAAGTATAAGTAAAAGTATTCAATATAACAAAACATTTGCTCAGAAGAGAAAAAACAAATGCAACATAAAAGATCAGTAAAGGAGTTACAATGTTTGTCAATAGAGTAAACCCAGTGCTCGGTTTTGTTAGTTAAGAGAGTTCACTCATGTGAAACATGGAATCCGCTAATTGTGGAGATTGCTACCTCTTCAATTTTCTGTTATTATTCTCATCTGAACTTTGTCTCTCCTCTTGAATCTCCAGCCTTAACACAGAACTAGCCTTTTGGAGCAGGCCCACGACCCACACACAGCACTGACCACTCACAGTATCACATGCCCATGTTCACCCGTGACCAGCAAATCCATTCTTCTGTCTGTGCTTAAAGCCCGGGCTACAGTAAACACTGTAGTCACATGTTTGCTTTCATTGAGATCTCCTTTCACATCAAATAGGTTTTAGACTTCATATCCAGGAACAAAAGTATAAACAGCAGTGCAGCTTTTCAATTCTTCCTACTTCGGCATTTGTAATCTCTTTCTACTAAAAATTCAGATAAAATTCATGTTCCCTTTTGCTGAACTAGCTACAAAGAGAAATCGAATGTCTTAAAATATTCAGAGGTATGAAAAGAATAGAATGTTTTAGTGGGAAATGTATTGTGAAAGGAGACCCAAGTCTTAGATCTAACTCCAATACTGGGGACCGTGTGACCCAGATCATGCTAAACGTCATCTTCCTGAATTCCAGTAGAGCAAACAAAACCCAGTATAATGTTTTCCTCCCTTAAAAAAAATCCTACCTCCTTTACAGATCTTTGGTGTTACATTCACACTTCTTTTTCTGGGCAGATAAACAACTCATATATGAGGCATCATGCTAGATGCCATGAAAACGAGATAAATAAGAACATGGCTGTCCCATCCCTGCCTTCAAGTCCAGTGGAAGAGGTGGCCAGGCATACAAATAATTACAACAGAGGCATATTCAAGGGAACAGAACCAATGGGACACAAGTGGGGTCGTGATCAATTCTTCTCCAGAGAGCTGCCTCATTCTGTACCTTCGCTGCTTGGGTACAGAATGATGTGAGGATCAAATGGGGTATTCTATGGCAAAGCACTTTGAAAAGCACACAGCTCTCTTCTCTTCTGGGGCACTCATCTCCTGTCTTCCTTATCTGGCCACATCTAAACTGTAATGTTCAGCAAACTGTCAACAGCCAAGCAGAGGTAGGGTAAGTTAAGCCATGTTTTATATTTCACCACTTTCCCCGATTAATTCACTGTATTTAGGTCATTGCTTCTGAAAGGCAACCCTTCCTGCAGCCAATGGGTTAAGAAACAGATCTGAGAAGGATCGACACCCAGCATTGACTTTGCACATTAGTATGCATCAGCATCCAACTCCTCCGTCAGAAGACAGGATAATAAGTGATGAATCACCCTGTAGATCATAAGGTTGTATGCACACTAAATGAATCTTTGTACTATGGCATCCAGGCAACATTTGGCCTTGATTTATAATTCTGTACAAAGTTTGCCATTATTGCAAAAGGGTAATGAAATAACAAGATAAAGTTTAATTTATAAGTGCTTTTTCATCTAAATGTCTACACCCATCAAAAGTTGTGGATGGATTTGAACCAACATGAATAAAGACAAAATTCATATTTCTCTTTCCCGAATCACAGGGTTCAGCTGGTGCCAGGAATCTGTTCATTGTGGTAATTTCATCACTGAGACCAAATAATGGTTCTCATTGACCTAAAAAATAACTGGGCATGCAGAATAGCATACATCAAAATGCTCTTCAGTGAGGTTCATTTTGACACCTTCTCCATAACAGAGTTTTATTTACAAGTTACTAAATCAACCCCACTGGCAGGTAGTAATTTGATACTTAACGATTATTATTCCTACACTTTCACCACCAGGACAGCATGGTGGGTGGCCAGATCTTGCCACTATTTGACTTGTCTCAAGATAGGGGGACTACGTAGAAATTTTTAAGTGCCATAATTCATTTGAAAACCTGGAAAAAATACATGAAAGCAAAGACAATCCTATGGCTGCTGAGTCTGAGATTCTTCCCTTGAGCTGATATTTTAATACAGGACTACTCCATTGATTATGAAGATGTTCTATAACTTCACTATCTAACACAGTAGCCACCAACCTCATGTGGATATTGAGTGCTTGCAATATGTCAATGCTACTGAGGGTCTAAATTTTATTTTAATTTAACGTTAATTAACTTTCACTTAACCACATATTACTAGTGGCTACCTTAGAAGATAGCACAGTATGAGTCCTGTTTTCAAATACAGCTAGATTTCAGTATTAAAAGTTTTATAAACTACCTAAGTATCATTCTTCTACAATTTGTTGCTACTTCAGAGCACCCAAATTTTGTGAATTCCATAACTGAATTTATAGAATGTTTTTCCTTGTTTTGTTGATCTTGTTGTCTTGAACAGGTGTCAGGGGGGACTTTAGCTTCCTTTGGCTTAAGCTTGAAGCAGCCAATCACAAGAAGGAGATGAGGAGTTGTTTTTATTCATTTGGAGCCACAGAATGGGCAGACTCCCAGGCTGATCCAAGGTCAAGCTGTTTGGTGAGTTTTTTGTTTTGTTTTGTTTTGTTTTTTTAACACAGGGTAATAGTTACTGAAGATGTCAAAATGATGGCTGGCAAATGGCCTCACTTAAGAGTCCCAGCAGGAATGATCTGAAAGAATTTCAGACAACACACATCAATGAGAGATGGTAGTGTCAAGTGAGAGACTCCACGTCTTAACATCTGTGGTCCTCTCCAACCTGACTGAACTGCTGAAGGCAGATGAATGTCCAGTGAAAACAAGACAACCATCCTCTCCAGACAGTCAGGAGGGAAGAGATTAAAGGCAGCTGCCAGGATGTTCTGGTTTGAGAGTCGTTAGAGCCTTATTAGTGCCCAGCATAATGTGTTGCATGTAGCAGGTGGTCAAAATTATTAGTTGATTGGTTGCATAATTGATAGACCTAAAATTGGGATAAATAGCAAATGTACCTAAAGCAAAAAGTAAACGGGCATAGTACTATTGCTACTATTTGTCCCGTCTTTCTTGCTTAACAATATCCAGTATAAATACATGCTAAAAATGCGATCTATTCATTTGGCTTCAAGCAATGTTTAGAAAACCACTTTATGATTTCAAGTAATGAAAGCACTTCAGATGTGAGTTTTTCAAAGGCTTCTTTTATGTGCCCATCCCTGCAAGTCAGGTTAGCCCAAACACAGTGTTCTAAATGTGTGTCCTGAGCTTTTGTGAATGCTTAGAATGATTTCAATATCTAAATTATGTAAGATCTAAGAAAATTGTGTGAGTAGTTCTTTTTTTAAATAGGCAGTCATGGTTACTTTTACAGATAAATGTAGAAATATCTTGCCAATAATTTTGTACTTATTTTCATCTGGGCTCTCACATACAGTTCCTTTATAGATAATGAAGTCAAAGACCAATCATTTTATGAACAGTGTGGAGCTATGATGCTTTTGTATGTGAACCAGCTTTCATAGATTGCGCAAAAACCCCTAAGTAGGTAGAATTAAAACATTGTCAAAGTGTATAGATGGCTATTTATATTCAAAACGAAAATATGAACAAATACCAAAATGCTGGTTAGAGCTAAAATAGGCATGAAATGGAAAAATCCTCTCTCTGACTGGATCCTAGCACACCCATGTTAGGAGGTTGGAAGTCAGATATTCTTTTTTTTATATATCAGTCCTCTGGGAGATCAGGGGGAAGTTGTTGTTGTTGTTGTTGGTGGTGGTGGTGGTGGTGGTGGTGGTGTGTGTGTGTGTGTGTGTGTGTACAAATTATGTTACCTTTCAGTTTTGCCATCAGCAAAAGCGCTGTTAAGACTAATTTGAAACAAAAAGACAAAGGTAGTAAAGGTTGCATGGCTTTTAAAGGAAAGGTGAAGGTAAGTGATGGGGGTGATAGAGATTATGGAGTCAACCCAAGGGATTTGGGGAGCACTCCCTGGGGCCATTCACGGTCTGTTAAAGAGGAGACACAGGCAGCCTCAGAGGAAAGTCTTGAGCTGCTTAGAACTGATGGATTTGAGGTTACTCAGAGTTAACAAATTACAGTGAAGGGATCATTGCCTCAGGAATGTAGTTTAGGAGTTGCTTTAAAGTCAGATAAGGGAGAAAAGATTTGACTGTGCAGTGGCTCTCTCTGAGGTTTCTTCCATGTGAATGGAAATGTGGACAATTTAAGTGATTCTGTGCAAGCACTTTAGGGACACAAGAGCCTAAAGCAACAGCAGCTGCTGCAGAGTTCTGCCCCTCTGCCTCCTTCCTGATGCCAGAGTGCCATATCTTAGGGCCCAGTTAAACCAGTGAGCATTTTCCCTTCTACACAATCTCTAAAGTACATGTGGAAATGAAAACCAAAATGCGGTGAACAAAGCTGCACCAGAATACATCCTGCTCCTTGTACCTCCCCAAATTGTCAGTCTGTGCTCTCTTCTCCCTTCCATTCCACTGCCCTTACTCGTGTCTTCAAGCCCTCTCACCTAGATCATGAAAATGGCCTTCCATCTGTTTCTATGCACAACTTTCCCAAAAATACCTTTTTGGATGCAAATTTGACCTTGTCTTTTCTTACCTAAGTATCCAGCAACAGTTTTTCATTGCAAGCTTTTCCAATGATCAACATATTTCTTTCCTGCCTCTTAATCTCTTCTTCCAGCACTATCCTCATCAAGAAGGTCTGCAGGCAAGTAAGAAGGAAGAAGAGTAGCTACCCGCTCCTGAGTTCCTACCATGTATGTGCTTTATAGTTGTAACATTATTTAATCTTTTCCATTATCCTATGGAATAGGTATTATTTCCATTTTACTGATGAACAAAAGTGAATGTGCAGAAGGGATAAAGAAATTGTGAAAGTCACTCACTTAGTGAGCCTTAGAAACAGCATTCAATCCAGATCTCTCTGTCTCCAAAGCTTGTTTATATAATAATCACCTCTGGGCCTTCAAACATACTATTGTCTCTATACCAAATGCTCTCCCAGTTTTGGACCAATTATATTCATCCTTCAAAACCCTGTGCATGAAATTGACAATTCTTCAAAGTCATCTCTGACTTTCAATCAAGCAAGCATTCATCACTTGCTCTGCTGTTATGACTGTGTTTAGAACAGCAATATTGCATGTATCTAACTAGACTCTAATTATCTGGTTGACATGGTTCTCTCACCAATTGGACTGCTCTTAAAGTTGCTTAAATCCAGGAACCATGTACTCCCTTGTTATATGTCAGTGATTGGCATAATGCCCAGGCACAACTGTCAATCTTCTTTGATTTGAACAATTCTGTTGTGCAATGAGTAAACTAGTAGATCAAAAGTCTTTGACTAAGTTCTTAACTAGAACTTAGCAAACCATCTATGTGACTGTTAGGGGATTGCTTAAACTCTTCAAGCATCAGAAAATGTTATTTGTAACATTATTGGGAGGTGGGGAAGAGATACTTGATTATCCACATGTCCTCACAGAGTCTAAAATTTTATGCATTTACTCTTCACACGCAGTCTGTATGCAGAGGGAGAACTACTATAATCAGATGCAAAATGAAACACAGCATTTGTGTAATTGCACTTCCTGAATAGTTGATGGAACCTAACTGTAGTTATGGAGGGAATGGGGGGGGAGAATAACCACCTTATAAATAACCACTTTATGAGTTTTTAATGTGTTTCTTATTAAAAATGCATTATTTTCCATGCTAAATTAAATATCATTTAAAGCCAGTGTTTTCCTTCTTACCTTTAGTTAAATGAGATTTATGCTTATTTTAGTCATGTGATTAAGTAGCATAAGCTGTTGGGGATGTAGATAAATAGAGGGAAATATCCCTCTACATATAAAAAGTCAGAGGATTTTAGAGCAATAGGAGAACTAAGAACCAGATCCAAAGCTCCAGGAATGGAGATAGCACACTGCAATGGCAGGGTGGCCTCATTCCCAATTTCCAGATGACTGACCAACTGGAATCTTATTTCCGTGAGTTTGTTGTCACACCAGCTTATGATACATCTGTCTCCTCCAGATGTGATCATTAGAGAATGTGGTTGACATATGTAGGTTGCCTCGCCATAAGCTACTCCCCTCTTCTCATACCAACAATATTCTGCCTCTCTATTCTCAGCCAAGTAGCTGGGGAGGGGTTGACCAAAGAAAGGTTTGGCCCTTTGCCCCAGCTCATGGGAGGTAAACTCTAAGCCCTTGGAATTATTCTACCCAGCAGGAGTGTCTATGTTTACCTGGAGGCCTTGGGCTACACAGAATCAGCTCAACCTCTCCACAGGCTGGAGACCAAGGTCAACCATACAGGTGTTTCGTATGTCTATGTAGCCAATCTCCACTGAAAGCTATGAATACCAAATCTCTGATAAGCTTCCCTTGTTGGCAACATTCCATGCATATTGTCCCACATTATTGCTGAGCTAAAAGTGCTTTCCACATGACTCCATTGGAGAAGACAACCAGAAGTTCTATGCCTGGTTCTCCTGGACCCTACCTCTAAGCACCTCTTCCTGATGCTGATGCTAATCTGTATTTTTTTTTTTTTGTAATTAACCTTAACTGTGAGTATAATGGCTTTGCTGAGTTCTGTGAGTCCTTCTAGTGCAGCGTTTCTCAACCTGTGGGTCGCGACCCCTTTGGGGGTCAAATGACCCTTTCACAGGGGTCGCCTAAGACCATCAGAAACACATATGTAATTACATATTGTTTTTTTGATTAATCACTATGCTTTAATTATGTTCAATTTGTAACAATGAAATTGGGGGTCACCACAACATGAGAAACTGTATTAAAGGGTCGTGGCATTAGGAAGGTTGAGAACCACTGTTCTAGTGAATCGCTGAACCTGAGGGAGGTCTTGGGAAACATCTGAACTTGCAGTATTCTCCTTTACCTTCATGACATTATTTCTTGCTACTCTTCCACTCATCACTTCCTCTTGGCTTCTGTGATGTTTCTCCTTTATATACTCTCACTCTAAGCCTTGACACATGCTGTATCCTCTGTCTGCAGTACTCTCCTCCCACCCCAGGAAAACTTATTGTCCTTTTCATTTCCTTCAGATATTTATTCAAATGCCATCTTCTCAGGGAGAAGTATTACAGCCATATTCGCTGACTACAATACTTAAAATTGCAACTGTCCCCTGACACGTATCCTCATCCTCCTTCCATACTTTTTGTTTCTATAAAGAACTTACCCGTTCTGAGATGCTACACACTTTATTTAGTTAGTGAATTTATTGTCTACCTTACCCCAACTAGAATGAAATCTTCAACAAAGCAGGGAATTTAGTCTGTTCTGTTCACTATCGTGTCCCAAATTCTTACATTAGTGTATAACACAGGTTAACACCCAATAATAGCTCTTGAATGAAAGATAAAATCTGTGTATGTCAGGGAAGAAATAAGCTAAGTGGTTCAAGAACAACAATAAAAATAGATACCTTACTCAAACAACAAAGACTTATTAGTGGTCATACAAAATAACTTCATAAAAAGAGTTCCATTAATAAATTATAAAATATGGGTTAGTAGATTTGGCCACATGGACCTGATTTTCCATCTTCTAAAAGAATGTGTTTTGGATCACCCAAAAGTTTAAAGGGGACATGAGACTAATTATGGAAAATATTTAACCCATATAGAACATCCAGAAACCAAGAATTGGTGAACGTGGAGTCAGAAATGGAAGGTCTATGGAGAGGAAATAGTTGTGAGGAAGGAGCATAAAGCAGATAGTTGGACTCTGTCCACTGTCATTGAGTCTCATCACTCAGGTTCCTTCAGGCAATTAAACCCACTGAGTAGGAAAACCTACTATCGCCATTGCCCCGATCCATTAACACTAAGTTGAACAAGTCAGCATCTTTCCCAGGAAGTAGAGTGGAGCCAGACTCAAGTGAGAAGCCCCACAATGACCTAATATACCACCAAGGTACCATCCTGCAACTGCTCATTACCAGCTAGAGTTCCTTTTTTGTCGGCCCGATTGTTCCTGGAACAGTCTGATCACACGGAGAACAAGAAGGTCCAATCAGAACTTATAACCATTCATAATTACTGAGTAAACAGAAAATCTTCTAGTGTATTTAGGAGAATGGGTCATCCAGGAATCCCAACAGGAGGGCTGACCCTCCAGACTTGTCCCTGAATGACACCTAGGTGATATAATGAGATGGTGCCCCTCCTGTAATGAAATGGAAATAGAAGATGATCAGGAAAAGAGTAAACTAAAGAGAGCTGGCCAATGGAATTGAAGCACAACGGGGAGGAGGGGAAGAGCTGATGATGGGAAGGGGTGGAGAAGGAGAGGCCCATGGCTCCGTATGTGGTGGGTATATAAGCACAATCTCCAAGATGTAAGAATATGAGTGAAAGCCCCGAGTGTCTCGTACTGCTCATTGTAACTCAGGACCCCACTATGGAGGAAAGTCCAGTGAAGACTCTGGGATTTGAGTGAAGCAAATGAGTGAATGAGAAGTGAACAAGATGAATGTCTGCAGAGAAACAAAAATAAACTGAGCACATGACAATATGATAAGTATGATGGCACTTACAAAGGATCTTAAAATCCAAGATTTAAGGACCTATGTCCTGTGGGAACAATGCTGTCTCTAAGCATCACTGTCACAAATAAGGACACTTTGGATGCTTTCAGTAAACAGAGAAAATTAGAAAGTACACTGCAGAGAAACTCTGAATGGAGAGCCTGGTGGAACACTCCCTGTGTCTGATAACCCAGCAGGTTATCAGCCAGGGAACAGTGAAGGCTTATGTGTCCTACCCCTGCTCAATAATTCACTTATTCAGCAATTGTTTGTTGAGTTCTGCACTAGACACCAGGTTCTGGGAATTCAGCAATTAACCCTACAGATAAAATCATTGCCCTCCTGGTGTTCATTCCAGGGGGGAGGACAGACAATACAGGAATAAACAAGAGTGCTAAGAGGAAAAACAGGAGTAAAGGAGAGGGGCTAGTTTGCTGAACCTTACAAAGAAGTTCCAATGAGAATTAATCTTGTCAGAAATCATTCATAGAGGTGCCATCTTACACAATGACCCTCTTAGGAAGCAATCATAGCTCCTTCATAAGCCAGAAAAGGCTTCTGAACATATGTATTATCACCATGTGCTGAGTTAGAGTTCTGTGAAATTTCAAAAGGAGGGTGAATCAGTGACCTGTTACAGACCCTTCCGATGCTAAAGCAAGAGCTCAGACAGTTAATGAGCTGCACATTCTACACCCACACTCCACAGCTGTCAGAGCTTCTATCTCATCCTGCCTTAACAAATTAAAAGGAATATCATGAAAGGAAAAAAAAGATTAGAGGCAATTGGGTCTAAAAATATTACATCTAACCCACTCAGAACCTGTGTTTTCCTGACTCCTGGGGCAGCTCAGCTACTCCCACTGCTCCCACCATGGGCTCACCAGAACCTACTGCTGGAATCCACCCTCTTCTGTGCTGGAGCCCGTTTGTAATAAGCCTCTTCCTTTGGCTGCTGCTCCAGCCTCTTGGGGTGGTTCCCCGGCCCAGCTCCATGGGTACCTCACTTTGGGGATGGATAGTCTGAGGCAACTGCCTGCTTGGCCCTGTCTGTCGTGCCTTACTCCAGTTCCTGGTGACTCTCAACAGCCCACAGATGAATGGATTTATGCAGGTCAATTTTCTTGGTAAGTCTTTGAGATCCACTTCAGTTTTGGACCTAAAGTACAGGATGAAAGTGTGATGGCCCTTGCTGGGTAACGCAGTCTCTGACACAGAACTGGTAGCAGGAACTGGGAGACCTCAGGACAAGCGTTGCAATTGTGCGGCACTACAGCGCCACCTCCCAACTCAAAGCTGACATTGCAATTAGTCACAGTCCTCTCTCACCGCCTTCCCAGGCTAATATTCTGGCCTGAACTGTTCAAGATTGAAGAAAACTAAAAAGACATGACGACGACAACAACAACAAAATACACGATTCTAAACTGGTTCCAGTATTAGTGGAGTAAAAAAATTTCTATCAAGGACATTATTGTGTTGGCTGACAAAATTGGAATACAGACGGTAGGTGAGATGAAAGCATATTATGTAAGTTTAACTGAAGTTGGTAATTGTACTGGGAGGCACATAAGTTGTCTAAAAATAGCTCCTCTATAACCTGGACTCCCACCATTAGAGGTTCATTTCTTTGGCTGTGACAGAGTTTGAAGATACCCGCAGACCCCAACTTCATTTGGGACAGCTTTGCTTTCATCTGTTTGAAGAAAGAGGTCTTCTGCTTCATAATTGCTTGAAAGAACATATCTTTATCTGAACATTGACACATCACAAGATGTATAATTAATATCTTAGGGAGCATTAGTTGATAACAAGCTAAGGTCTGGCAAAGGAATCGCTGGATGAGAGGCTGAAGTGCTAGGTGTGGAGAGATGTCCCATGAGAAGTGAAAATGAGTCCTGGGTACAGAGGAGGGAGGGCACCGTCAATCGTCCACCTCCGAATTTGGTGCTGAGCCAGACCTGCAAGATCATGGTTCTAAGAACATTCCTGAATTCTGAGTCGGCTTTCTGCAAGGCCATCCTGACAACACACACCTTCCAGACTCACCAAATCTGCTCCATCTTAACTGCAAAGGCATTAACAGACAGTCCCTAGAGAAAGACCAAGTGTGGGACACATATGCCTTTCCTTTCTCCACCAACCATCCCCAGAGGTCTGCAGTGCGGTTCAGAATCCTGTGCGCTCAGAAACTCAGGGACATAGAAACTTTTCTCTATCAAATATCTGACTAGATTAGGTTATAGTAGCACTAGAGGCCTGATGCATGGATTCGTGCACCAATGGAGTCCCTGGGCCTGGCCTGTGGGGATTAGGCCGAAACCAGCTCTCTGACATCCCCCAAGGGGTCCTGGATTGCAAGAGGGCAATTCTCAGGTGATCCACCCCGAAATCGGGCTCCCTCCTCTCTGGGTCCAGGGTGCGGGTGAAGCAGATTCAGGGCCAACAGTGCCCCAGCAGCAACCTAACCCAAGGCCAATTCCACGAGTAATCAGGCTCCCTCCTCTACTGGTCAGAGCATCTTCCCCCTGGTGGTCACTGTGTGTCATAGCTACAAGGCGAACAGTGGAACGGTCAGACAGTCACTTAGGCTTTTATATAGATGCCTGCTTTGCGCCGGGGTTTCTCAGAATCCTGAGTATGCTGGCCATAGCTTCTTTTTTTTTTGTTTTAACTACAGAAAATATTCCATGTGGTATCAAGAGAGACACTTCTTAATTTTCACAATCAAGGTAAATATATACACTCAAATTTAAGTTCTGCTCTAGCATTGCCTGGGTAGATTTCTTGGGTTCAGGGTACTGAAGTGTTCCATGTTCTTTATGAAATAGCGCATTCTAGTGGCACTCACAGGTACTGTAGGGAAATACAGGAAGAGGTGTGGGGTTTTTTCTTGAGTAAAGACATATTTGACCTATGCTCCTTAGTCAGAAAAGCACAGGTCTCAAAATGCCTATTTTTTCATACGAAACTGCTATCAACAATTTCTACGTGAGAAAATAAAGATTCATTTAATCCAGTGTTGTTTTCGGACCTTGAATTTTCAGTGTTTTTATTATGCCATGTAAACAAAGCAACTTTCCCTCTGGAAAAATCACAAGTGGAAATTTCAAAACTAAACGAAATAATATTTCAAATCCAAGTGGCACTCATCTCTCACTCCCGCTTAGATTTCAGAGCATTTTCTACCTAAATTGACATTTTTTAAATGTACTTACCAGGTATTTTAAAACTTCTGTTCCAGTCAATAGGAAAAAAACATTCTGCCCTGAATGTTTTGTTCTGTTCTGAATGGGCTTCTTTCCCTAAGCCTTCTGGGCCCTTCGCCCCCAGCTTATTCAGGTTTCAAGTGATCACATGGGTTTTGAGCCTGAACCATCTGGGTGTTACCCATGTTCCCCCAGAAATGTCAATGCCGGGGGAGTCACAGCCAGAGGGCTCAGAGCAAATTAGCACAGGCCCTGCGACTGACCAAAATTAGGCCAGTCTAAAATAAATCATGTAGACTTTTCTCTTTAATGTAGAAAATACAACCCCCTGCACGGGTAGCATTTTGTTCTAGGCTTTGATTTTCACGGTCACGGCCATAGCTACTTTTCAGGCGGGTCTGAGTGCACCAAGTGTTCCATGATAAAAGTAGGTCATGGGAAGGCAGTGAAGAAAGATTGGGGGTGGGGGGAGAGGTTTTGTGGAGGGGGTACTTTGAGGATGAGCATACATTGAATTTAGGAACAAAAATAAGTTGCAACTTCCACGCTGTAGCACAGGAAGGATGAAAAGCAGAAAGGGCAGGGGAGGGGCGTCTCTCCTGAGTCACTCTAGGGCCCTTGCAGGAACAGTTTCATCCTGGGAGGAAGGGCTCTTTACTTTCATTTTATTGAAAAGGACGTGAGACACACCCATTGGTTGGTTGCCTCCTTGCAAGCACCCTACAGAGCCTGGGGAATCTGCAACCAAGGTACGTTTCTGTGACCAGGAATCGAACCTGAGACCCTCTGTCCACAGGCCACTGCTCTAACCACTGAGAAACCGGCCAGAGCTTAGATTCCATTTTAACAGGAGAACTGATGCCTCTAGTCAAAGAAATTCTAGGACACAGTGACCAGCTGATTGGGAGAAGTACCACAGATACAAGTGGGAGTCTTAGCCCTTTCATTTCATTCTGTTTCAGATATTTATGTTCTAGACCAGTGGTTCTCAACCTTGGCTACACATCAGAATCACCTGGGAATCTTTTTAAAATCCTGATTTCTGGGCCTCATCCCCTGGAAATTCTGTTTCTTTGTTACTAATGTGGCCCCACCCCATAACAAAGAAACAGAATTTCCGGAGGATGAGGCCCAGAAATCAGGATTTTAAAAAGATTCCCAGGTGATTCTAATGTGCAGCCAAGGTTGAGAGCCACTGTTCTATACCCAAAGCTAGCCACTGGAAATATATGGATTGATAGAAGATGATTTTATCTTCATATTACAGCATTTAGAATTTATAACAATGCTTCATGAGGCCATTTTAATTAAATAGAAGGACATGTACAAGGTAAAAAGAAATAAAAACTCTCTATATGTTCTGACAGGAAAAGCAAAAAAATTCTAAAAGAAAGTGAGGAAAAGAAGGCGATATGCTCAGAATTATGCAAGATTCAATCTGTAGGTGTTTATTTTCTGTCCCTCTCTCTAAATCGTTATACATTTCCTTTCACCCTCTGAAACAGGACAAAATGATGGATTCCTAGGGTTAAGAGGGAGTTTGAAGCATGGGAACTCAGTTTGTTAGGCTCCCACTCTGGTAGGCAGCGAGCTAAGCACTTTCACATGTGGCTTCATTTAATTCTTACAACACCCTGGTGAGGTCAGTTGAATTCAAGGCCTATTTCTACAAATGAAGGAACTAAGGCTCAGCAAGGTCAAGTAACACATCTTGCCTAAGAAATACAGAAGAAAATACGGAGCTAGAGCACTATTAAATGGGGAAAGAGAGGTTCCTGTTTGCTCTTTGGTGTCTTTCTTTCTGTTCCCCAACTTCTGAATGGATGTTCCCCAATCAAGCAATGACACATGCATTGAGCACTTTCTAAGGGCAAAGCATGGAAGGATTACAAAATATTATAAACTCTACTCCTTATCCTCAAGGTGACAATGGCATAACTTTGAGAATAAGACACACACACACATACAACTAGTAATCCAAATTCTATCTAGAGCAAAGACAGGCCATGCTGTAAGAGAGAAGGGAAAGACTCTGGGCTGGATTTTCCTAGGCAAGGGGGCTGTGAAAAAATATTCTAGATAGGGAAAGTGATGATGAGTGAGACTCAGTGTTTGGGGCAGGGATGGAGGGTCGGTGTGTAGAGCAGAGGACTGAAGCAGGCTCCAGACCAGAGCAAAAAGAGCAGCACTGGAAAAGTGGATCAGAGCAGGATGGTGAATGTGATAGCATCCCCAGGAGGGAGGGTGTGTGTGTGTGTGTGTGTGTGTGTGTGTGTGTGTGTGGTGGAGTGATTGGGGGACTGGGAATAAAAATGGAGAGTCTAAGAAAGCATTGAGCTGGGTTCCCTGCTTTGTACCTTCAGGCTAGTCACCCAACATCTCTGAGCCTCAACTTCCCTCAAATATTAAATCAGAAATTGGAGCAGATTTTCTCTGAGGTCTGTCCCATATAATAATTCTGAGACTTTCCCCGCCTCTACTTTCCTTCTTTTATTATTCCCTCCCAACCTTCAGCTCAAGGCTATAAAAAAAATATTTTTGGTTGGCAAATAGCATAACTGGCTATTTTTTTGTTTTATTTTTTGAGAAACGATTGTTTTAGTCCATGAACCTGGACAAATCCTGTCACTATAATATATAGCAATATCTGTGTCATCATTACTGGGAAATGTTTTAAGCATAAATAATCTCAAACTGATTGATGTGGTTTCTATCAACTAGTATTTCTTCTATCATCCACCCACTTGCTTTTGGTGAATTATTATTTGATGCCCTGCCATTGATTAATATTAGGGGCTCCACAGGAAAGAGCTCTAGGAACCCCACTGCTGTGTTTACTATATGGATATTTTTGAGGATGTTGTTGATTACACCAGGAAGAAGGATCAAGAGAGAAATTTCTCTCTGACCTCCGGATCAGCGCCCAATGCTGAGCACACCTGGCTCGCCTCTACCTCAAGAACTCTGTGACTGCTGGAAGGAGCTCCATTTCCCTTTTCTCAGTTTGGTGCTGCTAGAAAGTGCAGAGCCAAATCCAGGCCCGAGTGCATGGCCTGAACCTGGTATGCTCACTCACCTGGGCTGTCTTCCCTTCCTACTCCTAATCTTTCTTAGTCTCATTTTTTTTCTCTCTTCTATATTTATTTTTATCTTTTCTGAATTATATGCACTTGGGCCCCTTAAATACCTCTACACACAAGGAGGTGTAAGAAAATAAACAATCAGATAAGGAAATAACCTGTACAACCAAAAGCTTCGTTTTTTATACCAGGGGTGAGCATACTTCAGCCTGCTGGCCAAATCCAGCCTGCCACTTATCTTTGTATGGTGACCAAGATAAGATTGGTTTTTATATTTTTTTAATGGGTTGAGAGGGAAAAAAGGAATATTTGTGATATGAGAAAATTATATACAGTGGGGCCTTGACTTACGAGTGTCCCAACTAACGAGAGTTTTTCGAGATACAAGCCGTCTCTCGGCTGATTTTTTGCTTTGAGGTGCGAGCTAAAGTTCGGGTTACGAGCCAGCTCCAGATACCCCACCACTAGTTGGCGCAGCGAATGTCACAGTGAACGCCACAACATCAGCCCAGCATCACATGTCTCACTCGTTCACAACTGATTTGACATACGAGTAATTTGAGTTACGAGCTCCGTCAGGGAACGAATTAAACTCGTAAGTCAAGGCCCCCCTGTAAATCTCAAATTTCCTTATCTGTAAATAAAGTTTATTGGCACACAGCTGTGCCCACTCGTTTACTCATTGTCAATGCTGCTCTCACCCTGCCACAGCAGAGTTCAGTAGTTCTCACAAAGGTGGGGATGGCCCATGAGCCTAAAATATTTACTCTCTGGCCTTATACAAGAAAAGCTTGCTGACTCCTGGATGAGACCTTCATTTTACATATGTTTGAGTTCCTCTTGGCTAATTTAGTTTTATGAAATTGCTTTAAAGCTGGTGTTTGACACATCCTTCCTTACTCAGCCTAGCTATTTTATTTTGTGTGCTATGTCTATAAATTTACTTCTCAGTGCACTTTAACCTTGACCCAAGCTCCCGAGTACTGTCTGGCTCAGAATTCGGTACAATGTAATAAAGACAATTAAGTTTCAGCCACTTAGAAATAACTAAAGGACCCTCTTGAGTGACTATTTTATAGAAACTAATAAAATGAATCCACAAAAACTTCCATTTTCGCTGAAAATTCTAAGCCAACAGAAGGATCTACACAGCAACTTGGCACTTTTCACAACACGTTCAAACAATTTCCTCCAGTTTCTTTTCAGTTGATACATGCGTTTGCATATTTACTGATTTTTTTCCCTCTTCTGGTCACCCTTAGTTAGAAATATAACCATGTCTCCATGGAAACACAGCATAATGCTCTATCACAGATGATCGAAGGACCTGAGCAGCTGGTATTGGGCTGAAGGCTGCAATGGCTTCGGACCAAATTAGGAAGAGAAAGCAGCTTACCCAGCTCTTCCAGGCCTCTCACAATTTTAAAGCTCAGCATGGAAACCTACACAGATTGTGAACTGCTGAGAACTTTTTCATTCTCTCTTTTTCCTTCTGCGAATATTCTCTCATCTATTTCTATGCTTCATCTATAGGGGGTGTTCATCCCCTGCTCCTAGAATGAGTGACAGAGTCTACACGGAGTAAGCAGGAAGGGAACCTACATTTAGTGAGCACCTACTGTGTGTTAGGCACTCTGATGTCGCAGCTGGCCCAATGTCACAAAGTTGGTAAACATAAAAGCTGGGATTTGAACTCTGGTCTTGCCAAAGTCCACTCTCTTTCCACTACACGTGGGATAATACCCTTGCAAAGAAGAAGGATATGGGACATACGGTTTGAACCAGGTCTTTGAACAAAACCAATGGTCTTGAGGGAAGATAGAAATAAACATAAAGATGTTAGAAAATGAAAGTTACCTTCTCTCCTAAATCTCAACTATGTTTATAAGAAGTCAAGGTCAAAAGCTAAGTTATGGAGGAACCAAAAGAACCAGGATTCTCTTCCCCAACAATCCCTCCCTAATGCTTAAAGGGGGATGTTTTAAATAGTGTTCATTAATAAGTGCCTTGAAAGAAGAATAGACAAAGTACTACGGAATTTAAAGAAAGGAGACGTGCTTTAAGTTGGGGGGTGGAGAGGACAGGGATGGAAGAATGCATCAGGGAGAGGTGGCAGAGCACATTAAGGTCATCATAATTCACAGCCCTGGATGTTCCTAGGCCCAATTTAACTGCACTTTTCTTTCCTGAATTTCTGATCGGAGCCAACAATCTCCTACATCCCATTTCATCTTAGAGTATGATCTAGCGGTATGCACGCTTGCCCAAGAGCTTGTCTCTCTGTGTAGGACCTGGTACCCTCAAGGTCACAGAGCCTGCCCTCCAGGGCATTATGAAGAGTCACATCACAACTGGACTCTCACTCCGTGGATAGTACAGTGTCTCAGAAACCAGGCTGGGGATGACTGCTCCCCTCGAGCAGGTGGGCTCCTGGCCCCCAATGTCAACTGGGACACCTTTGCGGTTTGAAGACAGTATTCCTCTGCTTCATAACTGTTTGAAGAACACTGTCCTAGAACATATCTTTGAACATTGGAACAGAAGATGTGTAACTGATATTCACACCAGGACTCCTGAGGGAAAGAGGCCTCCCTTTGGAGGTTTACCCGAGTTCATGCTAACACCACGCATCCTACGATAAAGATGAAAAGAGAGACAGTCTATCCTCACCTGGTCTATATTCTATCACTGCCATCATTGAGGGTCAAGGAAAACATGGAGAAGACAGTGAGAGACTGTGGAGAGGCAGAGAAGAAGGCAGTTCCTTTTTGTGGGGGACGGATTCGGGACAGGGGGTATATGGAGCCACAGGTTCTCCTGAAAAAGTGACTAGATTCTTCTTAGGCTCCATATAAAAATTCTCCTTTTTGTTACTCTTTCACAGAATAAATGATGAGATTGGAAGTTGAGAGAATAACTAGTAATTTATCTTGGGCTACATTGATAAAAAGCATGATGGGGTGGGCTGTCCTATGTTTATATGTCCTAGAAACCTAGAAAATTTCATTCCCCTTCTGCATGAGCCCTTTATTGCATAAAAAGTCTGCACTGTGTTCTCTGGAGAGAAGATATCTCATTACAAATTGCTTTATTAATCATATTAGCTGATAAACTAGAATACTAGCTACTGCATTAAAATTGACCTTTAGGTTACAGAAAATTGAAATCATTGGGGACAGCTTGTCCATGCAAAACAATCTTATTCTGTGAAGCAGAAGTTTCGACCTGAGCTACAACAACTAGTCTTTACAAACGCTCTATTTTCTTTTTTAAAGCATTCAGCACCCTTGTCCTTCTGAATGGCTTTGGCTCAGCTTCCCAGATGTTTAGAACTCTAGGCGTTGGTCAAGGAAGCATTTCTGCTGTGTGGTTTAGCTAAACACAAGCCCCTCTTACAGAGATTTGACTAATAATTGTTCTGAAAAAGAAGGACGCCTCCCATCTAAGAATAATTTATAAATATTACACATCCCACTCTACACCCGGGGGAAAAAATTCTCCTTTTTGTTAATCTTTCACAGAATAAATGATGAGATTGGAAGTTGAGAGAATAACCAGTAATTTATCTTGGGCTACAGTGATAAAAAGTCCTGTCATTTCAATAACTACCTCAGTTTCATGAACTACTTTATTAGCCATTAGCACAGACCACATGATTCGGGCTTAGAAGGAAATAACCGTCCTAAAGCCCAGGCAGCGAAAAAATCCTTCTCTTAATTTATAAATTCCCTTAAGAAGAACATGGTCCCATTCTTCATTATGAGCCACAAAACCACCTGCCTGCTCAATGTCAAAAATACTTCTACTGGCAGCTCATGGTTGGGAGCTTCCCAGATGAGAATGCCTATCTTTTACGTCACCTTTTGAGAAGAGAGGAAATAGACAATAGAAAGCTTGAAGAGAAAAAAAAAGTAGCCCAAGAAGAGGGCTCATTGCATTCCCAGTCCTACTCCTTTTTCTCTCTGTGTTTGTTTTGCTATTGCAATCCTTATTTCTCTGATAACAGCAACCTCTGACTTCAGTGCAGTGCCCTGGTTGGATGACATTACAACCAGCAAGTACCTGTAAGCCATGCCCGTCTCTGCTCTGGTGGTTTCCCGCAACGAAATTCCATGGACACGTAAAAACTTCTCCAGGTGTTTCCGTTCCGCTGCTCCACTGGGCCTGGCAGGCCAGCAGGCTGCCCCAGACGGAGGCTTGGTCACCACGATGTGCCGTCTACATTTCAGAGCAGAGTCGCTGGATTTGGGCAGACCCAGCTTGGGGCTGGGGATGTCTGCACAGGCAGGTTTATACAGATGCATGTTTCAAAAACCCAGGAAAGCAGTGCTAATGGCACAGGACTCAGCTCTAAGACTGGCTGTATCTTGCTATGTTTAACTTGAGTTACCCAGCTTTGGTGTGTCCCTAAAAGGGATTGGATTGTTTTCCTTAGATGCCCCTTATGGTTTTTGTATGTGAGCGGGCTCCTGAGGTCCTGGCAGAGCTGCTGGCTACAGGTCTTGGCTGAAGCCTACGCAAAAAGAAGCTTGACAGAGGCCAGTCACTTTTCCCGTCCCCGTAAAGTTCACAAAGTCAAACTTAAGCAACCAAGTATTGGCCCTGGGAAGAAAAATACGGGCATTCTTTCCCATGTCTTTCTATTTAGGTAAAAGGAATATTTTGGTGGGATTTGGGCCAAGTGTTCTGTTCTCATAAGGACCATAAGGTCTTGAGCATGATTCATGAGTGTGTAATGAGACCTCTCTAAATTATCAAATATTTCACAATTTACTATACTAGTGGCATGATTCATATGGGCAATAAGCCCACTGATTTTTGATGAAGGTGCAAGAGCAATTCAACAGAAGGATAGGCTTTTCCACAATTGGTGCTGGAACAGCTGGATACTGATAAACAAAAAGAAACAAAAAAAAATAAATGACCTTTGACACCTCATATTCGTACAAAAAAAATTAACTCAAAATGGGTCACAGACTTCAATGTAAAATGATACAACTCTTAGGTAAAAACTTAAGAGAAAATCTTCAGGATCTGGAGCTCAGTAAAGAGTTCTTAGACTTGACACCAAAAATAAGGTCCATAAAAGGAACTATTATAAATTGGATCTCATAAACATTCAACACGTCTGCTCTGTGAAAGACCCTGTAAATCAGATGAAAAAACAAATTACAGACCGAGAAAAAATATTTGCAAGTCACAAATCCAACAAAAAACTTGTAACTAGAACATATAAAGAAGTCTCAAACCTCAACAATAAAAAACATATAAGCAATCCAATTAGCAAAAGGACAAAAAATATGGAAACATTTTACTGAAGAGGAGATACAGATGGCAAATAAGCACGTGAAAAGGTGGTCATCATCAGCCACTAGGGGAATGCAAATTAAATCCACACTGTGTATCTCCACACACCTATCAGAATCGCTAAAATAAACACAGCATTAACACCAAACGCTGGCAAGGATTCAGAGAAACTGGATCACTCATAAATTGCTGGTGGGAATATAAAAAGGTACAGCCTCTCTCCAGAAAAGTATGGCAGTTTCTTCTAAAACTAAATATACCAAACTTATATGACACAGCAATTGTACTCTTGGGTATTTATCCCCGACAAATTAAATCTATGTTCACACAACATCTACATACAAATGTTCATAGCAGGTTAATTTTTAATAGCCAAGAAGAAACAGAGGTGAACTGGGAAAGCAATAATGAAGAATGAGACAGGAGCCTTCTTCAATGCATCAGTGCCTTTCAATGCATCACTGTCTTTTTCTGCTCTCTGGATAGGGAAACAACATACGGCCTTCAGTCTAAAGCTTAATGCAAAGGAAATGACCAATGGGACTCCGGTATGCAAATGTGCACTCTGTGGCCAAAAATGCCTCAAAAGGTGGCTACTGGGGGCACAGAGTGCCTTGGGGAAGGGGTAGATGAGGAGGGAGGAAGGTTGGCGATGGGGCTTTGGTTCTCTTATATAGGCTTTGCACTCTCTTTTTAAGTAATGTTGGGCCATGGACGGTTTGAGATCAGGACAGTGGTCATGTGCTGATGAGTCATCACTTAAGTAATGCTTCCAGGATGCTGAGAACACGTTTCCCTTTGTCCCAGTCTGCTCTTGCCTGGCTGATAAGAAATTCCATGGAATGGGGGTGGATGAAGTAAGGTAGAAATAACAGCATGGGCTGTGAAATCCGGAAGACTTGGGTTTGAATTCTACCCCTACAACACACTAGTGAATTGACTGGGGGCACTTTATGAGTCCCAATTACCTCCTCTGGAAAATATACCTCACCATATTTCCTTATAGTACTGTTTGAAGAATAAAGGAAATATGGTATTTGATGTACCTGGCACAGAATAAATAGCCCTCTAAGTGGTGGTTATCGTTATAATATCTCCTGCATGGCCCAACTCTAAGGACTGCCATGACAGTGCAGTCCATGTGGATGGCGCCTCCTAGTGCTGCACTACCTGGATGGCATAGCTGGATGGGCAAACCTGGACAGACTTAGCAAGCAACAATTTTCAGGGGACTTCAATGCTATCGGTTACATGAGGAATCATAGAATTGTACACTTGAAACCTATATAATTTTATTAACCAAAGTTATCCCAATCCATTTAATTTTTAAAAGGCAATTTAAATTTTCAAATAAAAATACTAATGATTAAAAATAATTATTAAAGATTCAGTTATTGGAAGAACTGGGATAAAGTACAAATTCCCAGGAACATGGGCTCAGAGATCAGACTGACAGGGTTTTAACTCCTTGCCCAGCAGTATAGTACTGTGTGATGTGAATACTCTCAGTTGTTAGTTTCTTCCCCAGAAAAATGAGTAAAACAATACTACCCCCTCAGAGTTAGAAAACCAAAGTCAGGCTGTATATTTTAAATCCCCAAACATACCCCACTGCCTCTTGAAATGCCATTCCTCTGTATAATCATTGTATATGTTTAATCACTGACTAAAGTTCAATATTATTGAAAAAGTATGTTTCTGCCATGGAAGACAAGCTCACTTCCCTTACTTTGTGCTAGAATGTTCTTTTCAGCTGGGAAAATTATAAAACCTGAAGCACAAGTGTCCCATCAACGTTTTGAGAAATAGTGTTCTACATGCTTTGCTTTTCTAACATCTCTAAGGACTATTCCAAGATAAATTTCAACTTGAAGCAATTTCAAGATTTGCCATTTTCCCAAACAGATTAAAATGTTAGTTCAGATAAAGTCACAACTGATTTTTTTTTTTAGAGGTCACCTTTTTTGCAACCTTGCCCAATGGAACACAAGCAAGAATAAACAAAACTTTTAGGCTTCCTGGGAAAGGACCTCAATTCATAAACCATTTACTCTCTCGTGCACATAATTCAAGCAAGGTGGATTTTCTTGCTCCCCATTCCTCAGCAGAGTAAAGACAGCAAATTAGATGAAAAAGCCCATTAGAGGCAGATCTACTGACAGCAGCAAGAAAAATTTACAGCAAGGAGAGGTGAAAAATTTACAGAAAAAGTAATGGAGGGAGAAAAAAATACAGAAGCCAAACTTTAAAAATAAAATACCAAAAGAAGGCCTCTAATCTTCAAGGCAAATAGTTCTACATGCCTTAAGTCCCTAAGGACATTTTCACATAGCCCAACAGTTGACATTTATTAAGATAAACCAGAGCCCTGGCCAGTGTGGCTCAATTGGTTGAGCGTTGTCCCATGCACCAGAAGGTTGCAGTTCGATTCCCCATCAGGGCACATGTCCAGGTTGTGGGTTCCATCCCTGGTTGACAGGAGGCAACCAATCAACATTTCTTTCTCATGTAGATTTTTCTCTCCCTCTTCCTTCTTCTCTCTCTAGAAATCAGTAAAAACATATATATTTTTTTAAAAGGACAGAGTTGTCAAGTTGTTCCTTCAGGTTTAAAAAGTTAAAATAAATCCTTGACACAAATTACAAAGTTTCAGGGAAAAATCACTTGAGTCAAAGTGTATATTCTCTGACAATATCAGATGAACAAGGCCTAACTGTGACGAATTTCTGCATTTAGTTGTACTACTAGCTCATGTCACGAGGTTTTTTCCCATTCCTAGGAACTTGGTGGTTTAGTGGATTCCCAGCCTAAAAGACGTCAACTTTGTTCTTGAGTCACAGACCACACGTGTCTTCCCTGCACTTGCCTCCCTGCTGGTTCTCATTCCCACAAACTTCCTTGCATCCTTGTAAAACTCCAGCTGAAATGGTGTATTTTGTGCATATTTTTTTTCTGACACATCCCTGTCTGCCCCAGTCCTTTAGCTCTATTTCCAGAGCATTTCACACGTCTAATATTACACCAATAAAACAATACTGTGGTCTTGTATTCCCTGAAAACAACTCCAAGATTATTCACAGCAAGAAGCCTGTCTTATGTATCCTTATATCTCTGGAACTGCGACATAAGAGATGATCAAACCTCTTGAATGGATTTCTATTCAATTTTCTGGTTTGACTTTAACTTTTTTTTTTTTAATTAGATCTTTATTGTTCAGATTATTACATTTGTTCCTCTTTTTTCCCCCCATAACTCCTCTCCTCCCAGTTCCCGCCCCACCCTCCGCCCTCACTCCCCACCCACTGTCCTCATCCATAGGTGCACGATTTTTTGTCCAGTCTCTTCCCGCATCTCCCACACCCCTTTCCACCCCAAGAGTAGTCAGTCCATTCCCTTTCTATGTCCCTGATTCTATTATAATCACCAGTTCGTTCAGTTCATCAGATTATTTATTCACTTGATTCTTAGATTCGCTTGTTGATAGATGCGTATTTGTTGTTCATAATTTGTATCTTTACCTTTTTCTACCTCTTCCTCTTCTTAAAGGATACCTTTCAGCATTTCATATAATACTGGTTTGGTGGTGATGAACTCCTTTAGCTTTTCCTTAACTGTGAAGCTCTTTATCTGGCCTTCAATTCTGAATGATAGCTTTGCTGGATAAAGTAATCTTGGTTGTAGGTTCTTGGCATTCATCACTTTGAATATTTCTTGCCACTCCCTTCTGGCCTGCAAAGTTTCTGTTGAGAAATCCGATGACAGTCGTATGGGTACTCCCTTGTAGGTAACTGAGTTTCTTTCTCTTGCTGCTTTTAAGATTCTCTCTTTGGCCGAAACCGGTTTGGCTCAGTGGATAGAGCGTCGGCCTGTGGACTGAGAGGTCCCAGGTTCGATTCCAGTTAAGGGCATGTACCTGGGTTGCGGGCACATCCCCAGTGGGAGATGTACAGGAGGCAGCTGATCGATGTTTCTCTCTCATCGATGTTTCTAACTCTCTATCTCTCTCCCTTCCTCTCTGTAAAAAATCAATAAAATATATTTAAAAAAAAAAAAAGATTCTCTTTTTGTCTTTTGCTCTTGGCATTTTAATTATGATGTGTCTTGGTGTGGTCCTCTTTGGATTCCTTTTGTTTGGGGTTCTCTGCACTTCTTGGACCTGTAAGTCTATTTCTTTCACCAGGTGGGGGAAGTTTTCTGTCATTATTTCTTCAAATAGGTTTTCAATATCTTGCTCTCTCTCATCTTCTGGCACCCCTAAAATTCGGATGTTGGTACGCTTGAAGCTGTCCCAGAGGCTGCTTACACTATCTTCGTATTTTCAGATTCTTTTTTCATTTTGCTTTTCCGGTTGGGTGTTTTTTGCTTCTTCACATTTCAATTCTTTGACCTGATTCTTGAGCTCCTCTGGTCTGCTATTGGGTGTCTGTATAATATTCTTTATTTCAGCCAGTATGCTTAATTTCTAGTTGGTTCTTTATCACAACATCGAGGGTCTCATTAGATTTCTTGAGGATCTCACTACATTTATTGGCAGTTTTTAGAAAATTATTGAAAGACCTTAAAAGTGTGGTTTTGAGCTCTGTATCTTCCATTTCTGACATCTGCGTCCTGTTTCTTTGTCTCCGCATTTTTTATGCTTTCTTGGTGCAACCCCTAGTGGTCTTTATGCACAGTCTTGTTGTAGTTAAGCCTAGATTGTTGTAGGTAATACT
Organism: Myotis myotis; assembly: GCF_014108235.1. Classification (NCBI taxonomy): domain Eukaryota; kingdom Metazoa; phylum Chordata; class Mammalia; order Chiroptera; family Vespertilionidae; genus Myotis; species Myotis myotis. Next base: position 196,489,855 of record NW_023416324.1, read on the forward strand.
GGCGGGGATTTGACCACCAGGCCAACTGGCTGTGAGAATCAGCTGTGTCTGCAGTGAGAGAACTTCTGTCCTCTCTAGGGAGGTGCTAATCTAGCCTTTGCCTGAGGCTATCCGGCAAATGCCTCTGTGCAGGGCTTGGGCGGGGCGGGTCCCACGGGATCAAACAGGGTGGGCCGGAGCGAGCAGTTATGGCTGCTCTCAGTCCCGTCCCCAGGGGCTCTGCCTCTCTGAGTCCCAGCAACTGTTGCAAACCTCGGAGAGAAAGCTGCCTTCGAGTTCCGACCGAAGCCAGACAGTCCCGCTTCTCCCGTTTGAGTCTGGGTCCCTAAAGACTCGCCCGGATCTGGAGCTCAGAGTCTGCGACTCCCTCCTGATTGAAAACGCCAACCGCATCCTCAGCCACCAGCCCACTCCGCGCACTCCGCACCTTAGTATTTGACTTCAGCACTGCACCTCCTCTGAGTCTCGGTATGCGTTTCTCTTTCCTCCTAGTTGTAGGACTTCCACTCAGCCAGCGTTCCTGTGGTTCTGGGTGATGTCCGTTCTCTCTTTTAGTTGTTTTTTTGAAGTGGTTGTTCGAGGCAGCAAACTCCGGCGTTAACCTATGCCGCCATCTTGGTTCTCTCTCGACTTCAACTTTTTTTAATATTACAGGTTCAATACTGAGTGTCCTTGAATTCTGAATATTGGCTTTATTGGAAATTCATTTAACTGAAAATACCTTAAAAACAAAACACATTTAAACATAATAGTTCTTTGTCATTTATTTTGGATAAATGACCATTTGGAACCTAAAATAATATAAGCAGATTTAAGTTTAATATTTTGTCCAATAAGCAACTGGTGTTTGGATAGTCACATCATTCAAATTACTGAGCTTGGACAGGAGGAGTTGATCTATCCAATGTGCCCACTTGTGGAATTGATTATGCCATCACCCCCTTAACCTCAGAGGAAACTAAATAATGCAACAACCCTTTTGGACAGCTTGTTCCATGCTTGATGTTCATTGTTCTAATCCAATTAAATATGCAGATTAAGCTATAAAATGCACGTTGGGCTTTCATCTTTTATTAGTGAAGTATTTCAAATGGGAGATATTGTCGTAAAAAAGGTCTCTTGAATCAAACCCATATTTTCTTAACTAATTTTTCCTCAAATGTTTCACCATTTTACACACACACACACACACACAAAATGCATGTATTTTGTTTGAGGACAGTGAGCCAGGGGAGGAATGCCAAGATATCATTCATGATCAACAGTTTTATTTAATAATATTACATTCAAAACCATGCTGTATCCTGCTGCTGGGAGCAGAGGCTTCTCTGGCTTCTAGGATACCATAGGTGCATTCTAGAGAAACATGAAATGATTACACTGTTTGAATCAACACACTGTCCTGGAAGCTCCTCGGAAGAACGCACGCCTGGCCATTTCTGGAAGATCAGGCTGCTGTAGTGAACTCTGGTGGCTCAACAAGTGCTCTCTGACCATGTGCCTGATCCTACCTCATGCGCTATCAGCCTGTGTCTATGGCGCCAGAGCCTGTGGCTCTTACCATGGGGAGGGATAGCCATCTCACAACCAAATGTAGGTGGAATAAAACGAGCTGCAGGGGGGCTTCTGGCTCATCTACCCCTAAGTGATTCTTTTTTTTTTTTAAGTTAAATGGGAAGTATTTTTTTATTATTAATTTTTTTATTATTGCTTAAAGTATTACAAAGAGTATTACATATGTCTCCTTTTTCCCCCCGCCCTTGACAATCCCCTGGCCTCCCCTACCCCCCAGTGTCTTATGTCCATTGGTTATGCTTATATGCATGCATACAAGTCCTTCAGTTGATCTCTTACCCACCCCCCTCCTGCCCTCCCACCCTCCCTGGCCTTCCTACTGTAGTTTGACCATCTGTTCGAGGCAGCTCTGCCTCTGTATCTATTTTTGTTCATAAGATTATACTGGTCTTTACTATCCAGAAATGAGTGAGATCATGTGATATTCTTCCTTCACTGACTGGCTTATTTCACTTAGCATAATGCTCTCCAGTTCCATCCATGACGTTGCAAATGGTAAGAGTTCCTTCTTTTTTACAGCAGCATAGTATTCCATCATGTAGATGTACCACAGTTTTCTAATCCATTCATCTACAGATGGGCACTTAGACTGTTTCCAGATCTTAGCTATGGTGAATTGTGCTGCTATGAACATAGGGGTGCATATATCCTTTCTGACAGGTATTTCTGGTTTCTTGGGATATATTCCTAGAAGTGGGATCACAGGGTCAAATGGGAGATCCATTTTTAGTTTTTTGAGTAAACTCCATCCTGTCTTCCATAGTGGCTGCACCAGTCTGCATTCCCACCAGCAGTGCACAAGTGTTGCTTTTTCTCCACATCCTCTCCAGCACTTGTCGTTTGTTGAATTGTTGATGATAGCCATTCTGACAGGTGTGAGATGGTACCTCATTGTTGTTTTGATTTGCATCTCTCGGAATGATTAGCAACTTTGTGCATGTTTTCATATGTCTTTTGGCTTTCTGAATGTCCTCTTTTAAAAGGTGTCTATTTAGCCGAAACCGGTTTGGCTCAGTGGATAGAGCGCCGGCCTGCGGACTGAAAGGTCCCAGGTTCGATTCCGGTCAAGGGCATGTACCTGGGTTGCGGGCACATCCCCAGTAGGAGATGTGCAGCAGGCAGCTGATCGATGTTTCTCTCTCTCATCGATGTTTCTAGCTCTCTATCTCTCTCCCTTCCTCTCTGTAAAAAATCAATAAAATATATTTAAAAAAATAATAATAAAATAAATAAATAAAAGGTGTCTATTTAGGTCCTTTGCCCATTTTTTGATTGGATTGTTTATCTTCCTTTTGTTGAGTTGTATGAGTTCCCTATTAATGTTGGAGGTTAAACCCTTATCAGTGATAGCATTGGCAAATATGTTCTCCCATGTAGTGGGCTTTCTTGTTGTTTTGTTGATGGTTTCTTTTGCTGTGCAGAAACTCTTTATTTTGATGTAGTCCCATTTGTTTATTTTCTCTTTAGTTTCCAATGCCCTAGGATCTGTATCGGTGAAGAAATTGCTTTGGCATATGTCTGAGATTTTGTTGCCTTTGGATTCTTCTAGAATTTTTATGGTTTCCCGTCATATATTCAAGTCCTTTATCCACTTTGAGTTTATTTTTGTGTATGGTGTAAGTTGGTGGTCTAGTTTCATTTTCTTGCATGTATCTGTCCAGTTTTCCCAACACCATTTATTGAAGAGACTATCTTGACTCCATTGTATGTTCTTGCCTCCTTTGTCAAATATTAATTGAGCATATTGGTTGGGACTGATTTCTGGGCTCTCTATTCTACTCCATTGATCTATATGTCTGTTCTTGCGCCAGTACCAGGCAGTTTTGAGAACAGTGGCTTTGTAATACAGCTTGATATCTGGTATTGAGATCCCACCTACTTTGTTCTTTCTCAGGATCACTGCAGCTATTCGGGGTCGTTTTTTATTCCAGATGAATTTTTGGAGAGTTCGTTCTAAGTCTGTGAAATATGCTATTGGTATTTTAATGGGAAGTGCGTTGCATTTACAGATTGCTTTGGGCAGTATGGACATTTTAATGATGTTGATTCTACCAATCCAAGAACATGGTATGTTCTGCCCTCTCTTTATGTCTTCCTCTATCTCTTTTTTCAACGTCCTGTAGTTTTCTGAGTAGAGGTCTTTTACCTCTTTAGTTAAGTTTATTCCTAGGTAGCTTAATTTTTTTGGTGCGATGGTAAATGGGATTGCTTTTTTAGTCTCTCTTTCTGCAAATTCACTATTGATGTATAGAAATGCCATAGATTTCTTGGCGTTAATTTTGGATCCTGCTACATTGCCGAATTCTTTTATTAAGTCTAATAGCCTTTTGATGGAATCTTTAGGGTTTTTTAAGTATAATATCATGTCATCTGCAAATAAGGACAGTTTTACTTCTTCTTTTCCAATTTGGATGCCTTTTATTTCTTCTTCTTGTCTAATTGCAATGGCTAATACTTCCAGTACTATGTCGAACAGGAGTGGTGAGAGTGGGCATCCCTGTCTTGTTCCTGTTCTTAGGGGAAATGTTAGTTTTTGTCCATTGAGTATGATGTTGGCTGTGGGTTTGTCATATATGGCTTTTATTATGTTGAGGTATGATCCTTCAATTCCTACCTTGCTGAGAGTTTTTATCAAAAATGGGTGTTGAATTTTGTCAAACGCTTTTTCTGCATCAATTGATATGACCATGTGGTTTTTTTCTTTCAATTTGTTTATGTGATGTATCACGTTTATTGCTTTACGGATATTGTACCATCCTTGCATCCCTGGGATAAATCCTACTTGGTCGTGGTGTATGATCTTTCTGATGTACTACTCGATCCGATTTGCTAAGATTTTGTTGAGGATTTTGGCATCTATGTTCATGAGGGATATTGGTCTGTAATTCTCTTTCATTGTGCTGTCTTTACCTGGTTTTGGTATTAGGGTGATGCTGGCTTCATAGAATGAGCTTGGAAGTGTTCCTTCCTCTTCGATTTTTTGTAGTAGTCTGAGGAGGATAGGTTTTAGTTCTTCCTTGAATGTTTGGTAAAACTTCCCTGTGAAGCCGTTTGGTCCTGGGCTTTTGTTTGCTGGAAGCTTTTTGATGACTGCTTCAATTTCTTCCATAGTTATTGGCCTATTGAGATTTTTAGATTCTTCCTGATTAAGTTTTGGAATGTTGTATTTTTCTAGGAATATGTCCATTTCTTCCAGGTTGTCTAGTTTGTTGGAGTAGAGCTGTCCATAGTATATTTTAACAATCATATGTATTTCTGTGGGATCTGTTGTTATTATGCCTCTATCATTTCTGATTTTGTTTATTTGGGTTCTTTCTCTTTGCTTCTTGGTGAGCCTGGCTAGAGGTTTGTCAATCTTGTTTATCCTTTCAAAGAACCAGCTCTTTGTTTCATTGATTTTCTGTATTTTTTTTTGTCTCTATGTCATTTATTTCTGCTCTAATCTTTATTATCTCCTTCCTTCTGCTCACTCTGGGCTTTGCTTGTTGCTCTCTTTCTAATTCTTTGAGCTGTAGATTTAGATGATTTACTACCATTTTTTCTTGTTTGTTGAGCTATAAACTTCCCTCTCAGGACTGCTTTCATTGTGTCCCAAACGTTTTGGATTGTTGTGTTTTCATTGTCATTAGTTTCCAGGATGTTTTTAATTTCTTCTTTGATCTCATTGGTAACCCAATCAATATTTAATAACATGCTTTTCAGCTTCCAAGTGTTTGAGTATTTTGAGTTGTTTTTATTGTAGTTTATTTCTAATATTATGCCATCGTGGTCTGAGAAGATGCTTGGTATGATTTCAATCTTCTTGAATTTGGGGAGACTTTGTTTGTGACCCAATATGTGGTCTATTTTTGAAGATGTCCCATGAGCACTTGAGAAGAACGTATATTTTGTGGCTTTGGGGTGAAGTGTTCTGAAGATGTCAATTAAGTTCATCTGATCTAGTGAGTCATTTAGGATTGCTGTTTCTTTGCTGAGTTTTTGTCTAGCGGATTTATCCAGTGATGTCAGTGGTGTATTAAAGTCCCCTACTATGATTGTATTGTTGTCGATCTCCCCCCTGATATCTTCCAGGAGTTTTCTTATGTATGTGGGTGCTCCTGCATTGGGTGCATATATGTTTATCAGGGTTATATCCTCTTGTTGTATTGATCCCTTTAGTATTATGAAGTAGCCTCCCTTATCTCTTGATATGGCCTTCACTTTGAGGTCTATTTTGTCCGATATAAGTATTGCTACCCCAGCTTTCTTGTCCTTTCCGTTTGCCTGAAAGATATTTTTCCATCCCTTCACTTTCAGTCTGTGTGAGTCCTTTCTAATGAGGTGGGTCTCTTGTAGACAGCAAATATATGGGTCATGTTTTTTTATCCTTTCAGCCACTCGATGTCTTTTGATTGGAGCATTTAGTCCATTTACGTTTAAAGTTATTATTGAAAGGTACTTGTTTGTAGCCATTTCTATTTTTTTTGTGGCTGTTTTCTTTCTGGGCTTTTTAGTTCTTCTTTTTACACCAGTCCCTTTAGCATTTCTTGCATTGCTGGCTTGGTGGTGATAAACTCCCTTAGCCTTTTTTTGTCTGTGAAGCTTCTTATTTCCCCTTCAATTTTGAATGATAGCCTTGCTGGATAGAGTATTCTTGGATTCAGTCCTTTGCTTTGCATCACTTTGTAAATTTCTGTCCATTCTTTTCTGGCCTGATGTGTTTCTGTTGAGAAATCATTTGATAATCTGATGGGGGATCCTTTGTAGGTAACTCTCTGTTTCTCTCTTGCAGCCTTTAAGATTCTGTCTTTGTCTTGTACATTTGCCATCATTATTATGACATGTCTTGGTGTGGGTCTTTTGGGGTTCATCTTGCCCCTAAGTGATTCTTAGGGCAATAAAAACAAACAAACGCTGAGCCAGTCAAACTGAGGGCTGAGAGCCCTCATGGAGTGTCATAAGCCAGGCTGTGTTCCAAGTCCCTGCCATCTGTAAATGTCAGATCACCATCTACAGGTTCCTGAAGGGCCATCAGCTTTCTCAATGAAACAGGAAAAAGTGAGTTCCGAGTGGAGGAGCCAAAAGAGATTGGCCCACCCTGTGGCTTAGGCTGGTGCATCCAGCCTGGAACGAGAGTAGCATTGAAGGGAAAGCTGTGCCTTGACTTCTTTCCTGTTGTGGTAACCAGCTGGGCTCTCCCTGGGTGGCTCCTTTGCATGCTCTGACCACACCTCAGGGCAGAGACCAACCAGCCATTCATCATGCCCATTTCTCTCTCTTCCTAGGCACACATTTGGCCTACAACTCCCAGTCTCCCTTGCAGCTCAATGTGTCATGTGATTGAATTCCAGCCAATGTTACTTCTGCCTACAGGTGCCACTTTCAGGCCTGGTCCACAAAGTACCCTCCACATGATCCTCCACAGTCTCTATCCTGTCTGCTGGATCAATGCCAATACTCAGCCACTATCCACCTTAGGAAGCACAGGCTGATCCCAACTTTCACCTGATTGGAATGTCCTAGCCCTTGAATGGACTTAAATGAGTAGAAAATAATGTCAAGTCATTGAGGTTTCAGGATTTAGCAGGAAGGGTTACCTTTCATATAATCATGGCCTTTATGTTGCAAAGGGCATCTGCCTACTGCCTACCCATAATGAGCATTTAGTAGCCCTTCCTGGATTGGGAGGGAGAACTAGATATCTAGTCTGGAGCCCAGTTTAATTTCCTGGTGACTGAAGAAATACTTGGCAAGTTTCTGTCTATAACTAGTTTGCAATATGTGTGCCAATGCACACAAAACCCTCCATATCTCTTGCCTTGGAAAGGTGACATTTCTCATCGCCAGGGAGGCCGTGGGGAAGGGAAGCATGGTCTCAACCATCAGCTCCAGAGAGATGTGAGTCAGTACTCCTTGGAAGCATGCTGTTTCCTTCTCCCACTGAGCAAACACACATAATACAACCACGAGCCATTTAGTGACAACCACAAGCTAAAACCGGAAAGGCCAGGGCAGCTGTTGCTATGGAACCTTTACATCCTCTCAGAGAAGGATTCTTCTCAGGCTGCTCACTCAACAGTTGTTGAATGTTCTTGCACTCACCTCAGGTTGATTCTCAACACCAGATCTTCCTGCATGAACGCAAGCCAGGTTGCTAAGCTCATGGATTACCTGCTGCCCTGCTGGCAGGAACCGAGTGCACTAAAGCTCATTGTATGTGGAGAACTGCCTGTCCACACACAGGACCACAGCTAATCCTCTGGAAATGGATGAAGTAAATGATTTCTAGGAAGTCATGGAGTTTTAATAGCAGAGAGGAAATATCAGAAACGACGCTCAGTGTACCTACTCTCCAGTTAAAAAGAGACATTTATTAAGATGGTAGAAATCACTCTTAAAAGACTATAGCTCAATGTTTATTCATGTGTTGATTTGTTCTACTAAATGTACGCAGGCATTTCAAATTAATAGGTTCAGGCAGCTATGGTTTGGAATGTTGACACTGATGGTTTTAAAAGCTCTTTGTATTGTATCCCAAAATCACTTTTTCCCAGGAGGTTGGTGATTGTATAAATCCCTTAAAAGCCTCTGTAAGAACACAAAGATCTCTGGTAAGTACTGCTTGAGCTCAGCAGTCAGGTACTAGGTGAAGTGCCCATTTTCCTCAGATATTTTAAGAGTCACCCTATCCTTAATTATCTTCATAACACTTAAATACACCATGCACAGTCAGGGGTCACACCTCAACCCTTATTTCAGAGTGTTTGAAAACAAAGTGCATTGCTCTTTCAAATCACTTGTGCAGTCGTACCTCATTTATTTTTTACAATGGTCCTTTCTAATGCTATTAGTCTTCTTTGCAGTCGAAGAAATTGAGACTCAGAAAAGTTAATTAACTTACCCAATGATTTGTTTAACTATAGAACTCAATGCCATAGATTCCATATAACACTGTGTAGTGCAGAGAAAGCAATGAAATAGGTGCTCTCAAATATTGGCAGTGGGAAGGTAAAGTGAGAAAGTATTTCCAGACAGCAACTGCATTAATAATAAATATGACTGCATACATGCATATGTAATATTAGTACATAATATTCACCCTTTCACTCCACTTCTACAAATAGAGCCTAAGAAAATAACCAGAGAGTTTGCTAGTTTGCTTATTTGGCCATCTGGGGTGATGCTGCTTAGAGTTATTAATTTAATAACTTATTTTGTTCACATAATGAATAAGCCCTATGTGGAAGAATCCATTTGACAGTTGAAGTCACATAAGTAGAATCTAATTCAATTTAGATTGACTGAGGAGTCATTACTTTTTACTCTCCTTTGGTATTCAACCAATATGTATCTCGGTGCTTTTTTAAAAAAATATTTTTATTGATTTCTGAGAAGAAAGGAGAGGGAGAGAGAGATAGAAACATCAATGATGAAAGAGAATCATTGATTGGCTGCTTCCTGCAAGCCCCACTCTGCGGATCAAGCCCACAATCCAGGCATGTGCCCTAACCAGGAATCAAACCATGATCTCCTGGTTCATAGGTCGACACTCAACCACTGAGCCACACCAGCTCAGTGCTTTTTAAATCAGCAGATGAATGGATTCAAAAACTGTGGTACATCTACACAATGGAATACTATGCTGCTGTAAAAAAGAAGGAATTCTTTTTTTTTTAATATATTTTATTGATTATTTACAGAGAGGAAGGGAGAGAGATAGAGAGCTAGAAACATCGATGAGAGAGAAACATTGATCAGCTGCCTCCTGCACATCTCCCACTGGGGATATGCCCGCAACCCAGGCACATGCCCCTGACCGGAACCGAACCTGGGACCCTTCAGTCCGCAGGCCGATGCTCTATCCACTGAGCCAAACCGGTTTCGGCAAAAAGAAGGAATTCTTACCATTTGCAACAGCATGGATGGAACTGGAGAGCATTATGCTAAGTGAAATAAGCCAGTCAATGAAAGAAAAATACAACATGATCTCACTCATTTACGGATAATAAAGACCATTATAAACTGATGAACAAAAATTGATACAGAGGCAAAGCAGCATTGAACAGACTGTCAAACTATAGTGGGAAGCCCAGGGAGGGTTGGGGGGTTGGGGAGTAAGAGATCAACCGAAGGACTTATGTGCATGCATATAAGCATAACCAATGGACACAAGACACTAGGGGGTAGGGGAGGCCGGGGGAATGTCAAGGCGGGGAAAGAAAGGAGACATATGTAATACTCTTTGTAATACTTTAAGCAATAAAACAAAATTTAAAAAAATAAAGTATAAAATTACAGAATTAAAAAAAATTACTCATTCTTTAATTCAGATCTCCCTAAGTGTGTATCATAGAACACTTAGTTCAGCGGTTCTCAACCTGTGGATCGAGACCCCTTTGGGGGTCGAACAACCCTTTCACAGGGGTCGCCTAAGACCATCGGAAAACACATATATAATTACATATTGTTTTTGTAATTAATCACTATGCTTTAATTATGTTCAATTTGTAACAATGAAATTGGGGGTCACCACAACATGAGGAACTGTATTAAAGGGTCGCGGCATTAGGACGGTTGAGAACCACTGACTTAGTTCTAAGATATTCCACAAATAAGTTTGGGAATCCCTGCCTGCTGTTTCCTTTCTCTAGATTCACAGTGCACATCAGCGTATGAGAAGCTCTGACAGGTCCTTCAGTAATGGCAGAAAAAGCACCTTTGTTGGCTCAGTGTTTTGCAAACCTATTTGATCCCAGAACACTTTTTCATGTACACTCAAGTAATAACCCACAGAACCACTATTCTGCAAATATTCCTCAGAACATATTGCCTTTAACATGCACTTCTATAGTTATCAACCTAGTCTTATTATTTCCAAACCTAGCCATCTCCAGTCGTTTGAAGGGTGTTATGAAAACTTCTTTACACATATGTTTTTATGTAATTCACACATATACATACATATCATTTTAAGGAGGTGAGGGCCACTATTTCAGATACTTTATAAGTTGCTCAGTGATTCTCAACCTCTTTGAATTTTACCACACACACATATTGCTACTTATATAAATGTTCTCATATAATCATAGTAATGACTCAAATTCCTGTAGCAAGGGAAGAACTCTCTTTGTCAGTTAAAACTGCTAATACATGAAAATATTCATCCAGCCTAGTTCCTTATTATAAAATACAAAAAGAAAATAGGACATTCAAGTATTTTTCCTTTATGAAGGTGCCAGGCGTCCTTTCCTTAAGCTAGAATTAGGGGAAAGTATATTCTTTCTGTTCCACTGAAGTTCTTGGAAATCATATTCAATATAAGTATTTTGGGGGTATCTACTTTGTGCCTAACTAGTCCTGTTCTAGAAACTACTAAAGAAATTAATTCATGGGTTAGGTTCATAAGAAGTTTACAAGACCTTTAGTTAAACAAGAGTTGGGAAACAAATGAGAAACAACACAAGAGAGTTTTAAGTGCCAAATCATATCACGTGCTAGAGCCAAGATGTGTCTTTAATTCTTGTCATCCCGAGCCCCACCTGATGCTGCTTTAAGTGTGGGGTTAAAACTGATATCCTAGTAGCAATACAATGCAACATGGGAAGAGTCTGAATGTAGAGATGAAAAACACTGAATGCAATGGCTTCTCTTTTCTCTCTTGTGGAATTGTATTCCAACCAGACAGTACCTTAGAATGAATGTGCCAAATTGCTCTGTACCTATGTAATCTGTATACAAAAAGCCAGCTACCTTAACCACCAGAGACCAGAACACCACAGCCCCTCGCCCAGGCTGGCCCCGCCACCCCCAGGGAGCGGCTATGGGTGCCCATAGGCAACGCGATAGGGTGCGATTTTGATGGAGGAAAGTTGAAGAAATAGGGGGGAAGGTCTTAAGGGTCTGCGGGTTTAGGGTGGTTGGCCTGGAGTAGGTTTGGCGTGTGCTGGGGAAGGAAGAGGAAGATCCGATTGGAAAACGGCTCAGCACAGTACCTTTCTCATTGCAAACCAGACGGCGCCAGCAGTGGACTGAATGGGCGGTTGTTTCATGCGTGCGCTTGGGACCGACATGTTCATGGCAGCAGCAGGACTCCCGAAACTTCGCTGATTCCAAACAGTAAACAGCTATCAACGTCCGAGAACAGGAAAATCCTCTCCAACTAGAGGCCTGGATTTGCAACGGGACTGAAGGAAACACCACTTGAGGAGGAGCTAGGAAAACCGGAAGTATGCGACCAGAGGATGGTGGGATGGTGGAGGACGCCTGGGCGACCAGAGGATGGTGGGATGGTGGAGGACGCCTGGGCGACCAGAGGATGGTGGGATGGTGGAGGACGCCTGGGCGACCAGAGGATGGTGGGATGGTGGAGGACGCCTGGGCGACCAGAGGATGGTGGGATGGTGGAGGACGCCTGGGCGACCAGAGGATGGTGGGATGGTGGAGGACACCGTGAGCCTCTTACTGCGCATGTACATAGTCAGCCCTATAGTCTCAGTCTCGCAGTATTTGGACCTGACTTCTGGCAGGAAATTATTTCTATTGCGGTTTGCTGTCCCCTTGCGGGGAGGAAGATCAGAATTAAAGGTTTCATTTGTTATTTGGTTTGAAGCGGAGGACAAGAGCCGCGAGTACGACCAGTTCTATGACTACACACGCACCTCCCAGGAGCTGCAGATGAAGCCACCAACATCGAAGCCTTCAATGGAACCATCAAGATCTTCCAAGAGCAGGGCCACACTCAAGAGAAGGGCAGCAAGGAGTATCTGGAGCACTTCCAGCGTGAGGGCAATGGAACCGAGATGCAGAGGATCCTGCTGAACTCAGAACGGCTCAAGTCTCGCATCGCGAGATCCATGCCATCCCCGAGAGCCTCGCGAAGCTGGAACAGGAGCTGCCGACACAGGCCTTGGACAACTGGGAGATCGATGAGCGCAGGAACAGCCTGAAGCCAGACCTCATGCAGCTGTGCACCATCCGAGACCAGTAGCTCGTATGGCTCGCCCAGAAAGGCTTCCGGCAGAAGAAAATCAGCGAGTGGTTGGGAATCACAAATGAGACTGAAGACCAGTATGCACTGATGGAGGGTGAGGATGACCTCCCCCACCATGAGGAACGCATCTGGTATGTGGGCAAGATCCACCGCACGCAGGCTGAGGAAATGCTGAAGGGCAAGCGGGATGGGACCTTCCTCATCCGTGAGAGCAGCCAGCGGGGCTGCGGTGCCTGCTCTGCGGTGGTGGACGGCGATACCAAGCACTGTGTCATCTACCGCACGGCCACTGGCTTGGGTTTTGCGGAGCCCTACAACATGAATGGGTCTCTAAAGGCTCTGGTGCTGCATGACCAGCACACCTCCCTCCTGCAACACAACGATGCACTTACCGTCACACTGGCACATCCTGTGTGAGCCCGGGGCCCGCACCCCCACTGACTCATATAGAGCAGGACTCCATCTTTCTGTCTGTCTGTCTCTCTTCTTTATGAATCTTTCTCTGTCTCAATCTCTCTCTTGCTTTCTCTGAGTCTTTCTCTTCCTGCCACTCTTTCTATCCCCATTTCTGTCCTCTCTATCTCTCTTAGTCTCTGTACCTCTAAGTCTTTGTTAGAGGAGCCTACCTCCTCCACCCTATGCCCCCTCTCCCCATGGGCACTGCCCTCCCCTGGCTCTGGCTGCCCCCACCAGTTCCTACAGTTCTCCCAAGTCCCCCCTGCCTGTACCTGCCATGTTTACAAAGGCTCCTGGGGTGCTCAGCCCCAGCCTGGTGCCCTGATTTTTAAGCCATAGACCTGGGGTCAGGACAGGAAGAAGGCAGGAAGGAACTTCGCTGGGCCACTTCCAAGAACCTCAGCTGTGACATTTGGGACCGGGTGATCCCGCCACACAGACCCAACTTCCCGTCCAAACCCTGAAGTGAAACCCGCACCTGTTACCCCCACATGGAGCTGCTGCCCAGAAGCCCTCCTCCCCCAAAAGCAAAATTGTTAAAAATAACCTCAAGAGCTGGGCCCTCTCTGACCCCAGGCTTCCCAGGAACCCAGGCTGCTGCAGGTACTGCTGGGCCAGCCGAGATGCGCTGCCCACACAGCACCTCTGCTTGATGCAGTTTCAAGGCTTCTTTTTGGTCATGTTGGGTCCTGATTTTGTTTCCTTGTCTGTAAACCCGTTTTCTCCTCTTTCAGGACAAGAACCGTGATTTTCTATGCTGCCATGGACCCACCTCCTGCCTGCCCATCTGGGCTGGCAGGTGAGTTTTGTATGGTACGTTGATACTTATATAGATATAAAACATTGAACTCAAAAAAAAAAAAAAAAAAAGAAAATGGGATAGTGACAAATAAGAAACTTTGGAGACAGTGAAGGGCAGGTTGTCCAGACTGTTGAGAGCTAAGAATTAGAGTTTAATTGGGATAGAAATCCTGCTAATAGCACCTGATGACTGAAATCTGAGCACTCTGCTTTTAGGTTTTCCAGTTTAAGTTTTTGGAGACTACCTACTAAAACATTCCTGGTTGGAAAGTGTTTGTATAGAAGCCCATAGGTATTAAGTATTTGCTGTGTTTACCATGCTTAGCTCTCTGTACGGAATATGGAATCATGTTAAACGCCTCATGTTCTCAAGAAGCTTGACTTCTGAAGGAGCTGGTTCTGAAAGAGCTGGTGCTGCATTACCAGTACACCTCGATCATACAACACACGATGCACTTACTGTCACACTGGCACATCCCATTTATTTTTATGTTAAAAAATAAACATAAAAACATGTTTATTTTTTAACAGAAGAAATATAAACATTAAAAATAAAAAAAGAAGAAGCTTGAGTTTTAGGGGCAAAATCAAGCAGTCAGGCAAGCGGTTAGGAGTCAGTGGTCCCAGATTGCAAGAGGGATGTACAACTACTGGTTTAGGCCCCATATGCAGGATCGGGCCTAAACTGGCAGTCGGACATCCCCCCAAAAGGTCCCGGATTGCAAGAGGGTGCAGGCCAGGCTGAGGGACCCTCCCCCCATGCACGAATTTTGTGCACCAGGTCTCTAGTATATTAATAAAGGAGAAATATAAAGAAAATAACCAGAGATATGGTTATTTAAAAATCTGGTATAAAGATATTATAATCCTATCTAATAATAGAGAAACATGGTAATTAGCCATACCTCCACTACCCTTCCCATTGGCTAATCAGGGTGATATGCAAATTAACTGCCAACCAAGATGGCAGCCGGCAGCCAGGCAGCTTGAAGCGAACAGGAGGCTTGCTTGCTTCAGTGACGGAGGAAACCAACATTCCCTGCCTGCCTTGCTGGCCTCTGAGCTTGCAGTTTAAGAAACATTGTTACAAATATAGAAGCTAAACAAAACCCCAGAAACCTGCTTTCAGCGAGCCGGGCTTCAGCCAGCAGGACCGCAACATTGTTTCAATTATAGAAAAAACACAGATCCCTGCTTTCAGCTAGCCAGGATCTCAGAGCTGGAGTGAGCAGGAACGCAACAGTGTTACAATTATAGAACCCAAACAAACCAGATACCTGCTTTCAGCAGCCGAGGCCTCAGAGCTAGAACCAAGCCTCAGAGCTAAAGCTGGCCCAGAATTTAAAAAAAAAGGAAAAAAGGACAGGTTGGGAGCTTTAGTCACCCACCAGCCTGAAAACGGCCCTCAGCCCCTCACCCAGACTGGCCAGGCACCCCAGTGGGGACCCCCACCCTGAAGGGGGTGTGACCAGCTGCAAACAGCCATCATCCTCTCATCCAGGCTGGCCAGGCACCCCAGTGGGGACCCCCACCCTGATCCAGGACACCCTTCAGGGCAAACCAGCCGGCCCCCACCCGTGCACCAGGCCTCTATCCTATATAGTAAAAGGGTAATATGCCTCCCAGCACTGGAATCAGCGGAGCAGCGAGGCCTCCCGGCACTGGGATCAGTGTGACAGGGGGCAGCGCCCAAACCCCCTGATCGCCCTGCGTCTCTGTGTGTGACAGGGGGCGGGGCCACAACCTCCCTATCTGCCCTGCTCTGTTCGTGACAGGGGAAGGTGCCCCAACCCCCTGGTTGCCCTGCGGCTCTGTGTGTGACAGGCTGCGGTGCCCCAACCCCTGATCGGCCCTGCTCTGTGTGTGACAGCGTGTGGCGCCCCAACCCCCTGATCGGCCCTGCTCTGTGTGTGACAGGCTGTGGTGCCCCAACCCCTGATCGGCCCTGCTCTGTGTGTGACAGCGTGCGGCGCCCCAACCCCCTGATCGGCCCTGCTCTGTGTGTGACAGGATGCGGTGCCCCAACAGCCCCCCACGGGCCCTGCTCTGTGTGTGACAGGGTAGAGCCATAACCTCCCCATCGGCCCTGCCCTGAGTGTGACAGTGGCAGTGCCCCAACCCCCTGGTTGGCCCTGCTCTGTGGGTGGTAGAGGGCGGCACCCCAACCCCCTGATCCGCCCTTCTCTGTGTGTGACAGGGTACAGAACCCCAACCCCCCTAATGGGCCCTGCTCTGTGTGTGACAGGGAGTGGCGCTGCAACCTGCCTATCGACCCTGCCTTGAGTGTGACAGGGGGCAGTGCCCCAACCCCCCAATTGCCCCTACCCTGAGCATGACTGAGGGTGGCATCGCAACCTCCCAATCCGCCCTGCTCTCTGCATGACAGGGGGCGGCGCTCCAACTCCCCAATTGGTCCTGCTCTGAGCCCTACCTGGGGCTGCACCTAGGGATTGGGCCTGCCCTCTGCCACCCAGGAGCAGGCCTAAGCCAGCAGGTCGTTATCTCCCGAGGGGTCCCAGACTGCGAGAGGGCACAGGCCGGGCTGAGGGACCCCCTCTCCCCCCCCGAGTGCACCGTGCCTCTAGTCTATATTTTTAAACAGATAATATGCAAATTATCCAGGCATCACGACCACTGGAGGAGGCTGCATCACGACCGCTCAGGAGGAGCTGCATGCGCAGATGGGCGGGAGAGGACTGCGTGCCATCCCCAGCCCCAGCGGACACACACACACACACCAGGGGTGAGGGTGTGCTGCGAGTGGCTGCACAGCACACCCCCCACCCCAGCAGACACACACACACCAGGGGTGGGAGCATGTTCTGAGCAGCTGTGCAGCATGGCTCGGAGCACACCCCCAGTGGGTGGCGGCAACAGCCAGAGCAAAGCAGCCCTGGTCCCAGATGCCTGATGGTGGCTGGAGCAAAGCAGCTCAGGTCCCAAATGCCTGGCAGCAGCCGGAGCGAAGCAGCCCAGTTCCTGGGTGCCAGAGGGAAACCAGTGCTGGCAGCCACGGGAAGGAAGGCCTATTCTTGCACAAATCTTCATGCATCAGGCCTCTACTATTATTTATAATCATGATAAATAGTAAACAAGATAAGACCAGCTAAGCAATAATCCTATATAATAAAAGGGTAGTATGCAAATTGACCCTAATGGTGGAATGACTAGAACTGACCGGTCACTATGACATGCAATGACCACAGGGGGCAGATGCTCAATGCAGGAACTTCCCCCTGGTGGTCAGTGCACTCCCACAGGGGGAGCTCCGCTTAGCCACAAGCTGGGCTGATGGCTGCAAGCTCAGCAGTGGTGGCAGGAGCCTCTCCTGCCTCCTCAGCAGTGCTAAGGATGTCTGACTGCAGCTTAAGCTGGCAGATGGACATCCCCCAAGGGCTCCTGGGCTGCCAGAGGGTTCAGGCTGGGCTAAGGGACCTGCCCCCCCAAGTGCACAAATTTTGTGCACCAGGCCTCTAGTCCTATATAATAAAAGCCTAATATACTAAGTGTCCAGTTGTACCATAAGCCATTCAACCAATCAAAGCATGATATGCTAATGATATGCTAAGGCCACTCAACTGCTTACTATGATGTGGACTGACCACCAGGGGGAAGATGCTCTGACTGGTAGGTTAGCTTGCTGCTGGGGTCCAGCCGATCAGGACTGAGCGAGGCAGGCCAGACACACCCTGGAGCCCTCTCAAGGTCCCTCCCCAACTGGCTAACCTCCCGCATCCCTCCCAGGCCCTGATTGTGCACTGGTGGGGTTCCTCAGCCTGGCCTGTGCCCTCTCGCAATCTGGGACCCCTTGGGGGATGTCGGAGAGCCGGTTTCAGCCCAACAGCGGAACAATGGCTGCTATGATGTGCACTGACCATCAGGGGTCAGACGCTTAACACAGGAGCTGCCCCCTGGTGGTCAGTACACTCCCACAGTGTTCTGAGCATCGCTCAGCCAAAAGCCGGGCTCACGGCTGGTAAGGGCAGCAAGCCTAAGCCATCAGTCAGACATCCCTCGAGGGCTCCTGGACTACAAGAGGGCACAGGCCTGGCTGAGGGGCCCCTTCCTCCTCCCCCACCCCCACCGAGTAGACGAATGTTATGTGCCGGGCCTCTACTATACTTATAAGATACAGTCCTTTACATTTTTAAAGTGGTTTTCAAAATAATAAAATAGACTGTCATAATTTTAATAAAATAAGGCAAAAAAAATATCTAGTATAATTCAAATTCACAAGGCTGGGGAGAAGCACTCCAAGATATTAGCAGTGGTCACCTTTTCTTCTTTATACGTTTGTCTATTTTTAAAATTTTCTACCAAGTTCAGATGCTATTTTTGTAACCTTAAAAAATAGTTATTTAAAACAACAAATAATGTTTTAAAATCATATCCACAGTTACACAGGAACTAAAAGCCAACCCTTTGCCTCTAACTCTAGGACTCTGGCCCCTGCACCACCCTCCTTTGCTGTGCAGGGGACTGAGCCACCCTGTAAAATGCATCAGCCTCACAGGCTCATCAGACAACTCTGTGAAATGGCCAGCCAATCAGTATAAAGCCAATCAGAGATTTTCACATGTAGCCCTATGCAAACATAGCCCCAGAAAGTAGGTCAGAACCACTTATCATAAGACTGATGTGCATTCTCTCCCCTCTTCCCGCAATTTTATTTCTTGAATATACCAGGACTGCTGGACCCCTCTCCAGCTCTAATGCCTTCTTCCAATCAGTTAAGAATACCCTTGATTTCAAATATAGATTATCATTGAATCTGGGCATAAGCCAATCCTCAGATCCCTCAAGAACTGGAATTAACCTGATGTAAAATATTTTCATTGGAAATTGGAGTTAGAGTCCTCTAGCAATTCCCTGTTGATGGCCATGAAGCAAGGACCCATAGAATTCTTGCCCATAGCAAATGTGTAATGTCTTCAAGGCCTGTTCAATCAGGTTTATATTCTGTTCTGGAAGTAAGATTTCACAGATGGATACGTATGTCCCTATTTCGTATCAATCATATCTATCTTCTACATACAGGCCTCTAATAAAGATCTCCTTCTTGGGCCATGTTGTTGGAAGAAAGGACAATTGGAAGTCCGGAAAAACTTTCTGTAACTTCTTCACAGGCAACATCTACAAATGAAAGGAATTCTGGTGGCATGAGGAATTGCTCGGTCTATCGCTTACATTATAATTTGAAGGAATTGCACCATTCATCCTTGTCATTGTTCCAGTAAATTCAATGATTCAACTGAGGTAGGTAATTCCAATATTAGGTGAAAAAAGGAAAGGAGCAGACAATGAGAAAAATTGCCTTTTTTCTGAGACATGCACATGGAGCTCTGCAGTAAATCTAATTTGTAAATGGACTTCATTCCACCAGTCTCCTCCTGAAACAACCATGCTATAAAAATAAAGGGGAAGACATTTTTAATTTTTGATCATGTAAGATAGACATGACTTTCACTGTTCTTTATCACACTCATTAAACAGGGGATACACAAGGTGACTGCAGAGCAATGATTAATAACATTACCCTGTAGATTACCAAGGAAACCATTCATTCTGGTTACAGGACATGTTGTTATTGCTTGAGTAAAGCAGAAAAGAGTAGCATCTGTTTTTTTCCAAAATTTGATGGCTAAACCTAGTTACCTTAATGAATATTCCCCTCTAACCTGAAAGATGTCATTCCAGTGTCAGATAATAGAGCAGGAATTTTATGGTCCTGTGTTAGACTCCTTTAAGGAAAGTTTCTGGCCTAGAGTACTAAAATAATACGTTATGGAAGGAAAACATTATAGAGGCTTTCCTGTGCCACTTAATTCTTTGTCCAGGAGCTCGTTAATGGTAGCTTTAAGATGTACGGATGTGAGTTGCTGTCCCAACACTGACAGCTCATTCAAGTTCTTTCTGATGGAGACCATTCTCCTTCGGCCCTTCCTCCATGTATATTAAATAACAATCTCTCTGGCCATAAATAGTCAATGTATGTCACAGAACATTTCCAGACACTTTTATCTCGTTCTAATCTTCTACATGTTGATTTTTAAACAGTGGCTTAGATTTGGAAATATCTCTTTTATTCCTGCTTTGGAAAGGGAAGAAGAGAAGTTCAGGCATTTTGAGGTTCATAGTCGAACAAGTTTTCAGTGCCGAGACATCAGCTAACTCAATTGCTAAATAAGCTTCCCTATTGTGCCCTTTTGGAATCAGAAATATAAAAACAAGGCACCTCAGAGCACACAGGGATGCTTTGATAAATGGAATACAGCCAGGATTTCTATACTTCCACAGTCTCTACAGAATTACTTTTCCATACTTCAGCCATTTCATTGAAACCATTTTTCACTTCTAATGGGTTTTTATTAACAGTTTAATAAAAATTGTTATTTTAGGCTTTATTTTCATAATAATTTTTCTTGCAAAATTATTTTTAGTGCCTAAGAGATTTTTATGGCAATTACAGGGAATAAGCATTCTTAGACTACAGACACTACTTTTGCTCTGTACATTTTGCCTTATAACAAAGAGATTTGTGAAATTATTCTTCCTCTGCATTATTTGAACCCGACGCTGGGGAAACAAGAAAGAGCAAGAGAGGAAAATCTATAGAAATTTGTCTTATATTGCCTCTTTTTTTTTAAGTGTCTTTTTTTCCTGATGTTGACTGTCTTAGAGGGATGCTCAGACCCTCGTGTTGGTGGTCTATGTTCTACTCTGCACCCATTGCCAGACCTAAGCCCCATTCAGCAAGTTCACACCAGGAAATCAGGATACTTTCAAACAGGCAAAATGCACTGCCCTCCCTCATCCCAAGTTCTCAAGGCAGCAGAAGGGCAGAAAGACCACAGGGCCTCTCTTGTTGTTGTGTTAGGAGGGGGCACTTTCCTGCAATCTTGGAACTGGTTTTTACTTAAGACAAATCTTAATGCCATCCTCCTTTTTCCTATCAGCTCCTGAGTGTCGGCTGCCTCCTTCCAAGGGGTGGATTCTGAATAACTACCCAGGGACCATCGTGTGCCATTTTCACCAAGTCCCTGCTCTTTGCCGTTACACATTCTAGTGTCAATCATCCATAAGGCAATGAGAGCCCTTAAGGTCTCCAGCAGCTCAGGGCAAGAAATCAAAGTGCCGGGGGAGGAGGCTTACCTGTGGGGCATGCCGGTGATGCAGGCGGTGGTGCCCTCGTGGGACAGGTCGCAGAGTTTCAGGTACCAGTTCATCTCCACTTCGCGCACCAGCGCCAGTTGCTGCGCCCTGAGCTGGCTTTGCCCCGCGGGGCTGAGGCTACCGTCCTTTCCATTTTCCGAGGCTTTCTTGGGAGGCTTGTCCTTGCCCCCTCCGGAGGGCCCCGACTGTTTCCTTACCTTGGTGGTGCTGCTGCTCTCTTCTATGACCTGGGCTGACAGCATCCTGGAGGGGCCTGTCTGTGCTTCAGAAAAGACTCCAAGGACCTGTCATCAAAGCAATTGGAATGGATTTTTCTGCTCTGCCTCCCTCGTCTTCGCTGTCTTTGCCCATCCCTTTAACTTTATCCTGCCACGAAGCTGTAACTGAGCCGGGTCTGTGACTGGGCATGAAAGGGTATCCCTAATTTTCCTGAGGAAGAGCTAGAGACCAGTGATATCACAGAATGTGGAAATTGTCAAAACAACCTCCGACAACTTGGTAATGCGGAAGCTCTGCTGTGCTCTTGCTTCTGCAAAGTGTGGACCTCGGCTTCATCTAACAGTAACTCTCAACCTTAGCTCATTAGGCTTGGTAAACTATATTTGATCATCATGTTAGAGTTATTTTTAAAAAGGGACATCTACAGGCTCATTAGCCATTCTTTATTAGAGTCCCTTTAGAGTTTTAAACATTTTAATGTGAATTTCCTCAAATAAGTCTAACATCAATGCAAGGGGAGTGTAATCGTCCTTTTGTGTAAGCCTTAAAATAAAATTTTTAATTGATTTTGTAATCCTTTGGGAGGGGGGGTGCTTTTTTAATGTCAGCAAACCACTATGTCAAACAGTCTTTCATTCTGAATGAAAACATGATGAGCCCACCATAACTGACTCAGTAATTGACCCTCTTGATGATTCTGATGGTTGGAAGCATGAGAATCATCTTCTAATCCAGGGGGCTGAGGCTGATGTTGGGGGCGGGGGGTAGTAGAATGAGAGGAAGTGGTCAGAACCTGAGTGTGTGTGGATATGAATGAGGCAGGTATGCCAACTGCACATGACAACTAGCTCCAAAGATGGAAAGAACGTTCAGTTAAGATGAACGGGGTTGACACACCCACATGCCCACCCATGTGACATGTGACCTCTGTCTTAGCTCAGGACACATTAATGTTAGTGTCGACCTAAGTGTTCGGTGACCCTCTAAGCCCCAGGCGTCCCCCTAACCAACTCCACTGCCTCCTGTATCAACTGCTCTGTGTTGGCTGCATGTGAAGGACTTGGGAAGGTGTGTGAATTTCTTTGTCCATGCAAACCCATGAATTAAAAATCATAGAAGTATAGTGAGGTCCTATATAGACTCTGAGAATGGCAGGAGAGAAAAGAGGAAAACAGAGGCTCTGGTTAAAGAGTTGGACCTTTTGGGAAGTAAGTAAATGACTTTGTGAATCCCTATGGCTGCTGATTAGTCCCAGCCAAGAATGAGAGGACAGCAAGTCACACTATGTGGACTCGTCCATATTCGGGTAAAAGCTGTTTCATATTAGCTTCCAGGGTCATCTGGGATTAGAACCAGGACCACCAAGCAATGTGCAATCTGAGACTTTTATCAGCGGGCAAGGAGGCAGCTGCTACCAAGCACCAGGTCTGCCCCACCTGAGGCTGTGTGGTCTTAGGAATCATTAACATCACCAGCAGCCTCTCTACCCACCATCCCTTGAGTCATAGAAGAGCTTCAGCAACATGGTCTCCAATAGCAATGGGCTCCCCAAAGTATAGACTCTGGAAACAGTTTCCCAGGTTGATATTCTTGGGGAATGTGTCAATGGAGGACTTTGCCGTGGAACTGGGGAGGGGGTTCTATGCTCATACAGCCAAGGGGCCATCACACTCTCTTTGGGCTGCCGTTCTCAGGAGGCAGTGTTGTTGTGTTTAAGAGCTTTGCTCTGGAGTCAGACTCCTTGGGTTTGAATCCTAGCTCCATCATGTACCTGCGCTGTGATCGTAGACAAATTACTTTACCCCACTATGCTTTAGTTTCCTCAGCTGTAAAAATAGGGATAATCGTCTACTTGTGGCCATTTTAAAACATGGCTCCCAAATCCTTTGACACGCCTTTCATTGACAGGCAAGGTCTACTTCCCTTCCCGGGCAGCTGGGCGGGCTCCTGGTAGTGAAATCTGGTGGAAGTGAAGCTGTCCTGTGGTGGAAGAAAGGCCATCTACCTTTCACCCACTGCTCTTGGGATGTGCATTCTGGGCGAAGACAGCTGCTATGTAAGGAATCTCATTACCTGGGTATTGCCATGGTTGGGAGTCACCTGTAATCGCTCTGATCAGTAGCCCCAGCTGAGTTCCCCGGCAACTGCCAACTCTGTGAGGAAACCAGCGTGGGCATCTGGGCACGGTCTATCCTCCAGATGGCAGAAGTCCCAGCCAACCTCTGACTGTAACTGCAAGAGACAGCCCAAGTTAGAACGGCCCCTCCCAAACTCCTACCCCCACCAAAATTTTGAGCCAAATAAAATGGTTGCCTTATGACCACCATTAAGTTTGGGGGTTATTTTGCAGCCGTCATAACCAAAACACGACTCATATCTTTATTATAAATATTTAACAGAAGATGTGAGAAATACTTAGAACAGTGTCTAGCATATATTAACATTTAATAAGTATTAATACTTATCCTCCAGGTTAGATACTGTTGCAGCACTAGCATTCAAACTTTCTGCTTACGTTTTCCTTTTTAAAAATTTGGTAAACTAAGTATCAATTTAAACATTTTAAAATATAAAATACTTTCATCAGACATTTTTAAAAATCACAAAGGATGTCAGGCCCCGCATAGTTAAGTGTTGTTGTTTTTAAAATGAAGTTGTTACATCACTATCTTAAATGTGTCCAATGGAATTTAAATCCCATAGCTATTTGATATCTATCATCATCAGTTTAAAAAATTCATGAGCATGCCTTTTAGCAGGTGGAAATTTTACATTCTTTCTTTTTCTCCCTGAACTTGTTTTTCCAGTCCATTTTACACCCAGAATTTGATACTGATATTAAATATTTGTATGCTTGAAAATATTTTACAGATGACCCTATCAAATAATTCTCAGCAACAAAAATATGAACATAAAAAATGCTAAATTTTTATTTTTTAGGCCCATAAAACTCTAAATGTTATAAAACATCTCAGGAATGGGGTGATCATGACAATTATTATTGGACATAATTGATCAAAATTAGATTTTCTAAATTTGGAAAAATTATTGCTTAACATGATAAGTAAAATATTATTAAAAATGTATCTCTTAATGACATGGATGGACCTGGGATTTCTTTTTTCTGAATTAAGTCATGTATTCATAGAGTGATATTTATTAATAGACTGATGAGAGTTGGTGATCAGTTGAGTCATTTTTCTTTGTATGCAATGTGTTAGATGTTGCTGGATGTGTTCAACCTTTTCTCTTTATGTATTGATCCTGCTCAGAGTTTGCTGAACTTCTTGAATCTGTAAATTACTGTCTTTCACCAGATTTTGATAAGTTTTGTCTATTACTTTTATAGACTCTCTCTCCTCTGGGACTCTGATAACACATATATTAGATCTTTTGATGTTATTCATGTCCTTGCGGCTTTGTTCATTCTTTTTTAATTCTAATTTCTCTCTTCTTTAGATTGGATCATTTTATTGATCTCTCTTAAAGCTCACTTTGTCATCTCTATTCTGCTAAGTGCATCCAGTAATTTTTTATTCAGTTCTAGAATTTTCATTTGGTTATTTTCTATATTTTTATTACTCCAATATTTCTTTTCTTTCACTGCAAGCATATTCTTCTTTACCTCAGTGATCATAGTTATAATAGCTGATTTTAAGGATTTTAATCCTTATCTGATCTTTCTTTTTCTAACCATTCCAAAATTTTATACAGTCAACATCCCTGACAGATAAATTTCTCTTGGACAAACCAAAAAAATAAAAATAAAAATGGAAGGAGAAGGGAGAGAAACCTGCTCTAATTATATCTCTCCTTGGCTCAAAATTATTCAGTGTTTCCTTTATACCAGAGAATAATGTTGAAACTCATCAAATTGAATTTAAAGGCCAATTGCTACCTGCCTGCAGTCTACTCATTCAGCTTCTATCCCTCTGCCTCTTTGCACAAAGTGGGTTCTGATGAAATTGCTTTACCCCTGGTTGCTCACTGTTCCCCTAAAGGCCTGCTGTTTCACACCACCACGTTTGTATCACACCTTTCCCCCACCCCCACCCCCACTCCATATGCTTCTACCTACACATTTCCCAGTTTCCTCATTGGAATTCCAGGCTGTCACAGGCCTCCTCTGACTCCTTACTGCCTGAAGGGGCCAGTGCCCTTCTCACACTTACTGTATGAACTAATTAGGGTACATGGATTACACACAGGTTTGTGACAGCTTCTTCACTGCTGTCTTGAACTATTTTAGTGCATGTCCTGTCCTCTTTCACCTGCTCTTAGTCCCTCTCCTTTGCAATCCCGTTTGAAGTATCCCCTTTTATACACACCTTCATCATCCTACTCACTGGGTCTCCCCTTCACCGCCAGTACAGGTTCTGGAAGGCCAACGACAGGGCCAGGAACCTGAAAAAGAAACGTTTTGTGTTTCTTTATTTCTAGAAACTTCTTCTGTTTAAATAGTAAGAGAGAAAGCTTACAGCATAAACTCATGAAGTGGAGTAGGATATTTGATCACGTCAGTATTATTTTCCTCCTCTCCCATCCCTTGGGACAAAAAGAAACTTGAAGCAAGATGAGAGGGCTTGGAGTGGACTTGATTCGGGATGAGATGCTCCTGGGCCCCATCTGCCCTGAATCCAAGAGGGCATGAGTGGGAGGGAAGCAATGGGCCTGAGGGGGCCTCCCTGCCACCCAGGTGGCTACAGAATGTACTGTGAGACAGGGACACTTTCAAGAGTGAAGTGTGTGCTATTAATAATAATGACATCCCGGCCGGCGTAGTTTAGTGGTTGAGCACTGACCCATGAAGCAGGAGGACACGGTTCGATTCCCGGTCAGGCAACATTCCCTGGTTGCAGGCTGGATCCCCAGTAGGGGGCGTGCCAGGGGCAGCTGATCAGTGAGTCACATCATTGATGCTTCTCTCTCTCCCTCTCCCTTTCTCTCTCTGAAATAAACAAAAATGAATTAATTTTTAAAAATTATAGAGAAACAATAGGTGAAAACTGGCAACATCCCCCAAACCAAAAGATGTATTCATTCTATGCATATCCCTAGCATGATGCAGAACGGCATCCAAAATGTTTCTGTAGCAGCAGCCCTCCCATCAAAAGAGCAACTATAGGAGGCACCAGCAGTCATGAACACTGGGGTCAAGACAAAGGAACTGCCAAGTCCCTGATGTGGACCTTATTGTGAAAGAAGGCAATCTTGTGCCAGGTGGACAAGCAGCCGATGAGGACCAAGGATGGTCCCACAGCAAACACCCTTCCCATGGTCACAATTCTATGGAGTCACCTAGTATCATGCTTTGGCCTCTCTGCCCCAAATCTTCCAGTCTTCTTTAAACCCCACATGCCAACTTTTTATAGCAAAGATAGAATAAAATCGAAAAGGAGTTGTACTATAGCTTTAATTAGAAAACTTCTCAAGTAGATATTGGCCAGGATATATAGGAGACTGGCCTTTCCCATGATCTCTCAACCATAAAACATTTCTAGTTGTGACCTTCAGGGAAAATCTTAGCACACATCATGGCCTTAAACAGTAAAATGTGTTACAAAAACTCCAGGCTTCCAAATAGCTTATCCCATCATTACAATGGAATAGGAAGGAAAAAAATTTTTTTAAGATTCCTTCACTGTCAAAATAAAACGTAGCTGGCTCCTGCCAAAGCAGTTATTCCTGGAATCTCTAATTATTAAGCCAGAGGCTGTTGTCAGAAAGTCAAGCGTTTCATTCTCTTCACGCTGGCAAGACGCCCATTGGAAACTAATTCAGCAACAGAGGAAAATAAGCCTTCTTCTGAGGACTGTGCAAAATTCAGTTTTGTTTGAAAGAAGATCCTGACATCTCCTTGGCAAGAGCTTTGCATCATGCAGAGTAAATAAAACATGATGACTCAAATGGCCCCAATTGGCTCCTGGGGCCTCCAGGCCTTCCTCTGGGTCCTCAGCCTTCTCCAGCTGAGCTTCAAAGGGTGTGCCAGGTCCAGAGAACATGTCAAAGAGCCACAGCACTCACCGTTCCTCTGACTCCAACACCCTAGATTCTAGACAAGTCTCAACTGGACTGACTGGGCACTTCAAGTCTCTGCCACGTATCTGTTCCATGCCAGTAGCTACCTCAGGAATGTCCTAATGGAGATGACAGAAGCACAAGAAAGAGCAAGACCTCTCGAGATGTAGACTTAGAAGCACCATACTTGCACTTCTGCTTCATTCTATTACCCAAAGCCAGGCACATAGTCAAATCCAGAGACAGAGGCAGAGGACACTTCAAAGTTAAATGCCCAAGGGGGTGGATGCAGAGAGGGTAAAAGATTATTCAACCCATCAGCAAGACCTATCAATTCTACCTTAGAAATACTTTCCACACCTGTCCAATACTCCTTCTATCTTATTGCTCCCACCACTTCAGTTCACCATGATCTCTCTTACCTATCACCACCTGACTGCTCTGTCCAAATCTTTCTTGTCCATTCCTCCTCAGACCATTCTCAATGCAGCAACGAGAATAAACTTAAAAAGAAAACCTGCTCTGACCACTCAATTAAGTCTGCCAAATGGTTTTCTATTGTTCTCAGGATAAAGGTGAAAATCCTGACTAAGGCCTGAATTGTTTTCAATTTTCAATTGAGGGGTTATTTTAAAGCAAATAGGTGAACCTGGTGAAAGGGAGAGAGTGAAGAGGGAGTGTGGGAAAGAGAGGCTTTGTAATGACTTCCATGTGAGGACAGCCTGGGACCCCTTTCTCCAGCCTCATCTCCTTCCATCCTTTCTTTCACTTTATGGTTGGAACACATCATAATTCCCCAACTTGTACACTATTTCAAGCCTCTGGGGTCTTACTTGGACTGCTCTATGTCCAAGTAGAGTTCTTTATCCCTCCTTTTGGTACAGATTCAAAACCCTCTGCCTTTCTCCTTTCCTTTTTCTCGGGAAAAAGAAGAGAGGAGTAGAGCGCAATTGGTTTGGCTCAGGAAAGAGAGAGAGAGAGAGAGAGAGAGAGAGAGAGAGAGAGAGAGAGAGAGAGAAAGAGAATGAGGGAGAGGATGAGGGAGAGGATAGTTTTTAGCAAAGGCCAGCTTAGGAGTACCCTAATTAAGTTAATAACAATGTACCTACCTATATAGTGTAAGTTTAAAAAATTTGGCTCTCGCCAAAACCGGTTTGGCTCAGTGGATAGAGAGTCGGCCTGCGGACTGAAGGGTCCCAGGTTCGATTCCAGTCAAGGGCATGTACCTGGGTTGCGGGCACATCCTCAGTAGGAGATGTGCAGGAGGCAGCTGATCGATGTTTCTCTCTCATCGATGTTTCTAACTCTCTATCCCTCTCCCTTCCTCTCTGTAAAAAAAATCAATAAAATATATTTAAAAAATAAATAAATAAAATAAGAAAAATTTTTTAAAAAATTTGGCTCTCAAAAGAAATTTCAATCGTTGTACTGTTGATATTTGGCTCTGTTGACTAATGAGTTTGCCGACCACTGCCCTAGACACTTGAATCCTCCCCTTTCTATTATTATTATCAATAGTTACCATAAACTCACCTATTACTGAGCTCTAACCATGTGTCGTGAGTTGTTAAGTCTGTAACATAAGGTTTCTCACTTAAATGTCACAATTCTATAAAGTAGACAGCACTACTATCTCCATTTTATAAATGAGGAAACTGAGGCTTGAGAGGTTAAGTAACATGCTTGAGAGAAAACCTCTGTTTTGTGCCTCCTGGTGAATCCTATTGGAGCCATCTCCTTAGGTTCCTTGGGAGAGAAGAGAAGGGAAGGAAGGAAACCAACCTTTTTACCATCTACTATGTGTCCAACACCATGCTAGGCAATTTGTTTCTTTTTAAAAATATATATATGTTTATTGATTTCAGAGAGGAAGGAAGAGGGAGAAAGAGATAGAACCATCAATGATAAAATAATCCATTGATCTGCTGCCTCCTGTACACCCTCACTGGGGATTGAGCCCGCAACCCAAGTATGTGCCCTGATTGGGAATCAAACTGTGACCTCCTGGTTCATAGGTCCACGCTCAATCACTGTTGGGCTAGGAACTTTGTTTCTTGTCTCTCTTCCTCACAAGCCTAGGACTCGCGGGGGGGGGGGGGGGGGGGGCGGGGTGAGGTGCTATGGCCATAGTAGGTGGGGCCAAATTCAGTATGCAAGGATTTAGACACCTCTGCTGGACACTTGGTTTTTTAACCTCAGAGCTAACATTACCTGAACTGAGAACCACAATGAAAGGCAGGATCCTCCCAGTGTCACCTGGGCTAGGTACTACTGCCCAAGGGCACAGCACAGCTCCAGAAGATGCCATTCACATAGACGATGATGTGAACAGTGCTTCCGGGAGTTGTGCGATGCACTGGCCCTGGATATCACAATGTTTCAGCCACCTACCTCCTGTCTGGTACAGAGAATCTCAGGAAGAAACAAGGATAAAAGTAGTAAACAGTATGTATGGTCAGGAAATCACGAGTCACAGTCTCAGCTTCAAAATGGGATCCCACTTCCAGATGGCATCACATTCTCAAAAATTAAAACAGCTTCAACTCTGAAAGTCTTGTGACAAAAATGTATTCTTGTTGTCAGGATTCCACTGGATTATTTGAAAACTGTGGAGAAACTGTGCGGTGCAGTGGTGTGAGCTTGGGAGTTCTCAAGACAAGATCTAAATGTGATACATGTTTCTACCGCCCAAGGGCCCTGAGTTGGCTCTATTTAGCCCTGAGCTGGTAAGTTAGAGATGACCGTAAGGATTCCTGCCCTGGAGTGTTGTGAGGACTGACAAAACAGTGAGACAATGACTGTCCATTGTAAAGGGTAAAGGACAACACAAATGCCCCTTCATTTGACAAATAGCGTGTGTCACTTGATAGCTTGGGAAAAGTATTAGCTTTTTTTTTGAAATGTCAAAGACATCTGTCTTCTAAAAGGTATCCATTTTTAACATTTTTGAGAAACTTCTCATCCATGTAATTTTAAATGCTGCTGTTTATATGCTATATTATTTTATGTTTCTCTTACAAACAGGGGACTAAAGAAACAGCCGGATGGCTGGGATGTTAAAAGAAAATAGCACTTTTCTAGAAACCTTTCCCAAGGTTACCTGAAGGAGAGTGTGATTGCCTGCCCTTATCCTAAGAATCCTTTTTTTTTTCTCTAATTATAAACTCAATATGTGATCATTTTGAACACACCCAATTGACATCAATGGATAGATCATCGAGAGAAAAAAAAATCAATGCAGAAACAGTGACTTTAAATGACACATTAAACCAGATGGACTTAATTGATATTTTTAGGTCATTTTACCCAAAAGCAGCAGAATAGTGCACATGGAACATTTTTCAGGATAGACAACAATTAAGAAGAAAAAGTAGATACATATTATAAATATATGTAATAGGTAAATACATATACCTCCTTTCTCATGGAAATATCACTTTCATCATATGGTATATCCATATACATATATTATGTGTACTGACATCTGTTTCTGGACAGTTTGGTTCCATTCATCTGCTTTCTAGCCTAAGATGAGATCTAAGAGTTGGGCCCAGGAACTCATGCTTGCTTAGTTTTGCAGCTTTCATTTCAATTCTATTCAGATCATTTCTTTTCCTGCCGTTCTCTCCCGGGCAGCTGCCCACCCCTTACATCATATTCATCCTTTAGCTCCCTCCAACAATACACAATGTCGCCTCTGCATTCCTCAGCATAGCTATTCGTTGGGAATGTTCAGGGATGTGCTGAAACGGCTCCTACGGATCAAGAGAGCCGATATGTGTATCTCTTCCCATCTCCACGTTCAGTGATGCACATGGATACTTTGAAATTGACCACAGTGAGAGAGTTTATACCACAGAAACCAGCAAAAGCTACACATCTGGACCCTTGTTTTCAGAGAGGCAGTTTACCAGCATTGAACAGACTAGACTAGACTGTCTCTGAAGGCCCCCTAGGCCCAGGACTCTTCAACATGACTAACCATGATACAGCAAATAGATTAAAAGTCTAAAATGAATGGGACCATTATCTAGTCACTTAGTTTTATTGCATCAACACCCAAATAAAAATGTAAATTGAAAACATGTAGCCTAAGGAATTTCTTTTCTATAATCCTTTTTTTTTCTTTCTTTCTCTCCTTGGTAGGTAGGATTCTTGGAGCTCACTAAAATAGACATTGTCTATATTAAAACCAGGTGGAAACGCAAGATACAGGTTTGACCTAGAAGAATGTGACACTTTGGGTTGTGAAGGGAAAATAAATAACATTTTCTTGATTCAGTCTCTGTCCCAGGAGTTCTTGGGTTATTAAATATAACTGCTCAAACAAATAGTATTTCTCCTGCAGAACTGGTTCTTGCTCGGCTACTCCCAGGCCAATCTACACAAAGCCTGTTAGTCAAACAGCCTGGGCCAGAGTAAAACCCTCTCCTGAATCCTGTGTAAATGCCTCGTTAGGCCTCCTTAGAATCCCCCAGTCAGCCTTGTCTATCTGGACACTGTGCTAACTGAAGGTAACTCCATGCAGTGGGCCTGTCGGCCAGGGGCTATAAACACAGCCCCTGGGAGGACTCTGTCATGGTGCGGGGGGGCGCGGGGGGAGTTGAGGGGGACTCCCGGTCTTACAGTTCCCAGCAGTGCTTACTCATCACAGCCCTCTGTTAAGGCAATTTCTTCAACTAGTCTCCTCTAGACCACAAATGCCCCCAAAAGTTCAGCTCTAAAGTCGTAGACTAGTAAATCCAGAAAGAGTCTCAGGGATATTTTGCTTCAATCTTTCTTTTATAAGTGAAGCCCAGTGAAAGAGGGTTACTTGCCCAAAGTAACAGCAAAGCATGGGTCCAGGGAGAATTAGAACCCGGGTCTGCCACGTGCCAGTCCAGGATTCTTTACACTGACATTCTGCCTGTCCCTCTTTTACTGTCTCCCTTGGAGCGGGGAGAGAGAAGTGGCAACCTTGCGGGCAAGGGGGCAGCATCCTTATTACCTGTACACTACAGCGGTCACAGCATTCACGGATCCCTAAGTCCGAGAGAATGTCAAAGGTCCCCAGGCATTCAACTAATGGACAGAGATTTCATTGAATTTAATTTATGATGCAACTATTCTATTTAATTGGCTGAGTCATTTCTTAAAAATCTTTCTGATGCATCCCCCAAATAATAACTGAACACCAAGCCACAAAAGGAGAGAATTTAATCGAAATATTCTAGTGCCTCCTTTTAGAAATAATTCAAGGACAAATACATAGGAAGTCTTACTTCAGTCCCCTTATTGGATGAACCTCTCAATAAATTCTTCCATTATGCCAGTACCAGAAAACATAATCCTCTAATTTTCTGTGGGAAGAATAAACAGTTTCTAAACAAGACAGACCTTAATAAATCATTGTAGCCTAAAGCCAGCTTTAAAAAGAAAAAGTTACATTACTTAATACTTTTGCAAGTTCCTTTGGCACACAAATCATAAATTGTAAGAACAGATTTTCGTGTGTGGCAATGCAAGCACGTGAATGGAAGAGCAATGGATCTATGCTTCCATTAATTTATTATCTGAATTACACTTGGATGGTTCCTATTGTCTGCGTGGGATGAGCTGGTTCATTTTTATTCATATATAGATCTTTATGTCATATGTGGAATTGCCAACTTACAAGGCTAAATGGTATGCCGATGAGAAAAGTGACATGCAGGGAGGTCAAGGTCATAGAGCTAATTAGCCTCAGAGCCAGAAATAGAATCTATGTCTCCTGACTCCCCAGAATGGATGCTGCTGATGACTCTCACAAAGTTTATAACACATCTTTTAACACCAATTTCCATGTTTTCATTAGATAAATGAAAATTATAATAGTACTATTTCTAATAAATGTTTGCTCCTAACTTACACTCTCTTAGTGTAGCATCAGAATATTTATCTTTTGTCAATGACTTTCCTCACTGGCCCTTAAAATATCACAGTTTTTGCAAAGCAGGGGGGAAAGAGCTCAGGTTTAGGACTCACATGGAATAGAATTTGAACTCAGTCTGTTGTGAATAAAGATCGTACAGTTGGTTATATAATCTACTAAAGGATTTGAGCCCCAATTTCCTCATCTAAAATGGAACAATTAATGCCTACTTTATTAAGATTAATGCAGAGCCCCTGATAGAGTGTGTGGGTTTCGGGGTCAGGAGGACGGAGGCAGTGTTGAGGAGAGAATTCCTTTTGGCATTTGAAATCTACCATATTTCTGGCCTGTCTGCATTTTTTCATTCATTCATTCAAAAAAAATTGATTAGGCACCTTCTAGAGCCAAACTTTGTTCTGATGCTAGAGATGCAATAGTGAACTGGATGGACGATACCCTGGGGCACCATCCAGCAGGAGCGGGTGGCCCTGCGGGGACACACAATGAAGCTGCTTTTACACGTGTTAGAAAAACTGCCAACTGGACTCAACTGCTATTAGAGAAGTGAACGACTGCTGAGACGATTGCTGGGATGACAATGGAAGGCAAGCCGGAAGCAAGTCCTCCTCTCTCCTCCAATGGTAAGCGCCCCCTATTGACAGAGTCTAACCAAGATCGAGCTAGCAAAGCAGAAAGGCAGTTTGCAATTCCCGCCTCAACGCCACAAAACAAAGTATCAAGGGTAGGTCTGGATCTTGCAGACAGTATCTTAACAACTAACATACATACATCCCCAGGAAGCCAATCACTTGGAAAGGTGAGTGGGCCTTAGTCTTCCTGTGCAAATTTGGGAAGATCACTTTCCAAATACTGCTTAGAATTCTAAACCTCTTATTGTAAAACACCAACTGCTCAAAACAGTGTGCACCTGTATGTTTTCCTTTCTTTTTCCAAGGAAGCATCTCTCTATGAGTTTGTTTATTCTGAAGAATTTTAATATTACAATAAATTTACTAGGATGACATGGGGAGAGGAGACGAAAGTGAGGGGTTCGGAAGGTAAAAGAGGCCTGTGGAGAAAGAATTGGGAAATTTGGGAAATGACAAGTGAGAAGAACTTTGGGAGGAGAAATGAAACCTCTATGAAAGATTTGTCTTAAGTTTTACCAAGAGGAATGCAAATACTAGTCTAATCCATGTCCCTACAAAATCTACAATAACATTTGCATCACTCACAAACGCTCTGTGGACCTGGATTTTCTTATGAACACCACCACCATCATCATCACCAACATCATCATTATTAGAATAGGAACTATATACATTGGTACAGAAGACAGAAAAGACAAAAGAGCATATGATAATTGTCTTCCTTCCACCACTACCTCCCAACCAGTAAAGGATAAATACGATGGCAGATATATTGTGTCAGGGCTCATTTTCAGGAAACAAAACCCATCTGCCTAGCATAGGAGAGTCATTCTAGATATTAAGTACTGTACAGAATCACCGGAAAGTGAACAAAACAGAATCTAGGCTGAGTTTCTCAGAACACCTCCCAAAGCCTCATCAGAATTAAGCCACCAATAAAGCATCTGTTTCCCACCAAGTCAGGAAATTACTGGCTGCTCAAATGCCCACATCTGTCACAGTCTTCATCAAGGTGGGGGCCAGACATGCCACCTGCTACAACTCCTCTCTGCTCGCTAGCACAGATGGCAAAGAGCAGCCTCCAAAACGCTGGTGGGAATACAAAATGGTACAGCTCCTTTGGAAAACATTTTAATGTGTCCTTTAAACTTAACTACACAATTATTCTGTCCAGCAGCACCAATTAAGGGCAAGGTATACATATTTTTTAAATCTTTATTGTTGAAAGTATTGCATATGT
Organism: Myotis myotis; assembly: GCF_014108235.1. Classification (NCBI taxonomy): domain Eukaryota; kingdom Metazoa; phylum Chordata; class Mammalia; order Chiroptera; family Vespertilionidae; genus Myotis; species Myotis myotis. The sequence continues at coordinate 196,524,846 of NW_023416324.1, forward strand.
TTCCCTTTTTCCCCCATTGACTCCTTCTTAGCCCTCCCCGCCCTCCCTCCGCCCACCCCCCCAAGGCCTTCAATACCCTGTTGTGTCCACTGGTTATGCATATATGCATACAAATTCTTTGGTTGATTTCTTCCCACCCACCCCACCTTCTCTCTGAGATTCGACCATCTGTTCATTGCTTCTATGTCTCTGGGATCTGGAGAGTATTATGCTAAGTGAAATAAGCCAGTCAGAGAAAGACAAGTATCACATGGTCTCACTCATATGTGGAATTTAATGAACAAAATAAACTGATGAACAAAATAGATCCAGAGACAGCAAAATCTCAGAGGGAAGGCAGGGGAGGGTGGGTGAGAGGGAAGAGATTAACTGAAGAACTTGTATGTATATATGCATAACCCATGGATACAGACAATAGGGTGGTGAAGGCCTAGGGTGGGGGCAGGCTAGAAGGGGTCAATGAGGGGGGAAGGGGACATATGTAATACTTTCAACAATAAAGATGTAATTTTTTTAAATGAAGTTAAGAAAATAAAGGAGGCTCCAGGAATTGTAGAGGTTCAGTTGGATTGTGTTATAAAGATGTGGGTAGGAAGGTGTCAGGTGACAAATGTTGAAAATAGAAGATGCAAAACAGTAGAGTTTTGAATGTCAGGCTAAGATAGCTGAAATCATGCTTTGGCGAGTGGAAAGCCACTGGGAGTTGATAAACAGGGAAGGGATGAGATCAGAGCTGTGGTTTACGGAGACTAATCTGACATGTTTACTATCTTTTTCTTTTTAGTGATATAGTCACTCTCTATCAGAAATTTTCTTTGCCTGAACCCAAAAGAATTCATCTTACTGTGCAAATTTGAGCAGCTCTGAAACAGCTCAAACCTACATGTGTCTAGGTCAACCTTGAGTAAAGTGTTGTTCTGCAATTTTTTTTCTTTCAAGCAATTAGTCTTCATGCTACTCCTCAAGCCAGCAGCTACATTATTTTGATGCACACTCTGAAATTAATTATAAGCCAAGGCCCAGCATGTGGTTACCAACAAATGCTCACCCACAGCAGGGAAATTCTCTTAGAAGACAAGATTGCTGATAGAGATTCCAGTCATTTGTTTTTCACTAGAAATAATTTTTAAATGTTACATTCATCCCAAGATAAGTTATATTGTAATGTTATGAAAAACATTTTAATACTTGATAAGTAATTATAAAAAATAAATCAATACTAAAATTTAGACTATCACATATTCAATTTATCTGCCATAAGCCATTTTCTATGACAATGCATGTGTACTAAACCAACAATTGATAATTTTAGATAAAAGTTGTATCTTAAAATTGTAAAGTTGTACAAGTAAGCATTAAACACCAAGTTCAACTAATATTTTTAATAACATTATTTTCTCTAGTTTCCCAAACCATTTGAGAAATAAATAACTGCAAAGAGCACAAGTCCAGTAAGACAGTATTTTTGAGCCATGTGGTATGAAAGGAGGCAATGGAAACTTTGATAATTAATGCCCAGGTGGGCTTCTGGAATCATCTTTTTAGATGCCATATGTCGAATAATCAATGTTTTGGAAAAGGAATGGATTACTCCTTTTCCTATTGTTTGATACTTTGACAAACCATCCTCTCTCTTCCAAAGTCCATCCCTGTGTCAAGTGAAGGGACAAAGGATGCAATATCCCACACTTCGTGCTGTAATGTAGGCTCTTGTCTCAGAATCCTAGGGCTGTGATGAGAGCTCTGTAGAAGTGTTGAGAGATGGAGGGCGAATAGACACTTTCCCAGAGAGGACTAGGATACCATTAGCCCTCCAACAAATGAGCTCACTTGAAGCTTTGCTGGACCTTGGTGTAAACTTCTTATTTAAATGACAGAAAGCACATCTCCTTCGTCTGGTCTGGAATGATCATTCTTTAAAAACCAATACATAAATTCCTGATATACCCTGCTAAACTAGTCATCATGGTATCTGCACCCACAAGCCTGCATAAATCTCCACCCAGTTTGGTTAATTGATATTCACAAACATTATTGAGTGTCTTGAAAAGAGAGTTGTTTCTGAGCCTGTTGGTTTATTAGAGTCAAGGATGTACATGGGATTTGGTTTACCAGCATTTCTAAAAATTCTATCTTTCCACACATTTCATCCATATATATATATATATATATATATATATATATATATATATAGTTCATTCTTAAAGATTAGTATCTGGAAGAAGATTGAAAATATTTTTAAAATATTCCAGTTAACTCTGGATAATTGGTGGGCAAACATTTATTTATCCTAAAAACTCTTTCATTCTAATACCTGCTGTAGGTAAACATTTATGCTTCTTTTCCCATCCAGGTATTTACTATATAATCAATTAATAACTGTTTTGCTGACATCCTAATCCCCTTCATTTTTATTTTTCAATAAAATAAGAGGAATGTTTGAAACTCAAATACTTTACTTCTTATTTGTCAGGGAAATATGAAGCAGGTAGGCCTTGCCTTCCTTCTGGGAGAAACTTGTGTGTTCCCATCATGAATTCAAGTAGGATTCCTTCAATATTCTCTGTAAGCTGCAGAGTCCTTTGAAACATAAATTCTCTTACCAAACACCCTGTTTCAAGAGAAAGTTTATGAGCTGTACTTCTTACTGCCGTGAGAGAAAAGCGTCTATTCCACAGAGGCATTAACAGAACCTGGAACAAGATGTCTCTTTTTGCCGGGAGCCGGTCCATGCTTGCTGTTTCAAGGGACCTGGCACATATGGCATACTGTTCTTAATATGTTTGCTAACCTTCTTGGCACTATGTGTTTTAACCAAGGTCTCTGAGAAAGGTTGTTTCCCCAGGTAGGGATTTTCCCCTGAAGTTAGGGAGGGGATAAAACCCCTCAACTAAGTGCCAGGCGGGTAATTAATCACTTTAACTATGAACAATCGTGCTTAAGCTACATAATCTTTACTCCCTGGAATGAAGAGAAGAAACGCCCTAACCTTTTTAATAGAGATTGATAGGATTGGAATCAACTGGTATAAATACAGATGTAACAAGACAGCAGAACACAGAACTTAGAAGAGAGAACCAAGAGAGACAGAACCTAGGCACAGAACCTACACAGAACGTTCTCTAGAGACAGAAGAACTTCGCTGGAGAGAACATGGCAAAAGATCCTGGACAGAAACTGGCCTCAGAACCTAGAGACAGAACCTAGCGAGAGAACATGGCAAAAGATCCTGGACTGAACCTGACTACAGAAATTGGCAAGAGAACCTGACTAGAACCTGGTGACTGAACCTGGCTGGAGAACCTGGACAGAACCTGGCTGGAGAACCTAGCGAGGGAACATGGCTATAGAACCTGGCTGGAGAACCTGGAGAACCTAGCAAGAGAACATGGACACAGAACCTGGCTGGAGATCCTAAGCAGAACTTCGCTGGAGATCCAGACCAGAACTTGGCTGGAGATCCTGGCTAGAGATCCTGGCTAGGCTGCTGATCAACTGAACACTGTCTCTGTGTCATTCCTTCTTCGCCGACTCCATCCACACCTTTGGGAACCCCTGGACCTGCTGGGGTTGGACCCCGGCATCTGGCGCCCGAACAGGGACCCCTAGGTAAGCGCCCCACACTCGGGACGGATAGGACTCCACTGTAGGAAGAGGGTGGATAGTCTTCTCCGACTCCGTCCACACCTTTGGGAACTCCTGGAACAGGATTCCCCTAGGTAAGCCCCCCACCCCATTGAGAACCCCCACACTTGGGACGGATAGGACTCCACCAGGGTGCTACAGTCCCCCCTATAGAAGATAAGTAGGGTAAGAAGGTGGATAGTACAGAACTTAGATTGAGAAGATGTGCCATACTGAGTCCAAAGAAAGAAGACTCTGTATTGATCTTTAGATTAAGAAGATGTGCCATACTGAGTCTAAAGAAAAAAGACTCTGTATTGATCTTTTAACATATATGCTTGCTAGCAGAGGAATTAAGGTTACTCCCAGTCAGACAGAACGTTTTATATAAGAAGTATATCCATGCTTTTCTGAGGAAGGAAAGGTAAATGTAAAGGCATGGGAGAAGGTAGGCCCGAAGAGCCTTATCCTTAACCCCACTGCAGCCTTTCCACCCTGGGAAAGTGCAGGATTGGAAAGCTCTCCCTGGGGTGATAGATCAGGACTCAGGTAATAGCGGAAAGCGCCAATCCTACTCTTAAAATGGATACAAGAGAGCATTTCGGGGTTTTCTTTTTAATGCCCGCTTTTAAAAAATAAAAAAGGGGGAATTTGCCGGGAGCCGGTCCATGCTTGCTGTTTCAAGGGACCTGGCATATATGGCATACTGTTCTTAATATGTTTGCTAACCTTCTTGGCACTATGTGTTTTAACCAAGGTCTCTGAGAAAGGTTGTTTCCCCAGGTAGGGATTTTCCCCTGAAGTTAGGGAGGGGATAAAACCCCTCAACTAAGTGCCAGGCGGGTAATTAATCACTTTAACTATGAACAATCGTGCTTAAGCTACATAATCTTTACTCCCTGGAATGGAGATAAGAAACGCCCTAACCTTTGTAATAGAGATTAATAGGATTGGAATCAACTGGTATAAATACAGTTGTAAGAAGACAGAACTTAGAATACAGAGCTTAGAACACAGAACTAAGAAGACAGAACCAGGAGGCACAGAACCTACACAGAACGTTCTCTAGAGACAGAAGAACTTTGCTGGGGAGAACATGGCAAAAGATCCTGGACTGAACCTGACTATAGAAATTGGCAAGAGAACCTGACTAGAACCTGGTAACTGAACCTGGCTGGAGAACCTGGGCAGAACCTGACTGGAAAACCTAGCGAGGGAACATGGCTACAGAACCTGGCTGGAGAACCTAGCAAGAGAACATGGACACAGAACCTGGCTGGAGATCTGAAGCAGAACCTCTCTGGATATCCAGACCAGAACTTGGCTGGAGATCCTGGCTAGAGATCCTGGCTAGGCTGCTAATCAACTGAACGCTGTCTCCGTGTCCTTCCTTCTTCGCTGACTCCGTCTATGCCTTTGGGGACCCCTGGACCTGCTGGGGTTGGACTCCGGCATCTGGCGCCCGAACAGGGACCCCTAGGTAAGCCCCACTCTCGGGATGGATAGGACTCCACCGTAGGGAGAGGGTGGATATTCTTCGCCGACTCCGTCCACACCTTTGGGGACCCCTGGACCCACTGGGGTTGGACCCCGGCATCTTTTGGTTCCCACAAGGTAACTTTGTTTAATGTAAATTTCTAGATCATACACCCATGATATTTATTTTTTATTTTATTAATTTTTTACAGAGAGGAAGAGAAAGGGACAGAGAGTCAGAAACATCGATCAGCTGCCTCCTGCACACCTCCCACTGGGGATGTGCCCGCAACCATGGTACATGCCCTTGACCGGAATTGAGCCTGGGACCTTTTAGTCCGCAGGCCGACGCTCTATCCACTGAGCCAAACCAGTTAGGGCAATATTTTTAAAAATGTACTCAAGCGTCAAAATTTTTATCCATCACCTTAGATTACATGCCTATTATACCCTCTACTACACACTCCTTATACCAAAGCATTATGAAATGTTTGAATAAAGTGGTTTACAATATCGATAGCAACAAGTATTCTACTAAAGTGAAACAATCAAGAGGATTATGACAGGGGTACGAGTGTTTTCAGTCTTCCATTCAACATCACCCCTACCTACTGAAGAGAAATTTGTCTTTGCCCATGCTGCTTTGCCCTCCTCAACCTCCAGCTGCAGATTTGAGAGAATAGATTGAGACGGCCTGAGAATAAGAAGGGAAACAAAAATAACTTGTTCACTGAGGTTGAGGAGACATTTGAGGCTTTTCACTGGGCAGAGGCTCTAAGGGAGAATATTGCAACATAAGAAAAAGTTATTTGAGATGAATTTTTGGTAGATCATGAAATAGATCTCTTTAATATTCTTTGAAAGAATACAGACTGGAATTCCCTTTTAATCACTCTGACTACTGGACTGGACTTCCCTTGATGTAACTCTGTGCAGAGAATGGTCCACATGGGGTCCAAAGAATTGTTCAGGTTATATTGTACTTGTTTTCCACTGGGGGAAAATTCTACATTTTTAAAATATCTCTTTTAAATAAATTTCTATTGAGTGCCTTTTGACAAAAGACAAGAACAATTTGTATTCTTTTTAACATAAGGTAGAGATAAAAATAAACCTGTTCCAACATGCTTCATAAGGCTAAGCATACGAAGCCCAATAAAATTCTGGTCACGAAGAGCAGCTACTCAGCAGGTTGTAGTGAAAAATTCTCAGGGCAGTAGCTACAGAATTCATCTGTCCTGCAAACCATGAGTCATTATGGCTTTGAGCCCATTGTCTTTAGGTATAGAATTCTTGATCTCATAGTTCCAAATTATATTACAATATAAGCTGAGTCACAAACATTGCATTTGTACTGGGTCCCAAGGTAGAATGTAAAGGAAGGCCTGTGTTTACCACTGAGATGGCTATTATTATGTGAGAGAATATTCCAGTGCTATGCCTTGTCCACTTTTCTTATTTGCTGTGACAATTATTTCCATGGAACAAATCTTTCATTTTTCTACTGACTATGACACATCCTTGACTTTCAGACTCTGCTGGGGTGACTTTGTTGGAAGAAATTTTATTCGGGCTCTTAAAATAATTATTGGGGTCAAAGACCACACAGCACCCCACACTTTCAGTCTATTTGAAACCTAGCAGAATGAATGATCCTTTATATCCTAAATCACATCATGACTCTCCTCTGCCAATAGACTTCTTGGCTCCCCTTTTCACTCAGTGTAAAAGTTGAAGTCCTTTACTATCCAATAAGGTCCTATGTCCTCCTCCTCCTCCTTTTCTTTCTCTCTCTCTCTCTCTCTCTCTCTCTCTCTTTCTCTCTCTCCACACTGACCTCTTTGCTGTTCTTCCAAAAAGCCAAGCACAGCTCTGCCTCAAGGCTTAGAAGTTGCTGTTCCTTCTACCTGAAATGCTGTTCCCTAGATAATGTATGGATTTACTTCCTTTAAAGTTTTTGTTCAAATGTGCCCCAGTGAGGCCTTCCCTCACCACATTATGTGAAATTATGATAGTCTTACCAGAACTCTCTATCTCATCCCTTGCTATTTTTTTCTCTGTAACATTATTACCCTTTAAGAGAATATATAATTTATCTGTTTATCTTGTTTATTGCTTATTTTCTCCCACTCAAATGTTAGCTCCATTAGGTAGGGATTTGTTCTGTTTTGAACACTGCTGTATCCCCAGTTCCTAGAATAGTGTCAAGCACATATAATATTGTGGTCAATAAATATTTGCTCAATTAATTAAATTGAAAGTGCTATGAGGACACTGGTCTTTCTGGGACGCTTAACACAGAGGTGAACTCATAGTCGAGGCTTACTAAATTTGTGTAGAACTACATTTGAACCAATTTTATTAACAAATATAATCCCAATTTTAATAAAGAAGATGAGAAAAATAAAACTACTATGCTATAATGATGCAATGTTAAAATAGAATTCTATTACTACACTTTATTATTTTCCCATCAATTTTTAGTAGAAGGAGCTTTCTATCAATTTTGTATATACAAGTGGTGATATCTCTGTTTTTAAGATAAAACAGTGTATTGAGCATCTACTATATGCCTAGCAGTAGGAATATGAAAGTGAAGTCTCAGGCTCCATTCAGTGAGAGAGCTCTGGGCCACTAAAGATGGTTTATAGTCTAGGCCTTGGGAAGCTCAGTCTTTCTGCAATGATGGAAGTTTTATATATCTGTGCTGTCCAACATGGTAGCCCCTAGCCACACAAGGCTGTTGAGCACTTGAAATGTGGCTAATGTGACTAAGGAAATGCATTTTATTTAATTTCAAATAATTTTTCAATATAGTTTCATTTATTTTAAAGAGGAAGGGAGAGGAAGAGAGAGATAGAAACATCAATGATGAGAGAGAATCATTGACTGGCTGCCTTCTGCACACCCCCATTGGAGATTGAGCCTACAACCCAGACATGTACCCTGACCGGGAATTGAACTGTGACCTCCTGGTTCATAGGTCAACGTTCAACCACTGTGCTGTGCCAGCCAGGTCAGGTTAATTTTAATTAATTTAAATTTTAAAAGCTACATGTAACTAGGGGCTACTGTATTGGACAGCAGCACTAGGTCAAAGAAATAAAATGCCCCTAGAGTAGCAAACACTAATAAGGTTTTATTTTTATACCCTGTCATAAGGTACTCAAGTGCTGCTTAAGAGTGGACCAAGAAAGGAAGGAACTAGTGTGTATATGTATGAGGGTGTATGCTTTTGTGAACATGTATGAGTTTATATATGTTTAACTACCCACAGAAAACAGAGAGGGGGAAAAAAGAGTAAAAAATAGTTTAAAATGATCTCCTAGGTGCCTGGCACAGCATCGGAGCTCAGAAATCTGAATCGCCTTGTCACTTATTTGTAGATCCTTCCCCAGCATAATTTGAAACACAGATCTCAGGCCTCAAGTCAAGAAGAGGGAAGATAGATAAATGAAAAGCAAGATGAAAAGAGACACACACCCCTGGGAAAAAAGTCTTTAGGCAGCAAATTAAAAACACTGGGTGTACTGACACCCACTTTCAGCTCTTTCTCACTCCCGCTGGTTCCTTCATTCTGAGATTCACGTGGAAGATTAAATTGCCAATGCTTTTCCACCACCCTATCATTTTACTGTAACCCACAGGTCACCCTGTGGTGAATACTAAGCTACAATATCAAAAGCAGTATAATCCTACTCTCCTACAACTAATATTTCATTGAGGGTAAAAAGTTCAGCTGTCATGGGTGGGGTTCCCTCCTAACTTTCCCCAGCATGTCTCTGGGTGTTGTCTTTACATTGTGTACCCAGGGAACCCCTGGTCTCTAGCTCACCAACCACTTACTTCTCAGTCCTAGTTATCAAAGCTTTCCTGTTGCAAAATAAATGGACAAACAAAATAGAAACTGACTCACAGACTGGTAGTTGCCAGAGGGAAAAGGGGTTGGAGGGCTCAGTGAAAAAGGTGAAGAGATTAATAAATACAAATTGGTAGTTACTGGGGATAGCCATAGGCATGTAAAGTACAACATAGGGAATACAGTTAATATTGTAATATTATTTCAAGTGCCAGGTGGGTACTTGAAATATTGGGGGGGGGAGGTCACTTTATAAAGGATATGGTTGTCTAACCACTATGCTGTACAAGTGAAACTAATACAAAATAATATGGAATGTTAGCTGTAATTGAAAAATATTTTTCTTAAAAAGAAAGCTCTCATGCTGCTATAAGGAAAGAAGAAATAAAATTGTAAGAATAGTTCATGAATGTCTAATCATTTATGCTATGTACCTGAAACTAATATAATATTGTATGTCAACTATAATTTAAATTTTTTAATTTAAAAAATAAATAATTTTAAAAATGAAATGTTCTTAACAAACAATTGCAATAATGGTTAATCATAAATAATTAAATAAAAAATAACTCATTGTCAATTAATAACAAATCCATGAAATAACAGCTTTTCATCTAGGATAAGTACTTCACATCCAAAACCAATAAATGTAATCCTCAAACCTTACTTCTACTACCTCTCAGAATAATTTTGAAAACAATATTTTGGAAAGAATGTTGAAGCTTATGAAGAAGCATCTTTCTCCCCTATAATCTCTCAATAAAAGGTGTTTGAATGGAATATTAAAGCTTATTGACGTCATGTGTGCCCATATATACACCATGCTGGTACCAGTGTTCCCTGCCTCAACTTATATTATGAATTTGTAAGCTCTCGTTCCCATTTTTTGACCCTGGGAGTAAATCAGAAGAAAAAAGGGAGGAAGAAATGAAGTCTCTCTACGGCCCGCGGGCCGGATCCGGCCCGTTTGAAATGAATAAAACTAAAAAAAAAAAGGCTGTACCCTTTTGTGTAATGATGTTTACTTTGAATTTATATTAGTTCACACAAACACTCCATCCATGCTTTTATTCCGGCCCTCCGGTCCAGTTTAAGAACCCATTGTGGCCCTCGAGTCAAAAAGTTTGCCCACCCCTGCTCTAGAACATCAGAGAGAGTAGGAAGGACTTCTGGGCTGGCCCAGGGAAATGGTAGCTGCTAAGCTGTGTATCTCTACCCACATCCTCTGAAAAAGACCACACATGTTTTTAGAGTAAGAAAAATCACCTATGATCTCCTATGAACTTCAGCATCATAAAGAGCCTGAAAAAGACCACACATGTTTTTAGAGTAAGAAAAATCACCTATGATCTCCAGCATCATAAAGAGTCTGGGGATAGGGTGACCTTTACAGTATTTGTAAGTAGAGAAATACCCATTAAATTCCAGCAAGGTCATCTCTAGAGTCCTCACACCTGGGTGTGTGGAAGTGAAAGGAATGTGGGGAAACTGTGCAGGAAAGAGGAAGGGAGAGCAGAGAGCCTAAGGTTATGGAGAGCAGACAAAATCATTCCTAGAAAAAAAGTTGCCCATTAACACAGGTCCAAAACCTTACAGAGGCAGCACTGGCTGTAGGGAAAGGTCTTGAAAGTGGGACTTGAGGAGATGGTTTCAGGAAGACACCACTTCAGTGGGACCAGAAGACATGGAGAGAAGGAGGGAGAAGTGCCTTTTTAAGATGTGGTAGAAAGAGAAAGAAGAAAAAGCAGAAATTTCAGAGTCCTGCAGAAATAAACTGCTCTTTGCTCTACTAACAGAAGAAGGCAGTCTTGAGATAAGGATAAGACACCCAAAATCTCATCCTTGATCATAAGAATAACCAAAACTAGAATTGTGCTTAATAGAAGTTTACTACAGAAAGAAAACAGAAATTAAAAATCAAAACATTCCAGCTTACCCTTCACATTTTGCGGATACTGGCTCCAAAACAGACTCATTAGCTAGGATGATCCTGGAGTGAACAGGAAAAAGTCCTCCAATAACAAGTGAATGGTTTGTGGCATCTGTATATCCAATTTAAATCAAACTTGCCCAGCAAACGACAGATCTGTTCTTTCTCTTTGCCTTCAATGCCCAATTCAGCCCAAAAAAAAAAAAAAAAAAAAACACAAGAAATCCTAGAACCAAATACTTCTTCTCACTGGTCATTTTAATAAGGTGGGTTAAAGAGAAATGACCAGTGTTAAAAGTTTTAACGAGCCGAAACCGGTTTGGCTCAGTGGATAGAGCGTCGGCCTGCGGACTGAAGGATCCCAGGTTCGATTCCGGTCAGGGGCATGTGCCTGGGTTTCGGGCATATCCCCAGTGGGGGATGTGCAGGAGGCAGCTGATCGATGTTTCTCTCTCATCGATGTTTCTAACTCTCTATCTCTCTCCCTTCCTCTCTGTCAAAAATCAATAAAATATATTTAAAAAAAAAAAAAAAAAACCCTTCTATTAAAAAAAAAAAAAAGTTTTAACGAGGCACCTTGTTAGAGTATCACGGTGAGTGTGCGCCACACCCCTGTGGATTCAGCTTGCCACATAATTGTCATGCTCAGTCAATCACAGAGCTCCCATGCAATTTATGGACCTGGACTAGGAGCTGAGTAAAAGAGCCTCATAAAGATTTCTTTTGTGCTTAGCAATAATATATAATGAAATAGTGGGTTTGGGGTTTAAAATAGTCATTTCATGTTGCAGAAATTGTCCCTTTCTTATTTATTGTCCATCAGCTTCATTCATTCTCATTTCAGCCCCTTGTGGGAACTGCTCTTGCCCCAAAGGTAAAGAAGGTGACATCATGCCACGCTCTTTCCTTAGTGGTATAGAAAATGTCTAGAGAACTACAAGAAATCATTTTGAATCTGTGTTCTGCCACTTGTATTAGTGTGATGGTAGGAACGTCGCTTCATTTCTGTGCCCCAAGTTTCTCCTCAGTGACCAGGATCATAATCAACTCATTCTAGGAAAAATTTTCTAAAGCCCAAAAGAGTTCCAGGAACATTTTTCAAGGACATCGTTTTCTTTAACCTGCTCTTCAAGGTGGAGTCTTGCCCTCAGCTCATTCACTTTGCTGACTTTGTCACTGGTTCAGGCTCAAATCCCTGAGGACTTCTGGGTTCTTTCCTTAGAATTCCCTCCCCTGCCTTTCTTGTTAGGCCCCTCTCCGAGACATCTACAAGTCCCTTTCTCCAGGTCACCTGGATTCCCAGTCCCCCTTGGACATCTCCCCTTGGAGTATAAATTCATAGAGTATTTTCAGAACACAATCCTAAAATATGTACCAGGAGCATGAAAAATGATTTTACTTTGTAGTATTTACCTTGAGGATGCAATGGACATCCACATAAACGTGATATGTATAGATATCCAGTACAGTTTTATTTATAACTAGAGGCCCGGCACACAAAATCGTGCTCAGGTACGGTCCCTAGGCCTAGCCTGTGATCAGGGCCATCTTCCCAGCTGCCGGCAGCCGGGGGCCCCACCCCCTGCCACCACCCACCCCGGATCCCTGATCACCATCCAGCCATGGGAGGCTGATGTGTGCGGGGGGGGGAGGGGGGACCAAGAAGTCAGCCTTTCCTGCCTGCTAGCCTGCCCCACCCCCACCGGCGGTCACCCTCAGTGTTTATAATTCCCAGGATAATGTGGCCCAGGCCACAGTGATTACAGCCTCCAAATGTGGTGGACTTCATCCAAAAGAGGCAGAGGATGAGCAAAACCATATTGTTGCTGTTATGCAGAGGGTTCTCATGAAGTTCACAGTAATGGACGCTCAACACCTCACCTGCCCTCAACACCATACATGACTTTACAAATGAAGAAATGTGAGTCCACAAGGCTGGTGTGTGCTAACATAAGTTATCAATGCCCATGGCCTTTTTTGGTACTACTTGTGTCCTATCTTCAGATGGATGGATACTAAACCACTTCATTTTCTTATTTCCTAAGCCAGAGCTGTCATCTAGTCGAGAAGTGAACATAACACCTAGTTATATGTGTTTACATTGTTTTTACTTTATGTAGTTTTTAGTGTATGTCTCCAACAGTTAAAATTTTACTACCTGTATTGAATTTTGTGACATTGGGACATTATGGCTTGCCTGTATCTTTATCATGAGAAGAAAGGAACACTAAAAATATATCAATTTTCATAAGTATATTGTTATACGAAGTGCAAGTTATTGATGAGAGGCCTTGGGGCATGTAAGAAGCAGGTTTTGTTATCTTTTTAACATGTCAATACTAACTACTTGTTACAGAAGAGGCCCCTGTGTCTAAATAGATAAAGCCCGCAATTATAGCCAAGGAGAGAGACACTGAGACACTGCGGGCGTAAAACCTTTTCAACAGCTGCCTTGCTGAACTGAGAAAGCCACACGTTATCTCTTCTGCTCCATCTATTTTCGGGGAAACAATCTGACAACCTGATTAATCCCCCACCTCTACATCAGCTGACTTGCTAAGCAGCAAACTCTTGCCACATGGAACCTAGAGCATCCTTTCTCCGCGATGCATCACATGGTACATAGTTACGTGTGCTGTGCCTGTAACAACAATAATGAGAACAGTAAGCAAGTGACTGGAGCAGGGAAACATTATAATCATAGTCTTCTAGAGAATAAACATCTATTTTTAACAACATTTAAAATTTAAGAAAACCTGGCCTGCTTTAATGCTCAACTGAAAAATTTGACATGCATGCCTGCTCCAAACTTGCCCCACTTCCATTCCCATACTGAAGAAAATTGGCCATGTCAATATCAAGGCCATTTAAAAAAATGTATGGCTTTATTGAGATATAATTTACATACCACAAAATTCATCTAAAACCCAATGATGTAATCACAAATGTCCTCACAAGAGGAAAAAGGAGGAGATACTATGTCAAAGAAGAAACAATGTGACAAAAGCAGAGATTGGGATGCTGGCTGCCTCTGAAAGCAGGAAAAAGCAAGGAAACAGATTTTCCACTCAGGAGGACCCGGACCTCCTGGCATCTCCTCTTAGGCCAATGAAACTGATTTCAGATTTCTGATCTCCAGAAATGTAAGAGAATAAACTTGTGTTGTGTTAAGCTGCTAAATGTGTGGTGATCTGTTACAGAAGCAATGGGTAATACAATAGTAATAAGCTGGAAAATATCCTAGTATCCAACAAAAGGGATTAGTTGGAAACAACCTAAATATCCAAGAAGAGGGGTTAGTTGGAAACAACCTAAATGTCCACAGGATCAAATTAGATACATAACTTCTGATAATTTTCAAAAGAATAGGTGTGCTTTAATCATTTTTTTAAATGTATTAAAAAGGACCTGGAAGGCTGTCTAGTTATTAAAGTGCATAGGCTATGGGTATTCTATATGCTAATCTTCTCTTTTAATCTGCAGTGAGCCTAAAGCTAAATTTTTTTTTTTAATAATAAGAGAGAAAAGGCAATACAATAAGCTTGAGTGATGAAAGAAACAAGAAAATAAAGGAGGAAAATTAACTTTTCAAGAGATTGATTGGATTTGATTTCCTAATTTATATGTATTCAGCTTTTCCTGTACTATTTACAATAACGTTTACAATAACTTTTTTCATCTTATAAACTGGTTGAAAACAAGTACTTCTAATTTCTAGTTCACATTTTTATAGCTTCTGTACATACTGTACATATTATGTTATAACCTCTACTACAGGAATGGGTATTATGTGCCATAAGACACAGTGCCTGTCTAGAAATGAACACTTAGATGTGAGAATCATGAAAACTAAGTAAAATAGTTTAAAAATGAGGCAATATGCCATAAAATGTTGAGTTTGACAGCTTAGATTTTAAGAGAATGATGATGGGGTGTTTCACAAAACCAGACAAATAGCGTTGCATGTGCTAAGATTATTTATCTACATCAGGGTCTCCCAACTGTTAGTTCAAAATACACCAATTAATAACAATAATAATAGCAATGACAAAAGTCTTAACAATAACAATAACGGTGTGTCATTCCACAGCATATTTGTCTCATTGTTCACCAACCCTTACAAAAACTATATGCAGCAAATACTACTTCATGTTTATTTCCACCTTCTGCATGAAGCTGGAACTCCAAAAAGATAAGCAATATTCTCAAGGTCACAAAGGTCCTTAGTGGCTTTGATGCATTTTCTCATCAGTGACCTGCCCATGGGAGTACACATATCCCAGCTGCTCATCTGTCTTAAAGGATAAACAATAGGAGGCATTACCAGTAGCTCTGCCCCTGTCTATTGGGGATTTCCAGTGAGGAGGCAGATGTGGCCAGAAGTTGTGGACTGATATCTACTCAAGGTTCAAGGAACTCCTAGTGCCTTAGGGGTCATGCCAATCAGTCTGTTTTTAAGGGAAGTAGGTTACTGCTCAACTTGCCAGAAGCGACTTTCAGTATTTATGGCACACATCCATATGATATAGCAAAATCAGAATTCATAATGATCCAAATGGGACCAAATGTAACTATTTTCCACAACTGTTCTCATCTTGCTCCAGTCTCTTCTGGCACCATTTTTCCTGATGCCATTGAGGTAGAGTTGGAATGAGGTTGGGGAGGAACACTTGATTCTGCCAAATAAAAGTAATAGTATATTTTTCCATGTTAAATGACCAATGCATTTCAGATTTAGACTCTTCATTATGGGGGTTTCTTTCCTCATAAGAAGTCTCCCCGACCAAGTTTCCTTCCCTCTTAGTTCAAGGGAAAGTTCATGGCAAGGTGGGGAAGAGCCTCTGGTCCATGTGCCATCTTCTGGGTCCTTGCTGGCCTCACCCCTTTAATCACTCTTGTGGCTATCATGTCAGTACCCACAAACAAGGCTGTAGACCTCTACTCATACTTCCATTCACAAGGCCCTTCACTCGGAGACCTCCTTTCCATGACACCAGGCTTCTTCTGGCCTATCAGTCCTCTCCACTTCCATGCAGAAGTACCCGTAACTCTCAAGTGTGCCCTGGTACAGACCACAGAGAACAGGGGCACTGTTTTAGGCCCTTCATGGAAACATCTCTCCCTGACACCACTTCTGAACAGAGCCATGCAATGGTGCCATAAAAAACCCTCAACAGGCCCTAACCGGTTTGGCTCAGTGGATGGAGCCTCGGCCTGCAGACTGAAGGGTCCCAGGTTCGATTCCGGTCAAGGGCATGTACCTTGGTTGCGGGCACATCCCCAGTGGAGGGTGTGCAGGAGGCAGCTAATTGATGTTTCTCTCTCATCAATGTTTCTAACTCTCTATCCCTCTCCCTTCCTCTCTATAAAAAAAACAAAACAAAACAAAAAACCCCTCAACAGCCTACAGCAGGGGTGGGCAACCCCTAGTACACGTGCCAAACATGGCACACCAGTAATTTTTGCTGGCACACGAAACCCTCTCTTTTTTTTTTTTTTTAATATATTTTATTGATTTTTTACAGAGAGGAAGGGAGAGAGATAGAGAGTCAGAAACATCGATGAGAGAGAAACATTGACCAGCCGCCTCCTGCACATCCCCCACCGGGGATGTGCCCGCAACCCAGGTACATGCCCTTGACTGGAATCGAACCTGGGACCTTTCAGTCCGCAGGCCGACGCTCTATCCACTGAGCCAAACCGGTTTCGCCCGAAACCCTCTCTTATAATCTTCCATTTACAATGTTTTTCTTAATATCAACTTTTTTATTTTTCAGATATATTCAGTGTAGGTGCATCTTAGATAAATAAATAATTTTACATAACATGTATACATTAAAAAATAAATGTATTTTTCATCATCATATACTGTGTTTTTGTCGCTTGAATGAATATTATTTCTTTAAGATTCTTCACATACGTACACCTTAAGAGATATCAAGTAGGCGTAACATGTTCTCAAAAAATTAGGGTTGGCACCCAGAAGAATTTTGAGTCAGAGATTTTGCTGGTTTTGGCACGCACTCACAGAAAGGTTGTCCACCCCTGGCCTACAGTCTCCCCAGTCTGGCTGCCACCTGACAGCCCAAAACCTGTTTAGATGTTTAACCCTGAGGACAAGAAGAGCCAAGAAACTCTTATCAGGCCCTCCTCTTTCTCAGCCCCTTTCTTCCTCTTCCACCAGAAGGACTTCCTATTTACTTTCCCTTCTGGGAACAATTCTCCTTATGTCATAGCTTCTTTCTTACCAGTCCCATGAGCTTCCTTTCTCTAGAGGAATATTTTTCCCCTTCCTTGGCAACAAAAAACCTCATGGTATAGCTCTAATGGTAGAAGGACTACAGAAAAAAAAAAAGTAATTTTTAATTACCAAAAATAATTTTGAAAAATCATTTCAAAAATATTTGTTTCATTACAAAGCAGGGATTAAGTGTGATGATCTGTCTTCAGGACTTGGAGGCCTGGCTCTACCGCTTACTAAATGCATGGCCTTGGGCAAGTCACTTAACTATTCTACAGTTTCTTCTTATGTGAAAAACAGACAATTCTAAGTTTGATCTAAGGATTAAGCATAACTGTGGAAAAGCAGGTGTGGCACTCAATATAGATGCTGGCACAAAATAAAGTGTCTTGCTAGTATTATTAGTTTCTTTATCCCCTGGCTACTAAGGTAGCCATTTATTCAGGTTATTGAATTTCCTATGCAAAAAGGAACACTAAACAAACAAAAGATATGCATCATTTTCTTTACCTTCAATACCCATAAAATTCCACCTTCAGTGTTTTAGATTCCCTTGCAGAATGTCATGGCTGAGATGCCTGACTAACCTTGATGACAATGTGCCAGTGGGTAGAATTCATTAAGATCTTATGAAGTGGGTCCTGGCTTTCTGAAAATGGTATAGTTCTAATCAACCTGACAAAATCTTAGGCTAAAATGGGTCTGCCACATAGATACATATTAAAACCAACCAGAAGAAGTATCTGCTTGGTTTTAATATCTAAAAAAAGGCATTTGCACATCTTAAATGATCTATTTAACACTATATGTTTTATTAGCATTGAAAAATACCTTTTTTTATAATTCAGTAAGTGCTATCATAAGTACATAGTATTCTGTATTCAACAGTCAAGTGTTCAGTAATACCTGATTATTGTGGCTTAATTATCAAAGTCACTTCTGACTGGATCAGAAGCACTTTGAAACCTGGCTAAGATTATTTATCTAGTTGTTCCAATGCATTTCAGTGAAACAAGCTAATAAATTTACAATCATGCTTTCTCAAAGTTTGTTGAATAACAAAATGGTATCACTCAATTGCTTTGAGCCAATAATTCCTTAGAAACTGCCATTATGGAAAGATTTGGGGTATAAAAAAAATTTTATTTAATTTAGTAGGATACATACAATAACTCAAATTGGACTACCATATTCCTTTGTTCATTGGTTCATTCACTCAAACTGTGGTTGAGAGAGATCATCAAAATAAGCCAGATTTGCAATTTCATTAACTCATACCAGAATGCACAAATTTTTCTCTCAGAACTTGGCAGTCTAAACAGTAAATATATGTTTAATTTAACTAAATATCTAAATAATATTTCTAAGATGTCCGGAATATAGTTGCTCTTAAAATGTAAATCACGCCAAAACCGGTTTGGCTCAGTGGATAGAGCGTCGGCCTGCGGACTGAAGGGTCCCAGGTTCGATTCCGGTCAAGGGCATGTGCCTGGGTTGCGGGCATATCCCCAGTGGGAGATGTGCAGGAGGCAGCTGATGGATGTTTCTCTCTCATCGATGTTTCTGGCTCTCTATCTCTCTCCCTTCCTCTCTGTAGAAGATCAATAAAATATATTTTTAAAAAAAATGTAAATCACTAGTAACACCCCAGACATGATCAGAATCATATTTATAATATTAATTTTCATCACCTACAAAGAAATGGTTGGCAGAGCAAACCTCAGACTGATTCCTATGCAATTAAGAATGGAATTCTAGAGGGAACCAAGATGGCGGCATAGGTAAACACCGGAGTTTGCTGCCTCGAACAACCACTTAAAAATACAACTAAAAGACGGAACGGACATCATCCAGAACCACAGGAAGGCTGGCTGAGTGGAAGTTCTACAACTAAGAGGAAAGAGAAAAACATACCGAGACTCAGAGGAGGCACAGTGCTGAAGTAAAATACTAAGGTGCGGAGTGCATGCGGAGCGGGCTGGTGGCTGAGGGCGCGGTTGTTGTTTTCAATCGGGAGGGAGTTTCAGGCTCTGAGCTCCAGTTCAGGGTGAGTCTCTAGGGACCCAGACTCATTCGGGAGAAGCGGGACTGTCTGGCATCGCTCAGAACCCTAGGGCAGCTTTCTCTCCGTGGGGCTTGCAGCGATTACTGGGACACTGAGAAGCAGAGGCTCTGACGGCAAGACTGAGAGCAGCCATAATTGCTAACCCTGCCATGTTGATCCCCTGGGACCCTCCCCGCCAAAGCCCTGCAGGGAGACTTTTGCTGGATAGCCTCAGGCAAAGGCTAGATTAGCACCTCCCTAGAGATCCAGGAGCCAGGAAGCCCAGAGGTCAGAGTGGGACCATCCAGTTTTCAGCTCCGTGGAACCATAAAAGACACACTCAGGGGGCAGACTCAGTGAGCACCAAAGCCCATCGAAGCAAGTCTAGCCCCAGAGGGGTGTCTCCAGCACAGAAGTTCTCCCACTGCAGACATAGCTGATTCTCACAGCCAATTGGCCTGGAGGTCAATTCCTCACCGTGATAACTACAATAATCAAGGCTTAACTACAACAAGACTGTGCACAAAGCCCACAAGGGGGTGCACCAAGAGTGTCTACCTCAGGTAATTGGGACACTTAGCACAGAAAGGCACTCTATCGACACAGCGAAGCATAAAAAATGCCGAGACAAAGAAACAGGACACAAACAACAGAATTGGAGGAAAGCAAACTGTTGGATATAGAGCTCAAAACCACACTTTTAAGGTCTTTAAAGAACTGTCTAGAAGCCACCGATAAATTTAATAAGGCCCTCGAAAAGACTGGTGAGACCGCCAATAAATGTAGTGAGATCTTCAAGAAGACTGGCGAGACCGCCGATAAATGTAGTGAGATCCTCAAGAAATCTAATGAGACCCTCGATGTTATGATAAAGAACCAACTAGAAATTAAGCATACACGGACTGAAATAAAGAATATTATACAGACTCCCAACAGCAGACCAGAAGGTTGCAAGAATCAAGTCAAAGATTTGAAATACGAAGAAGCAAAAAATACCCAACCAGAAAAGCAAAATGAAAAAAGAATCCGAAAATACAAAGATAGTGTAAGGAGCCTCTGAGACAGCTTCAAGCGTACCAACATCCAAATTATGGGGGTGCCAGAAGATGAGAGAGAGCAAGATATTGAAAACCTATTTGAAGAAATAATGACAGAAAACTTCCCCTACCTGGTGAAAGAAATAGACTTACAAGTCCAAGAAGCGCAGAGAACCCCAAACAAAAGGAATCCAAAGAGGACCACACCAAGACACATCATAATTAAAATGCCAAGAGCAAAAGACAAAGAGAGAATCCTAAAAGCATCAAGAGAAAGAAAATCAGTTACCTACAAGGGAATACCCATAAGACTGTCAGCTGATTTCTCACCAGAAACTTTGCAGGCCAGAAGGGAGTGGCAAGAAATATTCAAAGTGATGAATGCCAAGAACCTACAACCAAGATTACTTTATCCAGCAAAGCTATCATTCAGAAGTGAAGGCCAGATAAAGAGCTTCACAGATAGGAAAAAGCTAAAGGAGTTCATCACCACCAAACCAGTATTACATGAAATGCTGAAAGGTATCCTTTAAGAAGAGGAAGAAGAAGAAAAAGGTAAAGATACAAATTATGAACAACAAATACACATCTATCAACAAGTGAATCTAAAAATCAAGTGAATAAATAATCTGATGAACAGTATGAACTGGTGATTATAATAGAATCAGGGACATAGAAAGGGAGTGGACTGACTATTCTTGGAGGGGGGGAAAGGGGTGTGGGGGTGAGGGAAGAGATTGGACAATAATCGTGCACCTATGGATGAGGACAGTGGGTGGAGAGTGAGGGCGGAGGGTGGGGTGGGAACTGGGTGGAAGGGAGTTATGGTGGGAAAAAAGAGTAATTAATGTAATAATCTGAACAATAAAGATTTAATTAAAAAAAAAAAGAATGGAATTAAGCCCAAACTGAGTAAACTTTATTGCATTTAGAACCAGAAGCAGAGCTATTCCCCTAAAGGATACCTGTCAGAACAAACTAATGCCTGAGTGTGGCTCAGTGGTTGAGCATTGACCCATGAACCAAAAGGCCACTGTTACCTGTTAGGGCACATGCCTGATTGTGGCTTGATCCCCAGTAGGGGGTGTGTAGGAGGCAGTCGATCAATGATGCTCTCTCATTTTTGATGTTTCTATCTTCTGCCTCTCCTTTCTCTCTGAAATAAATATATATATATATTTTTTAGAGAACAAACTGATACCCTTCTCTCTCCACAAAGCCAGTTTTACATTTATTGAGAAAATTCATTTCAACATTTCTGGTTATCTATTATTCCCAAACTGGTTTGTTCTCCATTAATTAATGAATCAAATAAAATCATTGAAATTTTTCATTTTATATTTGTATGAGAATCCTGCTTTTTAGCTTTTTATTAAAATTACTAGAGACCTGGTACATGAAATTTGTGCACTGGGGTGGGGGTGGAGTGGGGGTCCCTCATCACGGCCTGCGCCCTCTCACAGTCTGGGACCCCTCGGGGGATGTCCACCTCTGGCTTAGGCCTGCTCCCTTGGGTATCAGGCCTAAGCTGGCAGTCAGACATCCCTCTGGCAACCAGGAGACTTCAGGGAATGTCTCCCCTGTGGGGAGCAAGCCTAAACCACAGTCAGACATCTTTAGCATTGCTGAGGAGGCAGGAGAGGCTCCCACCACCGCCACTGTGCTTGCAGCCATCAGCCTGGCTTGTGGCTGAGCGGAGCTCCCCCTGTGGAAGCACACTGACCACTAGGGAGCAGCTCCTGCATTGAGCGTCTGCCCCCTGGTGATCAGTGTACATCATAGTGACCAGTCATTCTGCATTAGGGTCAATTTGCATATTACCCTTTTATTATATAGGATCTTTTAAACAGATCCAAGATACCTACACCAGTCCCTTCCCAAAAGGAAATGTTGAATTTCCCTTCCAAAAAAAAAAAAAAGAAAATATTAATTCTAAAATCATCCCTTAGAGAGCATCCCTGGAGCAAATCACACATTCTACCTGCCATTTCTTACATTGTTTCATTTTTTTTTTTGTTTTTCTTAATTAAAAATCATTAACCCATAAAGTATAAATAATCTATGTGTATAAAGCAAAGAGTGACATCTTCTCCCTGAACCCATAGGTATCACTTCCCAGAAGTAACCAGTGTTGCCAGTTTACCACTCCCATTTATCTGGATCAAATAAAGATTAAAGTGCAGACTGGCTGGCCAGGCTCAGTGGTTGAGCATCAACCTACGAATCAGCAGGTCACAGTTTGATTCCCAGTCAGGCACATGCCTGGGTTGCAGGTCCAATCCCCAGTGTGTATGTGTGTGTGTGTGGGGGGGGGGGGGGGCGTGGAGGTTTGGGGATAAGGAGTGGCATGCAGGAAACAACCCATCAATGATTCTCTCTCATCATTGATGTTTCTATCTCTCTCCCTCTTCCTCTCCCTTTCTTTCTCTAAACTCAATTAAAAATGTATTTAAAAAATAAAAATAAAATAAAGTCAGAAAACGAGAATTCTGCACACCTTTTGTGGCCTCCTCACAGGTATCATGTGCAGACACCTGCCTGTAGAAGCTGCCCCTGACTCTGGAATCGCTTCAGGCCCACGCCTCACCACGCACTCTCCCGGATGCTCCACTCCTGGGGTTTTTGTGGTGGTTGATGTTCCCCATTTTTGTTCTGTAACTTAATTCTCATTTTTTAAACAACTTCCAAAACCCAATTAGAGACCCTCTGTGCCAGTGGTCAGCCTTGGCACTCTTCTAGAATATAAATTCCATCTTTGCCTTCCACAAAAGGGGGTAAGTAAATACACATAAAACCAGGTGAGAAAGCAGCCCTGCTGGCATTTAGGCCATGTTGTTCCCAACAGAATATAAGCCACATTCAGAGAAGAGAAAAAGGTCTAAACAAGGCCACTCCATGACCGCATTGAGAATAAGACAGAGATAAGGCCATTCTGCAACCACAAAAGTGGTGAAACATCCCCCTCTTCTGTTTAACAGGAGAGACTGCTGCTCCTGCTCCTCGGTAAGAGCACGCCCACCCACGCCAGTCCTCCTGACTGACTGATAAACACGCTAAGACTCACAATCACAAATCCACTGCTCTCTCCTCAAACAGCTGGTCCACAATTGGCCTCCACAACCTTAGACCCACCTGGAATCACCCAGAACCCATTCACCTGCTGCAAGATGCGTCTCCCAACTCCTCCAGGTTCCTTGGGAGTACTTGCAGTCTTGCTACAGAAAGAAAAATAAACCACACTTCTTTTCGTTACACTCAGTGTGTTCCTGAGGGCCTATCGTTGGTGGGCTTTAACACAAAATACCTTATTTACTTCAAGGACATATTAAATCTCATTCTTCTCTTCCAGGAATCCTTAAAAATGCTTCTCTCTGTATGCTTTGTATCCCTTCCATTTCAAATGAAGAGTCCTCTTGGCATGCATTTTCTCACTTTAATCTAGCATCAAACATGCAAAGCAAATGAAATAAGTATTTTTGTCCCCAGCCCCCAGCGAGATTGAGACTGGTGCAAGTTCATTCAGGGAGTTGTGAATAAGGCCATGTAGAGCTCTGACTTCTCCACCTCTGAGAACACTCCAACACATGGGGAGAAAAGAGCCAAAAGTTTACATCGATCCCCTCAAAAAACATATCGGGGGCACAGGAGCTCCTAGAGAGGCACACCAAGAGCGGAGCATGGGCTCGGGAACAGTGGCCACTGATACCTGAGCACCTGCACCAAGGGAAGGCTGGCCAAATAAGCTACTCCTATTGCCCCTAGTCCATACATACATTGTCTCATTGGGAATGGCCAGACTAGGGAGACTATCAGAACTGGAGGCAGAACAAGACCTGTAGTCAAGTCTCAACTCTGTTCTTGATGTGTATGTTAATTGCTTCTCCATGGGGAAGAGTGATTAGGAATTCCCAATCCCTGGCTCCTTTAATATTTGTATTTTTTTTATTAATTTCAGAGAGGAAGGGAAAGGGAGAGAGAAACATCAATGATGAGAATCATTGATCAGCTGCCTCCCGCATGCCCCCCACCGAGGATTGAGCCTACCACCCAGGCATGTGCCCTGACCGGAATTGAACCCAGGACCCTTCAGTCCGCAGGCCTGCACTCTATCCACTGAGCCAAACCAGCCAGGGCCCTGACTCCTTTAAACACTCCATCAGTGCCCTTCTTTAACTGCTGCCACATCTGGAGTCCCCATATTCCCAACACTTCACCCACTGTCTCCCACCCACACCTTCACAGGTGCCACCTCCAGGCTTCAGAATAACACAGCCGTCCCAGAAGGTGATCGGAGAACCTGCAGCTACACTGCCCCTATGTGTGACACCAGCAACTTTGTGAGATGTAATGTCAGCAGACACCCGGCTGGTCATTAAGACTTCCTCCAAAGCGTTGATTAGCTCACCACTGAAGAATAAGCCTTGAGGTTTCAACTTCAGACACATGTCATGTCCAGAACCATCTCTTCCCAAGACAGCTGAAGCACTGGCATGGGGCTGGGGCCACCTTCCTAGTTAGTGCCCTTGGGGAGGTCTCAAGTGGCCTGTCTTACACCACTCATCATTTGGGACAATTTAGATCATCGGAGATGTTGTAATAGCAGTTAACATGGGAAGAGAAAAGTAACAATCCTTGGTCCCTGTCTCCTATGCAAATGTGACCACTTCCATTCCAGCAAATTCTGAATACCTCATTCCAAGGGATATGGGCTAGAACCTAAGACTCATTGTCTTCAAAGTTCTTGCTTTTTCCACTGAACCTTCTGGCATAAGACTCAAAAGAGGCAACTGCTAGAGATCACTGACCTAGCATTGACTCACATTGAACTAGCGCTATCAAATGACATGTTCAAGTTTTCCTGCCATGACCTGCACCTCAAAACACATGAGGACATGTAGTAGGGCTTTCAAGTCTTTTAATATAAAATATGGCAAGATAAATTGCTTTCAGTACATATATATTAAATAGAATCTCTTTAAACAGATTTCCATTTAGACAGTTATTTGCAAACATGAGAAATAACATATTCTATGAGCTGTCACCACATGGATCAAACATTTGCAGAACTTTCAGCTGAACATCCTGATGGAACCCTGAGTCACTATGATATTCTTGTGCGTGTGTGTGTGTGTTTGAGCCTTATTTAAAACTCAAGCATTTCACTTCCCCTGGAAAGGTTGTTGGTTTATAAAACGCCTTCTGGACATCAAGTATAAATAAATGAACTTTTTGAGAAAAGTCATTTTTGAGTTCTAAAATTGGTGTAATGAGGTATAAGTGAATTCATGCTATTTAGGGTTCCTCTCAGAGGCATGTGCTGTGGTGATTTTACATAGAGGCTTTATCTCATCTCCCTAAGTAGACTAGCCCTGGGCTTTCTACCTTTTTTATATTCCTCATAGGAAGCCATAAAAGAGACTGATATTTGATGAGCCTATACTATGTGATGAGCACATACAGTACCTCACCTAATTTTTTTAGTTATACCAAGCACAAATATTCCTATAATTTTAAGTAAACTGAGGCATAGAGATTCAAGACACTTACCCAAGATCCCTTGAGCTATTCTATGAATCTGCTGTATACTCATATACTACACTGTAGTGTGATATACTATACTATACTATACTATACTATACTATACTATACTATACTATACTATACCACACCACACACCATAAAACGCCTCACTCCAGCTCAGCATGAAAAGCAGATTATGTCTACCAAAACCTAACCATCCAGATTACTACCGAGTGAGAAGTCAAGTCAGTTAGAAGGCACCAATACATCTTCCTTCCATTTTCAAGAACATCCACTCCCTACTTAATAATTTGAAAAGCCACGCAGCAAATGTAAACCATTCCAAAATATGCAACATATAATCTCATCACCAAAGGAAGAGGACAACCTAACAATTACCTGGTGAGAGTTAGAGCCACATACCTGATACATGTGTTCAGAAAGCACTTATTGAATGAATGCATGCAGGCATGCATGCATGACTCAAAGCTAAGCAACACATTTTGCTCTGTTAAGCATTAAGAAATCACTTCAGTTACTCCTAAACTAGAAATATTAACATGAAACATAAGTTATTGAAAAAACTGAGATGTAAGATACACTCATTGATACATTTTTTTTTATCACAAAAATCCCAGCACTGTGAGATGTCCCTTTGTCTGAGGAGGTAAGCACAGGAGACTCAAAACAGATGCTGCTTGTAGACAGTTGGAAGAGTTCGGCAGATGCTCTTGGCCCCCAGGGACTAAGGCTGCAGTGTTCGGGTACAATTCAGCTGCTTTAAAGTAAATAAGATTTGGAAATTCAAATGTTGAAGGAAAGTGAAAAATCTAATAAATCCAGCCTGCAGGGAGGCCCTCTGCTGAGAAGACTGTGAGTCCTCCCCCCGTGCCCATTCTGCGTATGTGTCTTCTCTCAATATCACAGTTGCTGCAAAAACTTCAATATGGCAAAGGCCAGAGGGGCTTCCAGATTCTGCAAATGAAAGGCAGTGTCACTCTTCAGAGACCCAGATTTGGGCTTATCATTAGCGCGGGTCCTAGGAGGGTGCTTCCCCCATCGAGCCAAGTCTGCACAGAGAGGATCAATGTACAAACAAGGCTGAAAATGAAGGAAGAGGGCAAAGGGGTCTTGTAAAATCCAACCACCATCTGCCACTCCAGATCCAGAGCATTAGGGTAGCTAAATCACAGGAATTGCCCCTCTGGCTTGTAGAAGAACACTGCTTAGGCAAAGGTGGAGTAGGGCACTTGGTGGTTTTATGCACAGGAGGACTTTATTGAGTGGAGATAAACGAACACATTGAGAACCAAACAGGAAG
The DNA here is from genome assembly GCF_014108235.1 of Myotis myotis. Lineage (NCBI taxonomy): Eukaryota > Metazoa > Chordata > Mammalia > Chiroptera > Vespertilionidae > Myotis > Myotis myotis. The sequence goes on from NW_023416324.1 coordinate 196,551,898, forward strand.
ATAAAAAATGTGTGACTGGATAACAGGCAACTGCAACACCTAGTGTTGGGCAGTGGAGCTGCTCAAGTCAGGCTCACCCATGGATGTTGACTTGACCTCAGGCATGAAATTCTAGGCATAGCACATACACATTCTTCATTTCACCCTGCGCTGCCCACATAGCTCACGCGAAGAGCCATTTCTACCCCCACCAGCTGCACACGAGAATTTTCGTGTCCCCTCAAGAGCAGGGTTGGCCACAGTTTGATATTATCTGACTTCCTAATTTTTACCAAATGAATTATGGGAAAATGGAGTCATTTCCTTTTAAATTGCATTTTCTGATTACATTCACTTAAGATATTTAATAATTATCCAAATTTCCCTTTCTATTCATTACTTATCAACATTCTATATTTCTGACTTTTCTGGATGTAAGTTAAAATTATGTTCAAGAATTCCTTGAATATTCTAGAATCTAGATGGTTAATTCCTTCTTGGTTTTATACACTGAAAATAGTTGTTCCAAGCTGTTTTCCTGTAGATTGCTTCTCTATGATGACCATTGATGAGTAAGAACCTTTAATTCTGATAAAAATAAATTTCCCATGCCCTAGCTGGTTTGGCTCAGTGGCTAGAGTGTCGGCCTGCGGACTGAAGGGTCCCAGGTTCGATTCTGATCAAGGGCACATGCCTGGGTTGCAAGCTCAATAACAAAGTGTCAGATTTAATTTTTTCAATCCCCTGGGGGCGTGCAGGAGGCAGTCATTCAATGATTTTCTCTCATCATTAATGTTTCTCCCTCCCTCTCTCTCTCCCTCCCCACCACCTCCCTCTCTGAAATCAATAAAAAAATATTTTTTTAAATAAAATTTTCATGTACAGTGTAAACTCTCTGGAGTCTTATTTAAGAAATCTGTCCTCAAACAGCAAGACAATACTTTCTTGCATTTCCTCCCATAAACTTTAGTTTTATTTTTCACATTAAGCTCCGTAACATACCTAGATTCCATGTGGAGACCTGGATATTCATACTGCTTCCTGAGTGGGCAATAGCAATGCAACTGCAGCCAGCTGTGCCATACGGGACGGTTGGCAAAAATTCACAAATCTTCACATTTTTCAAGAGAGTCCAAAAATCTTGATTCTTTCTACAATGTCTCCTGATTTTAAAAACATAGTGTTGCCCAAACAAAAATACATATATGCACATGGAGGGTTGGCAATGGTGAGGGAGTCAGAGGAACCAAACATGCCTGTGTCTCCTCCAGGCGTGGAGTGCTATCTGGAGTCCAGCACAGTGCAGTGCACAGAACAGGTGCTCAGTCAGTAGTTACTGCCACAACGAACCTACATGGGCTCAGAAGATAATAAATGTCACATTACATATGCCTTCACCTTACTGAATAAATGCCAAATGTTTATAGTAATTACGATGGATAATAAATCTCCTGCTCTTCTAGCCTTACACCACAAAATTAATGCAGCCTTTGGCTGCCTCGCATTTGCCAGGCCACTCGGCAGCGCATTAGCACTCAAAAATAAACCTCCTGGGATAAACACCATCAGTCTTCACTTCCTGAATCATGAGCTAAACAGTGTTTCTCTGCTGCAACAAAAGCTGAAACACAACCTTGAAGTCCTCATTGAGATTTAATGGCCTAACCTTCTTTTCTACAACTCTCCATTTATCCTTGGGAAAGAGCACAAGATCCAGAGAACTAAGGAGAAGAGTTTCTAAAGGAAACCTGAACAGGCCAGTCTAACCATAAGCACCATGGAAATTGTTCAGACCATCTGAAGCTGGGTCTACCACTCACTACTAAATGCTGTGCTTTTCTTTTTCTTTTTTAATATATTTTTATTGATTTCAGAGAGGAAGGGAGAGAGAGAAAAATCAATGATGAGAATCACTGATCGGCTGTCTCCTGCACACATCCTACTGGGGGGATCGAGCCCATAACCAGGGACTGTGCCTGACTGTGAATTGAACTGTGACCTCCTGATTCATAGGTTGATGCTCAACCACTGAGCCATGCTGGCTGGGCTATTGATTTTTAAATCTCTGGATACTTATTACCAACTTCTGGGAAATCTTACTATGTGCTACATCATTTATTCAATCATCAAGTACAAGTACCAATTCTTGAATCTAAGTAATAGGAATATGAATGGGATGCTAGTTGTGTATGTTTGAAAAATCTTAAGGAAATTGATTATGGACATAGTATATATAATTCCTAGCACCTTTTTCCCTAAAAAACAAAGCTCTAAATAGTTCCATTCATTGTATCATTACATCCTTACCACCCACTGTAAAGATGCTGCTTTCTAGAAGAATCAGAAGCTGGAATTTTCTTGCACTTAGGTCAATAGTTTGTCTATTGAAGCTTTTACTTGGATATTAGAGCAAATATCAATCATCCTAATGCAATTAGGTAAAGGCATCTTGACAAAAGGTTCTCATGTTCCTCACTAGTCAATGTAGCCACATTAAGTGGAAATTTTTAAAATATACCTTTCTCTGTGGTGATATTTTTTTAAATGTGTTGGCAAGTGACATATTGCTAAATGAACTGTAATATAAAACTGCATGTATAACAGCATTCTGAAATATGAAAGAGTAATTAGAATTCGACACAGTATTTGGGTAACAGTGAGGTTAAAGTGAAACTCCTAGTTGCTTTTCTAGTATCGTGTGTGTGTGTGTGTGTAATTACAATAATCCAGTAACAATTTACAAAAAACAAAAAAACACCCTACATAGCTATGGTATGAAATATAGCTTTTGATAACAGTAGAATTTTTCTAAAAAAGAGAGAATGACAGGTTTTTGAGAGTTTAAGATATAAACCCAATATTGATTTGAGCCATGTTAAAACAATAAAAACTTTTCAAAAATACAGTTGAATTAAAGTCTTCTCAGATAGCAGGCCAGACCAGATCAATGCTGTGAAGGAACCATACTGGAGCAATGGAGCTACCTGAGAGTAATGAGGGAATTGGTTCTGAACACAGTTATTTCCTCAGATCCTCATATTGGTAACTCATTCATATACACATTTACTTTGGTAAGTTTGATCAACTCTGATAACATAGTTCTGAACAATGAAATGGATCCAACTTTTGTATCAAATTAATAAAGGTAATTTGTTTTAAGAAATTGGGAACAGATTTGATCAAATATAATTTAAAAAATGTATGATTTTAATTTCAGAAACACAAACACATACCCCTTTAAGCTAATCCTATATAATAAAAGGGTAATATGCAAACTGACCCTAACAGCAGAACAACTGGGAATGACTGGTCACTATGACACCACTGACCTCCAGGGGGCAGATGTTCAATGCAGGAGCTGCCCCCTGGTGGTCAGTGCGCTGCCTCAGGGGAGCTCTGCTCAGCCACAAGCCAGTCTGCCAGCTGCCAGCACAGCGGTGGTGGCGGGAGCCTCTCCTGCTTCCTCAGCAGTGCTAAGGATGTCCAACTGCAGCTTAGGACTGCTCCCCACTGGCAAGTGGACATTCCCCAAGAGCTCCTGGGCTGCCAGAGGGATGTCTGACTGCCAGCTTAGGCCCGATCCCCTGGGGAGTGGGCCTAAGCCAGCAGGTGGACATCCCCTGAGGGGTCCCAGACTGCAAGAGGGCACAGGTCGGGCTGAGGGGCCCTGCCCCCTGAGTGCACAAATTTTTGTGCACCAGGCCTCTAGTCATTTAAATAAAAAGCTACCCAGTATTTTATGTCCCCTATGCTCACTGTTAACATTCTAGGCAAAATGCTGCCCACCCTCTCACATATGTAAGAGATTAAGTTCATTATCCAGAAATCCCTGATAGTCTATGCAATTTCTTATTTCCCATGTCCCGATAGTGTCTATCCTCTTTGCTCTTGCTTCTGTCTCATGAACACTGAAACTTAACGACAAATTGTGAAAGTGGTTTCCTCCTTTATGACGCATATTGAAGACAAAAGGCATTAAAGTAATTTCACATTAATTTAGCAAAGCGGTTTTATGCCAACATTATCACAACATACAAGTATGCCATAAACAATTACACGATTATTTCACAACTATACTACTTACTCCAAATAACAAAATATTTCTTTATGAAAAGTCTGTTCCAAAGGTTACATTCACTTCTTCATTTAATACCTTAAGGTAATAGTAGATTCAAAGACAGAAAATTTCTTACCTTAGATATCTGTATTCTCCAAAAGCATACAATCCACTTCGGTTGGTTACTTTTAGTATACTCAAGAAATAGCCAAACTCTGCCCAAAGTTTCATGATTTTGTTAGTCAAAGGGCCTTTAACAAAGTCAAAAAATGCCACAGGAATCACCAGTGAACGAAGACCCTAGTGGGTAGGTAAATTAAGATGGAGGTGCTCAAAAGATTCTCACTCAGGAACTTAGGTTTCTGGCAGGTAATCTCTAGCTCTCCAGAGAATTATTCCAACACAGCTCCAGGACTCTGAGTGGGTACAGGACTAGCTCAATATCAGTTTCATGATCTGGCCAGACTCAGATTTGGAAAGGTGGCTGCAGCATAGGGGTGGACTGCCCGGCGGGTATGGCTCAGTGGCTGAGCATCAACCCATGAACCATGTCACGGTTGGATTCCAGGTCAGGGCTACATGTCCCGGCCTGGGCTCAATCCCCAGTAGGGGGGCGTGACAGTTAATCAATGATTCTCTCACTGATGTTTCTCTCTCCCTCTCCCTTCCTCTTTCTAAAATAAAAAATATATTTTATTTACTTCATATATATATATATATATATATATATATAATCAAAAATAATAGATTAAGAGAAGCAACCTCAACAGGGGCAACATTTGTGTCAGCTTCCTTAAATATCACCAAACAGACTTTTTGAGTGTTTGAGCAACAATGCAGTGTTAGACTCAGTTCTGGAGTCTGGTCCCTAGTTCTGAACTAATTTAGCTATGAGATCTTCAACAAGGCAGTATCTATGGCCTTCTCTTCTCATCTATAGGTTTGTCTAAGACTTTAAACCGTAACCAGAGAGGCAGGTATATTCCTCATTAACAATTTGTTCCAGTGGAGAGACTTAAAACTGCCAATGCTTGATCCCCACCAAGATTCATTTGAGTTGGTGGAGGGGTCTTGGCATGATCCAGATTTAAGTCCTCGGGCAGTAGTAATAGGCACCCAGGGTTGAGAACCACTGGCAGAAAGAGTTGGGTAGCATACCTGGGCCTCTTCAATATGAAGACCAGGGCTGGGAGCTGGCATTTTGGACTGGGAGAGTCCAAACCTCTTGTCATTAAAAGAAACACTCAAGAATATAAGAGCCAAGGATGCAACATCACTATTGTCAACACCCTACAGTGGTGAACTATCCTGAGCTCCTATGCCACCTGTGGCTCAGCTACCTCAGTAGGGACAAAAGGAATGCTTTCTGATGGTGAAAACATCCAACTTGTATTCAGTTTCCAATTATATTAATTTGGGACAATGGAAGGAGCCTCCATTGAGGTGTGTCCTCACCACATTCCAATGAGAATTCAGAAAAGAGGGGAAGAAAAGAGCAGAGTGGAGAACAGTGGAGTAGTATATAAAGGTAGAAAGAAACAGGGGTATAACATTGGGCATGAGTGTCAGAGGAATTTCTGGAAGATACTACTATCTCCAAACACTAATCACTAACCATCAAAAAGAAGATGATTTAACACTTTGGAAGTACATTTATCCCTGATGGTCTATTACACTGGTAACTTCCTGTTAGGCCTTACCACAAAGGCCCATAGAGCATTACCTATTCAAGGCAGAGAGCTGCAAGCCTGGATTTGAGCTCCAGCTCTGCCAACAATTACCTGTACACAACTGATTGTGGGAGACTCTTTACTGGTCTCAAAGCAAAAGCATATTCTGCCAACTTTCCCAAAAACACATAATGAAGAGATTGCCAGCGGGTACATGTTGATGGGCATTTTCCAAGTGTCATGATCACAACGGAAGATTCAACTGTTCAAATCCTGCTTACCTATGCCATAGCTTCAAAAAAGGGAGTAACATTTGACTTTACAATGTATTTTTATATTTACCTTTGGGTCATATCTGATGTGGAAAAAAAAATTAAAGGACAGTCCCACCTACCTAATCTGAATGCCTTCATTCTCTCGAGGTTTCATTCAAGGATTTTGGTAGAACAGGCTCTCAGGAGTTAAACCAAAACACAGCAAGAAACAAACTTTTACAATTCTTATTTAGCTACATGCATGCTGCTGCTTCAGGAAGAAGGTAGCAAAAGATGGGTTCTTAAATATTGTATCTGGTTCTTAAATATTCTTTTGTACTTCCCCATCTTATGCTTCCCAAACGATGCTTCCAGTGCTCTGCTACCCTCCTTCTAATAGGTACAAAGAAACAAGGCATATTAAAGAGGTACCCAGGTGAGTGGTGAATGACAGAAATGCCGCCATGACCTACCAAGGATCACATTTAATTCTGAAACTCCTTAGGTATCCATTACTAAACTGAGCTTGTTTCCTTAAGTGTAAAATGGGATTATAATCTTAACGCTTCGCAGATGCTCAAATGAAATACTCTGAAGGTATAGAATAATACTGTATGGCACAAAAGTGCTTTACAGAGGAAGAGAGGGTACAAAGTGTCAGGGAATTTCTGAAATTTTAATTTTTTCTATCATGTCAAGCTGTGCTTTGGAGAAACCATTTTCCAGTATTAAGTAGGACTATATAAGAAGGGGTTTAGTGAATAAATATCAGGAAAACATCAGGCTAAAAAAATTTTAACAATTGTTAACTTCAAAATTTCTCAGAGTTTTGAATGCAATATATACCATGAGTCCCCAAGATGGAAGGACAAGCGAACAGCACTTTCTAAGCTTCCATGACCTAACCCTTTACATGTACCATTCAGGGGAGCATTGTTCCCTTGAATGCACTTTAGGGGCGGGGACACAAAAAACCAACTATTATTACAGATTCCTAATATTTGCTTGAAAACAAAATTATAAGACACTTTTGCTAGAAATTTTCCACATAAACTAAATATTTTTAAGCCCTTTATAGGTTGTCTATTCCAGCTCTAAAGGCCAGATAACTAACATATCCTCTTTTCAAAGGGCCATTAAGAATAACCCATCATCAGGACAGAGAAGGAACCTTTCAAGTTTTGTAGAAGTCAATCGACTCCTTGGTCTCAAGTAAGGATATCGGTTACAACAGACAGAGTTCTTCCCTCGACGGTCCAGCAACAGTTTTCTTGTCCTCTGGGCCAGCCAGAATGAAGACATCTGTCACGCATAATTTTATTATTTGTCTAACACTGAATCCCATACAAAATTTTATACCTTAATACAGAATTTTGAAAATAAGAGGCAGCAACCTGAGATGGAAGTGGTATGAGAAAAATGTAGACACCTAAAACTAATATGTTGCGTATCAATTATACTTCAAAAAACAAAAGAAGAAAAACATGGTAACATTCTTAAATAGTAACATCAGCTAAAATACTGAGAAATGGTTGTAGAATATACGTCTAATACTGCCTATTTTTATAGTACTTACATAAATGTTACAAAGGATCTGGCAGAAACTGGTGGCAATGGGAACAAGTCTTACACCACTTCTTGAATCTTCTCTTACAGCTGGTAGGATTACAAAGTTTGGCAATTGCGCGCACAAACCAAGACTAGTCTGTCTTCTGGGCAGTGGGTAATGAACCTAACACATGACATCTAAGAGTTTGTTTTACAACTCTTCACTAGGTAATAGAAGCTGCGGGCGTGCATTTGTAAGCTGCGGGCATGCACAATCGTCTTCGTGGTCTCAGAGCTTCCCCTCTGACCAAACGAGATTAAAGCCCTCAAACTTGATGCTGCACCAAAGCCAGTCTCTTCTAGGAAGAGAACAGAAACTTCCTATCCAGGCTGCTGTAGCAGGCAATATAAGGCAGGAAGGATAAAGCTCCTTATTAGTGAAAAAGCTACGTAAGCAACACGACATCTATGGGAAACAGGATTTGAAAACATTTTAAACTGAGACCACTCATAGTTTCTTTCTCCCATGGCTGTGGTATCATGAAATTCTAAAGCACTTCTGCAAATTCCTGGTGCTTTTCATCTTGAAAGTAGCTTATATTTATAATGCCAGTGTACTGAAAAAGTGGCTGGAACAGCCCACCTATACCTTTATCTGACATGTTCATCACTTCCCCCACCCTTTGGAGAAACGAGGTTATTGACATGGAAACTCAGATTCTCCAACAGGCATACATACTAAGTCACAGGAGTTTTCTAACAGCTCTTAGAAACTGACAAGGGAACTTGGAAGCCCATTAATACCCCAAACTCACCCACCTCCATACATCTTCACTGACAGACATCAATAGCAACAGTAAGTTTACACATAAAGAACAAGTGAGGGAAAGGCAAATGCAGTGTCAATCTGTCTGAGTGTAGGCAATGATGCGTTGATTAGACCCGTACAAACTTCAGTCCCCTTTAGTTATTCCCAACTCAGCCTTCAGGCCATAAATTTTTGCTGTGAAGAATTCAGATGTAATATAGCCGCTCCAGCACTCTTCACAGTACTGCGTGTCAATACTGGGAATGGTCTCTAATTAATTTAAACTGCACACAGTACTTTAGTGAAACAAGAAGTTTATTACTCCCACTCAGTAGTTCCTGGGGGCTTTGATGTTAAGTCATACATAATTCGAGAAATACCAGGAATCTTCTTAATCTCAGTGACCATCTTTAACACCACCTGTTATAAAACAAAGATTACAATTAAAAGAATCCACTGCATGTACAAAAATCCCAAAGGGCTTGCATTTGCAGTTTGAAACTGTAATCTATTTTTACTATTTGCTTCTATGTACATGGGATGGCCTCTGATTAATTTTAGGTAGTGAACCTACTTCCCTCTATAGGTTGAAGTGACTTAAATTCAGTACTACTCAAAGTACGGCCCACAGATAGGTGCTAGCCTACGAGTTGTTTGTCGCAGGTCCATGACAAGTGTTTAGAAACATTCATAGCAATTTCACATTGCTCTGGCATCTAAACATAGTATTTTATGTGTTTAAGCCAATTCTTCACAAATTATCTGTGGCTAAAACAACTCTGAGTCTACCAAGGTGGTGCATAATGCATTATAATAATAACCACTGACATGTGTACAGGAGAAGAAAGCCTGGTCACTGAACAAAAACTTGGCAAATCTGAGCCTAACAAAAAAACAGACTGTAAGCCACATTTCCCAGCCCAGCTGTGCAGCTACAACCAGAGCCTTGCATTAGCTACTGGAGCAGTGGTCCAACTAACAAAAGCTCAGTGTGATTTTCATTTTCTAACAAGCAAATGACTCCTTTGTGGAGAGAGAATAGGAGAGGGAGATGGTGATCAAAAATTAAATTGCTGGTAGCAGAATATTAAAGAATTCTTGGGTTTCTGGTCATAATGCCATCAATTCTCATCCTTATTTCCAATAAACTTTTCTTCACTCCTCAGGTTTTCTTCTTTACTTAGAAAATATTGTTTGTAAAGTAGAGGTTGGTTGGCAAAATTAAATAAAGTTATAGATTAGAGTTGTTTGGTTCCTCTCCATATGGTAATCAGACATCTAGAGGGTTTTAATATATTTAAGGCCTTTTTCTACTACAGTGTACTGAACAATCATGTGGAGATAAAAAGAGCCTGTCTTCTGAACAGAAAACCAAATATCAACATTGTCATAGTCTATTCCACTCGCCATATTATAAAATGTATGAGGCACTGAAAATATACATTAGAAGGAATATATAAATTACCTCTACAGGGATCTCATTGCCAGGTGTTGCAGGTATACCAGTCATGAAATCACTAGTAATAAAGGTTCGAATAACCACAGATCTCTGGCATGAAGGCTGCTTCTGAAGTGGGTCCCGATCAAAATGTAATGGTGTCAAAATCACCGGCATCTGACTGATTTTTCCAGCATAACCTAGAGAAAGGAAGTTAACATAGAGAGCCAATCACCATCCATGGAAAAGCACTGCGACCTAGTTCAATAAAACCCTCCCAGACAATATCTGGTCACATACACACACCAGTTAGGACAGCCATTGTACATTGTTTCCAGCTACTCTAACGGCATTTTAAGTAAACTCAATCACAAATACAAGTAATAAAATTTGACTGTAGTGCTATGATGTAGTGATGACACTATATATATGTAACATATATATAAAGCCTATTCTTTTAATTCGTGGTAGTTATGGTCTAGAGCAGGGGTCCTCAAACTATGGCCCGCGGGCCACATGCAAATACAAATATTGTATTTGTTCCCATTTTGTTTTTTTATTTCAAAATAAGATATGTGCAATGTGCGTAGGAATTTGTTCATAGTTTTTTTTTAAACTATAGTCCGGCCCTCCAACGGTCTGAGGGCCAGTGAACTGGCCCCCTGTTTAAAAAGTTTGAGGACCCCTGGTCTAGAGGAAATACAGTTAGGTTGTTGCAAGCCTCTGGTCACATTTTCATCAACCCATCAGTACATACCTTGTTTTATGTATTTAATATTTATTGCAGATTCATTAACATTGAATTCACGGCCAACAGCACTATAATTCAGGCATGAACAAACCTTACTAACCTACATATTTTCTCTCTGAGGCACATCACAGCCTTCCTGTGCTTAGAAATCTAGACAGCACCTCAGCACTATGCGTGGGGGACATTTTAAACAGTGAAATCACCAACCAAAAGCATGAAAATGACAAAAATATGCCACTAAATAGCCTACAAAAAGAACATTTGTTTACAGTAAGAGCTAGAACAAGAAAGCAGAGTACTGCCTTGTTCAACATCAGTTGCAAGTTGGTCAACTCAATTTTTTTGCCACTCTGCACATGTCTGCACACAAACAAAGGGTGGATAATTTTTTTATGAAGGCAACATCATAGAATTATCCATAAACATGAAAGCACCTAAAATTAAAAAATCTTATAATTCTACTAGAAATCACAATGCCAAGCATCCAAATTTTAGTTAGAGCATGCAGTGATAAGCAACATGAGCAACTTACCGGACTCCCTGAGAATGTTCTGAGCCTCAAAATCAGCTTGGCGTAAAGTACTGAGCACCCCTGTTGTCAAGAAAGTGGGAGTAACATCCGTAGGAGGCTCTTTAACTGGTGGGCCAAATATATAGACAACTCTAGAAGGGGGGAAGAGGAAATTACAGAAAATTACAATTTATTATGATAAGCAATGCACAAGGAATAACATTCTTTCCATTTATTCTTAGGCCCCTCTCCTACCCACTTCAAATCCCCAAATGGGTTGGTTAGAATATAAAATTATAGAGGGGCCTATGTTCTATGTACCTTCCTCAAAGTGTATTCTCTAGAATACTAATATCTCAGAATGTGCAAAGATATATGTGATTATCATATTCCTCTTTTCATTTAATGTCTTGAGTTAGAGTGCCCCCAATATATCATATCCAACTGGAACCTGTGGTGAAAATAGGATATTTGCAGATGTAATCAAGTTAACATAACGTCAGGGTAGCCGTTAATCCAATGCAGGGGTCCTCAAACTTTTTAAACAGGGGGCCAGTTCACTGGCCCTCAGACCGTTGGAGGGCCGGACTATAGTTTAAAAAAAAACTATGAACAAATTCCTATGCACACAGTACATATCTTATTTTGAAGTAAAAAAACAAAACGGGAACAAATACAATATTTGTATTTGCATGTGGCCCGCGGGCCGTAGTTTGAGGACCCCTGATCCAATGACTGGGTGTCTAAAACCAGAGAAATCTTGGAACGTAACACACACAGGCAGAAGAGGGCACGTGAGAATGGAGAAGATTGGCGTTACACTGCCACAAGCCAAAGACTGCCACCCAACACCAGAAACTAGGAAGAGGCAGGAAAGGATCCTCCCCTAGAGCCTTCAGAGAGCATGGCCCTGCTGACACCTTGATCTTAGACTTTTAGCCTCCAGAATCGTGAGAGAATGAATACTTTGTTTTAGCTTCTCTGTTTGTGGTAATGTGTTCCGGTAGCCCCAGGAAATTAATACTCATAAGCTTGGGGAAACAGTGAGTTGAACAAACAGGTTTTTACCACAAAACTTCAGAAGTTGTAATATGCTAATATGCACTGGAAACATCCAAGATGAGGCTACAATGAATTTCCCAAACTTATTTGACTACTCAATCTTTTTTTCATTTTGGGCAACACTAATCCCAAGGAAAGATTCTCCTTTCCTCTTTATTAAAAATGTAACCAAAATGGACACCTAAACTTGGTATTCTACTAGTTCCTTCTAAAAGGAATAACTCATAAGTGCTTTCAGTAATTATCTATTTGAAAGATATGAAGATACACCACTGCAAGTGTTAATAAAAGTAGGGTTTGGAACATAGCTTGAGGAAATTAGGCTCAAACAACTCAAGGGGAATCTTACCACTGTTTGGAGGATCTGTTGTACAACCTTCACTCAGGAAAAAAGAGGCAGTCAGGGTAGAGATAGGAGTGCCACCTCGCTTCCCCATCCCAACTCCAGCCAGCAGGCAACTAATTGTCCCTTTCCCTTAGCCCTATCTGGCTTAGTAAAGAAAATCAATCTCCCTTGGCAATCTCCCATAGTTAAGTTTAGTTATGCTTTTCTTTTCTTCTTAATATATACTTGGAATTAAGCACACAGAAGAAAACAGCAACCGATCAAAACCACCACTACCACCAACTACTTCATTGCCTCCTCCAAAATATACTGTAGCAGAAAAAAAAGTTTTGTCCAAGAGAAAGTAAGACACATTTCTATTTAGCAACATAGTTCCTAGAGCTCATAAACAATCCTTAAAGGAAAAGGCAAGTAGACAAGAGAATGCCACAACTTGATTTTTTTGGTCTAATTTCTTACAATCAAGAGTGATAATAAATATGCAAGGATAGGTAGAACAGCCAAACTGGAGCAGTCGCTCTCTCTACAAAGATTCCATCTAATAGCAATGGGGGCCGGGGGGAGAGAGAGACACCAAAAAATGGGAAACAATTTTAGAAATGTATTTCTAATTCCTAAAAAGGAGCTTAGCAAAAATCTAAAACTTACAAAGACTCTTTCTTTTTAGGGCTTGTTAGGTTCATATTTTAAAATGTAGTAGGTTTATTGTTGTTGCTTATTTGTTAGACTTTTTTTATGGGGGGTGGGAAAGGAAGGGTTGTGTAAAGAGAGAGAAAAACAGAAGAAAGAAAAGACAGGAAGAGAAACCAGCATATAAAGGACAGAGACTAAGTTTAAACATGGGTGAGTAACCTCGGCAAAAGAAAAATAGAGGGAGATAAAACTGTAAGAATGCACTAATTGCATAGTAAGAGCAGGGGAGTCAAAATTAGGGAAAGGAAATACTCCATTTGACCTCTAAAGTTAAAGTATTAGCATTATTCAGAAGATGAATTATGAGCCATTACTTTAACCAAAACAATTATCTCCATTCAAAAGAGTTCATTACAATCCTAGCCAGTTTGGCTCAGTGGATAGAGCGTTGGCCCATGAACTGAAGGGTCCCAGGTTAGATTCCAGACAAGGGCATATACCTCTACTGCAGGTCCATCCCTGGCCAGGTTGGAGCACATGCGGGAGGCAACCAGTTGATGTGTCTCTCACATCGGTGTTTTTCTCTCTCTCTCTCCCACCTCCCTTCCACTCTCTAAAAATCAATGGAAAAATATCCTCAGATGAGGATTAACAACAACAACAAATAGAGAAGCACCATGATATGCAGAAGGAGTATATGCTATTTGCTAGCCCTTCCCATCTTCCACATACTGATTTCCAAGTAACAAAAATTAAAGCCCTGTGGCTCAAATTGCAGAGCTGCCATGTCTTGGCAGATGAATTCAATCAATAAAAAATTGCTTATATAGTAAGTAAATAAAAATAGGTACTTACAAACTTACCACTATTTATTTTAAAATTCACTCTTTTTCAGTGTATTAAAGGTGCTTCCTTATTTGGGGGCCTTAGGTTCATCGGAGTAAACCTTTTAATAGGCATAGTCCCACCAGTAAAAAAGATGGTTTCCCTGTGACTCCTTATCTGGAAATCCCAACAGCAGGCAGTTGGAGAACAATACACACTCGGCTAGGTAACCACCAATGGAAAGATTTCTAATTTCTGCAGCAAATTTGAATAAACTAAAACATCAAGTAATTATTTTTGGTTGTTAACTACCCAATACCCATTAAAAAAAAATAAAAAAAAATAAAAAAACAAGACCAGAGAAGAGTGAACAACTGTGAAATAAGAATATTTAATGAGCAATCTGGCACCAAACAAGTTGAGATTACTGAACTATACAAAGGATAATGTATTGTAAAATAGACAAAGATTATAACTCAGCTATTGATATATCCAACATAAAAATTAAAGTGCAAATTAAAGGAAAAATAAATCTGAAAAACTAAATTGAAAATAAATTATACATGTAGTTATTTTAATGATATCGGGCATTTGCCTATTTCTTTTCTTTGATTTCCTGATTATTATTAAATTAACTAAGCCCCTAACTTGTAATTCTACAGCCTTCAGATATTTTTTTCAATCCTTTGGAATAAAACATGTTACCATAAAATAGGTAGTGTAAGCTGCTAATTTGGAAGACATGACTTAAAACTGCCTTTTTTAAAGCAGATAAATGCATTGTGTTGAAGAAACAAAACACAAGATATTAAATATCTACTCAATTGTGACCTAAGTAGATATATCTGTATCTACACTTGAGCCTTTTGGTCCTTTAAAAAAACACCTTGCCCAGTTGGTGTGGCTCAGTGTTTGAGGGTCAACCCCTGGACCAAGAGGTCACCAGTTTGATCCCCAGTCAGGGCACACGTGTCCAGATTTTGGGCTCGATCCCCAGTTTGGGGAGAGCAGGAAGCAGCCAACTGATATTTCTCTCTCATTGATGTTTTTATCTCTCTATCCCTCTCCCTTCCTCTCTCTCTAAAGGAATCAATAAAAACATATTTAAAACAACAACAACAACAACAACAACAACTTATCCTTCCATTACACCTTATCCCCTGCTCCCACTGTAGAGCATACCTGTTAATGTTGTGACACATGCGAGGTATAAGCCTAGCCAGGAAAATAAGTGATTCCCAGTCAGGCTCATCTTTACTGGAGATTCCACACACATAACTGTAGGAACGACAATCACCCTGAAAGTAAAAATGCATTCAATAATTTTAATGGTTTTGCAGGTGAGTGGATTAAAAACCTATGGTACATCTACTCAATGGAATACTACACCACTATAAAAAAGAAGAAACTTTTACCATTTGCAACAGCATGGATGGAACTGGAGAGCATTATGCTAAGCCAGTCGGAGAAAAACAAATATCACATGATCTCACTCATATGTGGGATATAATGATCAATATAATTTGATTAACAAGAATAGATCCAGAGACAAATGGCCGGGGATGGGGGGTGGGGTGTTTAGAGAGCAACCAAAGGACTTTGTATGCATGCATATTAGCAAAACCAATGGAAACAGACACTGGGGCTGGGGCAGTGGGTGCTTGCCAGGGGTGGGAATGGCTGGCTGGTGGTGGGAGGGTCAAGCAGGGAAAATGGAGACATATGTAAAACTTTAGACAATAAAAAAAAATAATGGTTTTGTTGAAGTCAAAAAATGGACCAGAAAACATTTCATGCATGATGACACCATTAATAGTAATCCTTTTTGAAAAGAAACTTGTTTATAAAAGTATTAGAGGCCCAGTGCATGACATTTGTGCACTGGGGGAGTGGGGACATTCCTCAGCCGGGCCTGCGCCCTTTAGCAGTCTGGGAGCCGTCAGTCGGACATCTTTAGCACTGCCACGAAGGCCAGAGAGACTCCCACCACTGTTGCTGCACTCACCAGCCATCAGTCCGACTTGTGGCTGAGCTGTGCTCCCCCTCTGGGAGCGCACAGACCACCAGGGGGCAGCTCTTGCGTTGAATGTCTGCCCCCTGGTGGTCAGTGTGTGTGATAGCAACCGGTTGTTCTGCTATTCAGTCAATTTGCATATTACCCTTTTATTATATAGAGGCTATATGGATACTTCTCTAATGATATAAATAAATCCTAAATTTAAATCTCATATTAAATTCTACCTAAATCAGTTCAGACATAAAGTGTCATGGTAATTTTAAGAATTTATTCAACACATGCCAGAAGCCCATTGGGATCTCATTATAAGTTCCTGCCCAAATGTGGGCAGCCAGCACACTTAATCTGGAAGACAAGATCTGCCCATGTTGATTAGGTGAAAAAGGATTCTTAAGTCAGAGATAAAAAATAAAAATAAGCTTAAAAAGTTATTAAAAAACAAGTGAATAAAACTGGTAATAATATTAATTCCCCTTTTCTTTGTCCTGTTTAATCCAAGTAATTTTCTGTTTTTAAAAATCAAATTACACTAAAGAGCAATTTTTAAAGTCATTAAACTACCCTAATAACCAGTATACTGAAGAAAATGAGAATTTAGTCTATGTGAATGCTAATTTGACAGTATCTATTAAAGTTTAAGATGTACATGCTTTTGCCCTAGCTGGTTTGGCTCAGTGGATAAAGCATCAGCCTGTGGACTGAAGGGACCCCGGTTCGATTCTAGTCAAAGGCATATGCCCAGATTGCAGCTCAATCCCCAGTAGCGGGCATGCAGGAGGCAGCCAATCAATGATTCTCATCATTGATGTTTCTATCTCTCTCTCTCCTTCTCCCTTCCTCTCTGAAATCAATAAAATATATGTCTGTAAATATAGATATATATTAAAAAGATAAAAATCATACCCTGTATAATAAAACCCTAATATGCAAACTGACCGAACAGTGGAACGAACAGTCGCTATGACATGCACTGACCACCAGGGGGCAGATGCTCTATGCAGGAGCTGCCCCCTGGTGGTGAGTGCACTCTCACAGGGGGAGAGCTGCTTAGCCAAAAGCCAGGCTCACAGCTGGCGAGTGCAGCAGTGCTGGCGGGAGCCTCACCTGCCTCCTCTGTAGGCAGGCAGTAAGAAGCGAGGGGTCCTTGACTGCGAGAGCCCCCGATTGCAAGAGGGCGCAGGCTGGGCTGAGGGACTCCCCTCACAAGTGCACTAATTTCATGCACCGGGCCTCTAATAATAAAATAAATGAACATGCTTTTAACCCAGGAAACAGGAAATGAGCTTACAGAAGCACATGACCAACTGCTTAAAGAAATAAAACATTACTTGCTGAAATGCCTGTAACATTAAAATACTGAAAGCAATTTAAATGCCCATATATAGAGAAATGATTAAAGTATGATATAACC
The DNA here is from genome assembly GCF_014108235.1 of Myotis myotis. NCBI lineage: Eukaryota > Metazoa > Chordata > Mammalia > Chiroptera > Vespertilionidae > Myotis > Myotis myotis. The sequence continues at coordinate 196,569,208 of NW_023416324.1, forward strand.
ATATATGGAATACAAGCCAGCAGTTAAGAATAATCTGTAATGGTGTGAAAAGTTCATTATGTTCAGTTTTTAAAAAGTGCATCTGTAATTCCCTTTATTGTCCTGTTAAAATAACTGCATCTGGAAGAATACATACAACACAACTGGAAAGCAACAATAGGAAAAATTACTTTTAAATGTACTGCATTTTGATTTTTTTTTTTTCACAATTATGGTTTACTTTGGGATTTAGAAAATAAACTTCATTACTACACTAAACGTGAATTAGGATTTTTACTGAGCTTCCAAGGCTCTCCAAAGGCCCAAGAGACCAGAATAAAGTTAAATATCTAACCAAAAAAAGAACTTTCATTTTGATGGAAGAGTAGTGGAGCCTAAATAAGCTTCATTTCTTAAAAAGTCACTCATCCAACAAATTCAGGAAAAATAGTATATTTATTAAGTTTTACGTGAATAATCTCTAAAACAGTTCATTTTCTTCCATACATAATTCTATTCTACAAGGCCATTATAAACACATTATCCCAATATCTGACAATCATATCACTAAGCTAAATTATTGACACCTTTTCTGGTTTTCATTTTACTACAAACTCTAACAAAAAAGAAACCTTCACTTGAAGAGCATATAAACAAAGGAGAACTTAATATAATCTAACTAGAGACCCAGTGCACAAAATTCGGAAACATGGGGGGTGGCGGGGTCCCTCAGCCGTTCCCCCTGGGAAGCAGGCCTAAGCCGTCAGTCAGACATTCTTAGCACTGTCGTGGAGGCGGGAAAGGCTCCCGCCACCACCGCTGCACTCGCCAACTGTGAGCCTGGCTTCTGGCTTAGTGGCGCTCCCCCTGTGGGAGCGCACTGACCACCAGGGGGCAGCTCCTGCATTGAGTGTCTGCCCCCTGGTGGTCAGTGTGCGTCATAGAAACCAGTCGTTCCACTGTAAGGCTGAAACCGGCTCTACAACATCCCCCAAGGGGTCCCAGATTGCAAGAGGGTGCAGGCCAGGCTGAGGGACCTCACCGGTGCACAATTGGGGCTGGGGAGGGATGTGGGAAGTTGGCCAGCCGGGGAAGGACCGCAGGAGAGTTCCTGGGCGTGTCTGCTCAGTCCTGATCGGCTGGACCCCAGCAGCAAGCTAACCTACCAGTCGGAGTGTCCTCCCCCTAGTGGTCAGTGCACGTCATAGCGACTGGCCAACCGGTCGACTGTCTGCCCCCTGGTGGTCAGTGTATGTCATAGCGAACGGTTGAGCAGCCTTCACATATCATTAGCATATTACACTTTGATTGGTTGAACAGACAACCAGACAACCGGACACTTAGCATATTAGGTTTTTATTATATAGAAATATGAATAGCATTATAAAAGTAAAAACTATATGATCCTCACATGCTTTTACAATTGGAAAGACAGAACAATAAATATACAAATGTCATTTGTACATTATCAAAGCTAAAAGAGAGAAGACATAAAAGAAATAGAGCACTAGTTTAAGAAATACACAAGTTGAGAATGAGACCTAAGTGGTGTATAACGTTCATCAGGGGGCCTTCTTGCAATTAAAGACTTCTAAAGCAATAGTACATTTCATACCAAGAAGGATAAATGAGAACATGACCTCTTGGTGACTATCCTTCAAGGCAGAAGCAAGCAAGCAAACCCTAAAGCAAGTCATTCTTTGAATTTTTACTTTTGGTTAGAGATGACAGATGTTCCAAAACTACAAGATCTCAGCCTGAATATTGAGTTCCTATAATCTTGTTCACTCCATAATTATTATATAAAATATTACCTTTTTACATATTTTCATATTTCATTTCCCTAAATCATTCCTATTTGAACAATAATGAAAAGAACATCTGCAGAAAGTTATGTCACAGGGCAATGGATTCACACAACTCACCTGCACACCTACAGTTTTAATTGGCAGCAGAAAGGCATTCAGTGAATGCAGACTTGTAATTTGCATCAGTTTCTCCTGGTCCTCTTCTGTTGTGCAAGCTTTGACTCTTTGTAATAGCGTATGCGGCTGGGAAAAAATCACACACAGATATTTCTTAAGGTTTCAAGAAATAAGGTACTCACTCTTTTGGAATCTATTACTATCTTAGATATCTACATTTACTGCTTTATAGCAATAGATCCTATTGGGCACCTCTCTTTGACTTGTGTGTACTATGCAGTATAAATCCTAACCCTGTTTTTATTCTTTTAGAGTTCCCCTTAAATGTTATCATGCATATTTAACAAGAGAATCTCTCTAACCACTTGGCAAACAATGCAAGCATATTTAAATGCTTTAACTCCAATCAATCCCCTTGTGGTTTACATGTTATTTTAACTACATATTATTGTAATATTTTAAAAATAAACACCAATAATTATAGATCATTATTTTTATATATTCCATGTTTGCTTGAATGTTACCATTTTCTTTTCTTTGTTTACCATTTTCTTTACCTTTTTTTTGTTTACCATTTTCCATTTTCTTTTGTTTACCATTTTTTTCTTGCATATCAGACCTTTCTCCTGAGATCCTTTTGCTTCTCCTAAAGTCATCCCTTTAAAACAGTGGTTCTCAAAAAATAAAATCCTATCTAATAAAAGAGAAACATGGTAATTAGCTGGACCTCCACTACCCTTCCCATTGGCTAATCAGGGCGATATGCAAATTAACTGCCAGCCAAGATGGTGGCCAGCAGCCAGGCAGCTTGAAGCGAACATGAGGCTTGCTTCCTTCAGTGACGGAGGAAGCCAACGTTCCCCACCTGCCGCTGCCGGCCTCTGAGCTTGCAGTTTGAAACATTGTTACAAATATAGAAGCTAAACAAAACCCCAGAAACCTGCTTTCAGCCAGCTGGGATCTCAGAGCTGGAGTTGAAACAGTGTTTCGATTATAGAACCCAAACAAACCAGATACCTGCTTTCAGCAGCCGAGGCCTAAAAGCTAGAGCCAAGCCTCAGAGCTAAAGCTGGCCCAGAATAAAAAAAAAAGAAAAAAAGGAGCGGTTGGGAGCTTCAGTCACCATCCAGCCTGAAAACAGCCCTCAGCCCCTCACCCAGGCTGGCCAGGCACCCCAGTGCGGACCCCCACCCTGATCCAGGACACCCTTCAGGGCAAACCAGCCGGCCCTCACCCATGCAGCAGGCCTCTATCCTATATAGTAAAAGGGTAATATGCCTCCCAGCACTGGGATCAGCGTGACAGGGGGCAGCACCCAAACCCCCTGATCGCCCTGAGGCTCTGTGTGTGACAGGGGGCGGGGCCA